>NC_141333.1:14477772-14825272 GCF_037954235.1 Aulostomus chinensis | reverse complement strand
CATATTCTTATTATATGTGATCATATCAAAATTTAGGGAGTAAAAGTGAAGCTACCTAAAAACAAATAGAAAAAGAAAGTACAGATACCTGAAAGATCTACTTAAGTACAGTAACCTTGTAGTTGTACTTAGGCTCTCTGGATATGAATGACTACAAATGCTTCACTCATAGAGGAATAAACCAAGGTGTTATTTAGAGGATGATTCTTGCTTATATTCCTAAAATACTGCAAAACAGATGAAGAAATATAAAAACGAGCTGTCTGCTCTGTACTCTGGGGCTAGTTTGAAAGCAGAGACCAACATTTTGCTGTTCTCTTGGCTAGTGTTTCTCCTCTAATCTGCTGTTGCTAATGGATGAAAGTGATTGTGTGCCTCATTGCTATACACAAACATAATATCTTATTGATTCTTCCACACACTTCTGCTGAGCAGAGAAAATGCTAATTAACAAAAGGCTATGCACCTGTCCCTCTCCTTAATTCCAATTTAGCCTCAGAGCAGTGGGTTTTAGTGTGTATCAGGGAGTGTGTGCATGTATATCTGTTTGAGTGGCTAGAGGTCGTAAACAAAAACATGTTGTTCCATTAAAGTACTTTCTCTGATTTTATTTTACTCCCCTCTCCTTCTGCCCTTCACAGAGACAAATGGCTTTGCCATTCAGGAGTCTCCGTGGAGCAGGGCGGGCCGTTTGTCGTAAATGTGAGTGCTTGCGGTTTGGCTGGCCGCTGCGTGCTTGGTGGCTGTGAAATTCCATCACATAGAAAATCTACTTTGGCCTCGACCCCAGACCACCATGCAGTCTTCTAATGCAAGACCATGACACACACACACACACACACACACACACACACACACACACACACACACACACACACACACACACACATATATATAGGGAGCCATGCACACATACAGCTCTTCCCCCTACAGTAAAACCAAGAACCCAGAAAGTTGTGAGCCAAATGAGAGACAGCTGCCAAGGTCCCAACTGCCGGGAATCATCCTGGCCATGCTACATTTAGTCTCAGTGCTACTGTGCCCTTGCTGCTTCATCAAAACAATCTCTTCCAGCAGGCTCCTGGAGCTTACAATGGATCCACTTCTTATCCCCCATCGTTGTGTGCGTATGTGACTATGTGTCCTCAGGGCTCTCACAAATGCTCCCCACGTAGTTTTTGTGTTTATGTGCCTGCATCTCTGTATTCCTCTGTATCTGGCTGTGCCCAGCAAAGCAATGTAGCACAAAATTAAGTCCCAGTATTCCATAGGCACTTCAATACCCAGAGGGGACCTGTAGGAGCCAAGTACCATAGCTTGGATTTATGTAAAAGAAAATCACCATTCTGGCTTAGATGTATGAGACTTGTAACTTGGAGGTTAGGGTCAAGTCATAGTTGAGCCTCAATAGCTCAGTGCTGCAGCAGCACATCCTGACCTCAAGGTGTCACTAGAGATCAGCAGGCGGGGATTTTCAGGAGAGATGGATGGAGAGAGGGAGCCATAGACAGAAGTCATAGGAGGAGAATAAGCAAAAGCATCCATGTGAAAGGAAGATTTCTGAGGCAACAACTGGAAAACTGAGCAGAAGCATCTGAAACTAATAACCACGACAAAACTTAACATTTTTATGAGAAGCCAAACTAAAATGCAATGTCTGTGCTACATTTTATCTTTAACTGCTTTATGATGACTGGGTTTGCATATGTAAATGCTAATTTTCATGATCCATCTAAAGTATCTGTCATCTGTATATTTCACTGATTGATTAGAGATTTGGTTTGTTAAATGTCATTGTGAAACATGCAAATGACAATTTCTAAGAGCTCAGGGTGTTTCGTTCCGGTCCAAAACGTAATTTTCTTCAATTTACAGAGAAAAACAGCAAACATGCAGGTTTGATAAGCAGGAACCATCAATTGTTTTACGCTTTGACTTGATATATGATATTAATGATTAATTGATAATAGCTGCTGAATAATTTCCTGTTGATTAAATAATCAATTAATCAAGGAACCTTGTCAGCACTGGTGCCCATTAATCTTAGCTGATTGAAAAATGTGTCCGTTCCTCCTGCATTCTAGGCAACGGATAGTAGTTTTAAACCCCTTAAAAGAATATGGTGTCAAAACTGAACTTCGTATTTATGTTAATCCTCTCTGTTTTTGTATCATGTTGCTGTAAAAGAGTACCGCGTACGCTGGGAAAGGAGAGTCAAGCTTTTCTGACCTGGTATACTGTTGAAAAAAAAAAAACTTGGCAAAATTGTGTCCTTTGGTATGGTGACATTCCAAATGAAGAGAAGAAATAATGGGAAGGGTGCAATTGACAAAAATACTGTTATTTTTGTGACAAGAGAAAGACAAATGGACTCCAATCAACTTTACTCATGCATGTATGGAAATTTGTTATAAGAGTTCTTGAAATGTATCCCCATTACCTTGGCAACCGCTTATCCATAAAAGATGCTCAAAAACAGTTCAGGTAGGACATCGTTTATACAAAAAAGAAAAACATCTGTACCAGGGCTGCCCAAAGTGGGGCCCAGGGGTCAGATTAAGCCCAAAATAAGGCTAAAAAGGCCTGCCACATGTAAAAAATAAAGAATACATATATATTATTAATACATGAATAATATCAAAATATACACTTAAAAGTCTTTATTTTGTTTCAAGTATTTTTTTTTTTAGTGAGAAACACTCTATAAATATGAAGGATTTAGGATTTAACAAGGTCAGTGGCATTAGTCCTGTCTATTCTTTTAGTAATTTGAATGAAAATTTGTTTTGTGAGGAGAATACACAGTAGAAAACATGAAGAAAAAGATACCCGTGAGGTTCATGACCTGAGCAGGCACTCCTGGTGTGATAATCATGTGTTTGTATGAAGTCTTCTTTTAAAGTGTACGCATTTTATGAACCCCATGCGATGGAAACATCTCCTTCCGAGAGGACCTGTCTCCTGTCTCTCTACTATGAAGCTCCACGTCATCACAGCAGCTCAGATGACATTGCCGGAAGAGAAAAAGAGCAGAATAAGGTAAGAGAGGGAATCGCTATTAGAGGACTATGGAGGTGTATATGGAGGTGGTGGGGGGGGGGGGGGTTGGCAGGGGGGCCTGACAATGAATGAGTGAAAGCCGCAGAAGCAAAATTTATGCCCACACGTCCAAATCAAACTGCTCCCTCAGCATATTTCTCACCTGCCAAAGTCACGCACTGCACTGTACGGCACATTACTGTTCATTCTCTCGCTGCTCGCCATGAGGAAATAAAAAATTAAAGGATGTCAAACTACGATCAGCTCTGATAAATATGTAAATTGCTGGAGACGAGAAAAGTGCCTGTGAAAAAACAACATAAATCTAATGGATAGTGAAGGTCATTGTGAATGTGCCGGTCAGCTCTTTCTGTGACAGCGGTGCTGGGAATTTTTAGATTTTACACTTATAAGTTGTGACATGATATAATTAACTGAAATCTTCTTCGTCATTCCTCATCATCAGGTACAAAAGTATCCCTGTCAGGACCCCTCTTGACACCGTGCCATCAGGGCTTACATTTAAATACCCTGACACATAAAGTCAATTTGATTTAAAATATTGTCACAACTAGCAATACTACTGTCATCTCCTTGGATGTTAAACAGCACCTTACAATTTATATCAAACACGATGAATTAGAAAAACTTTTTGGGAACAGTTGGGGGAGGGAGAACGGTCCCCAGTGTTTGCTGCAGTCCTGCTCCTTGGAGTACAATAAAACTACAATGTCTTACTGGCCACGGCTTTATGGCACATTATACAACTAGTCTCAGACCAAGGCCTCTCTATATCTCTGTCTGCCCACTCTTTCTGCTCTGTAGGTTTTACGCTGCAATAAATTAGCCTCACTTTGGCGTGATGGCAACAAGACACGCTTGGCACCCTGCTCAGTGCGTCATATCGAGGATGGGCGTGAGCTGTAAATTGTCACTGGCGTAAAAATTTATACGGAGCCTTGGGGACGAGATGCAGCACGGTGTACTGCCCAGCTGAGTGAGCCCCAACAAGCATCAAAAACTCTGCACTTCCCCAACCCCCCCCCCCCGCCCCAAAACTCCCCCTCACTCCACCCGCTGACACCACCCTCTGCCACCCTCAAGGACAAAGAGAGAGAAAGAGAGAGGAAGAAGAAGGAGGGACTGAGAGATATGCAGTGAAGTGGAGAGAGCTCTCAGGTGATAATGTGACGCCGTTTTCACCCTCAGGAATTGACCAGGTTCTTTACTTTGACTGTGTGAGAGAATGTGAGATTTATTCAGCTCCTCTTACTGTAGGGAGGCACAGCCAAGAACCCCCCCCCCCCCCACGCACTCATAAAGCATCCCCCCGCCTATCACAACACAACACACATCGCAGGTACAGAGGAGAGAGGCTGAAAGGGATGTAGTTAAAGAGGGAGACCTTACAAAAAAACATTACAAATTGTCACAAAATGAGGCTTTTCATGTTTTCCTCTTAAGTGAGGGAGAGAGAGGAGGGTGTTTACACAGACGGATGGACAGAAACACAAAGAATAACTGGTAAACACAAACACAGGACAGTGGGATTGAGACACTTTAAGGGGAAGACAAAGAGAAGCCGTAGAAATCTGCGTCCTGTTTTTAATTTCATATTTCATGTCTTTTCTTGGCTTTGTTAAAAAAAAAGGTCTCTTCCTTTTTTCAGTTAAATGTAAAGCTGTGTTTTGTAAAAATATTTCATTTTCCAGCTGCATCTACCTGCAGTTTCATTCCTCCATCACCTGCCCCCCTCACTACCTATTTATCTATCTATCTTTGGCCATCTTGGATTGGTGTGTAGCTGAGGATGGTCAGAGGCGTGTTTTTGTGTGTGTGTGTGTGTGTGTGTGTGCGTGCGCACGCACGCTTGAGTGAAAGAGAAACCAAGCAGGCCTTGGGAGGGATCGCAACTGCGACATAAAATAGCGAGAAAAAAATAAAAAAGGGGATGAAATGTAGAGAGACAGAGAATAAAGAGAGAGAGAGCGATGAAAAGAGACTGAGAAGAGGGTGGGAGCAGAGGAAACCCTTGAGAAGACAGCATGTAAATACACCAACGGCGGGCCTCTTAAGTGGAGATGAAGAGGTGGCGGGATAAAAAGCTCTGAGCGCTGTGTGATTATGGATCAATTTGCCGCAATCAAGCCCCCTTATGGCTGGTCCCTGTGAAATTGAGAGATTTCTACTCCTCAAGGGCAGTTGTGATGACAGTGGAGGTCATAGAAGATGGGAGTGACAGAGGGAGACACATTGATGGAGGAAGAGGAGGAGACATTCAGTGATAGTTGGCCATCAGCATTCGAGCCTGAGCTGAAGGGCTTTATAATTATGCTAATGGTGAGATGGTGGTGGTGGTGGTGAGATGTGGGCCTTTGACCATGAAGCGCATTGCCACGACTGAGAGCTCTGCTCCCGTGACAGTCACACACTCGTGACAATAACAATCTCATTGATGACTAACCTACTTCCTGAAAGGACAGTGAATTAATACTAATGTGCTACAGTTAAAGATTCAAGTTCAATTTCACAAGTTCACGTGTATTAAGGCATAAAAAAGGAGAAATATTCCAAAGTATTTCTTACATTAAAATACCTCCTCATTCCCCAGCCGCCGCAAATACTACTAATCTAAACTGCTAGGCACAAGAAGTCAGGTACTTGTCTATAAAGTTCTGTATCAGTGTCTGTGGGTCTGAGGCTTTGGGTTTCCCCATCACACTTGAGCATGCTCAGTATATTGAGAGGAACCTTACGTGATGCCACAAATCTCAATGAGGAAAAGACGCTGGGTTACCTTCGAACGCAGCTTCGCCACAAGACCACATGATCAGAAGATCAAGTGATTAAATAACCAGAGGCAAAGAAAAACAATTAAGTACAGTAGGTGGATCAATATGCTGCTATGAGTAAACAATATTAAGGCTTGAATGTTTAATTAGAGGGTTGCTATATCACCACATGAGATGAAACAATTCAATATGTGTTGTTTCAACTATCAGTTTAATAAACTTACCCCATCAAAATAGTCTAATATATAGAAATGTAGTTGTATATTTGTTTTAGTCCATCATGACTTGAGAGAAACTATTGGATTGGCTATATTTGAACCAACATGCTGATATCGACCATATTCACAGATCAAATGTAAGAAAAATGGATCCAAATTACACATTTTCACTGCTCTAGACGGTGAACCCACTGTAATGTAAAACACCTATACAGTTCAAATAAATTGCTTTTGAAAATGTGGAAATTTAATGTAAATGCAAATGTCTGAATATTTTTTTGTCTGTTCTGGCACTTATCATAGTACTTTTTAAATGTTTATTACCATCCAAACTCAAATCCTTTAGTGGCTGTCACTCCTCTTTTTTATGCTGTTCTGCATGCCCTGGTCTAAACTTGCCTCCACCAGCGCCCGCCCTCCACCTGTTACATGATGGCAAAGAACTCTGTCTGACATCAGATGTGATTGGCCGACACGCAGCACGTCAACACAACATTCAGTCCGTGCATGAGTGTGTGGCTTATGGTATTATCCTGCCATGTATCTAAAAATAAAATAAACATTTAGTCCTCAGACAGGAGCTGGCCCCCACTTTAAAGAGCCGGCAAAATGTATCGGCTCGTTCGCCACGCTCACATCACTACAATGAACCCCTGATTGCTCCCTTTACTACGTCAGGCACCTCGCATGGCATGTTGCTGCGACCGATGTGCGAGTGAGGGAGTAGAGAAGCAAATTGCAGCACTCTTTGAATAAAAGTGCTCCATAAATCCAGTCTGTTTACCAGTTAAATCTAAAATCTGGGATGCAAAAATATGGTAACATGCTAGAAAGGGATGAGAAATCCTCTTTTATGAGAAGTGTCTATTGTGTGTTTGTGTGTGTGTTTGTGTGTGTGTGGGAACCTTTTGTCCTTTGTCTGATCTTCACGGCCACGAAAACTTCAAGCTTTTCAACAGCAGCCAGTATCTTCAACAGTCACACTGTTTTAAAGAGCTCTGTAACTACTGTGAACGAGGGTGACAGACACAGAGGGCGAGACGGAGATTCACTGAAGGACACACAAAGAGGGAGCTCTGTCAAGTATCAAAAACAATAGGTCCTTTTAGCCAGACGTCTTGCTCAAAGTCAGACGTGGTGACTGCTTAGGGTTTCAAGGCGCTGGTCACAGGCCTTTCTGAAACCATGACTTCTCCTCTCACGCCTTCAGAAAATGATGACAGGAGCAGAGGGACATAAAAATGAGGGATGGCTGGTCTGTGCGCGGCATGATACAGAATCAGAGGCAGCCAGTAATAGCCTTTTTTGAAGAATGTGCCACTGAACTTTAAGGGCCGTTTTGCTTGAAAGGACAAGTTACAAATAGGAAGAAAGAAGAGGGAGAAATGATTTCCCAGGGATATGCCCCCACTGTGCTGCCCTATCGCAGCGCCACAGCAGGAATGTGTTTGTGTTGGCGAGTGTTGACTCGACATAGCAGTGTGTTTGCAGCACTGTACAGGAAAACCTAGCACACAACATGGACACCTGCACTGGGCTCTACATCTCATTACCAGTTGTCTTCTTGGTAGCATTTGTTTGTCAGCAGGATTACATAAAACTACGTGGTTGATTTTCAACAAAGGTTATGGAGTTGTGAAGTGCGGACCACGGATGAACTAAATTTTGGGGCAAATTTGTCATAGCGCCACCTGGAGGCAACAGGGAACTAGACGATTTTCATGTACTCCTTGTGGGTCAACCAGACCAGTCTCAAATTCAGTCAGAAACACCTAAAGGCAAACTCACCCATCATTTTCTTATTTTTAGTTTGGCTTTTAATTTAATATTTACTCACTTATTTATCATCTATATATTGAATTACTCATCATAAGAATATAATCTTTTCTGGCATCTTGTGTTTTACAGTATTTGCTTGGCAATGTGTGTGTATGTGTGTGTGGGGGGGCTCTGGGGCACATGCCTTTTCTTTCTGTGATGCAAAAAATACAGAGCAAATAAAGATTGTTCGATTGATTGATTAAGAACTTGGTTCACTGGGAACTGGGAGAACTTCCTCTACCAAGGCAAGGTGGCTAATTTTAACAGGAAACTTTTAATTTGACTCCAAGTCAGATCTTTTCCAAACTCCACAGGTTGGGTGAGAGTCCCAACTTGAAGTTGCCTGCAAGCTAAATTTAACTCACAGCACCACCTAGTGGTTACAGAAAGTCTAATGTTCCAATATCATTTGATTTATATAAACATTAACCTGATGTACTCCAACATAATATATGAGTGTGTGTTCTCTAGTGCCACCTAGTGGGCATGTATTACTCTGCTTCTCATGTAATGTCATAATACGATCAGGTCTCACCTCCCTCTCTCTCTACAGAACAGCCAAACACTCTAATGTGCACATTAATTTGGGTCCAAGCACTAAAGTCCCATGAGCTGATGCTCTTATTTCTCCATCTCCATCAATAACATATCCAGGGTGAGCTTTAAAAACTGCTGTCACACCTCCAAGCTATATCTTCTCTGTACATTTTTTCCAACTCATTTCTGTTCCGATTCCACCAGTATTTTCCTCTTCCTCTCATCTCTACAACAAATGACATTTTCTCTTGATCAGTTCCCTTCTGCATGTCATCTGGATGCACGCGCACGCGCGCACACACACACACACACACAAAATCTTTGCTTGTATGTATTGCTGTGTTTGTCCTTGTTTGTTCACAGAAGAAGTTGATGTGTGTGTTTGGTCATGTGTCTATCGAGGGTATCAGCATGGCGGCGGCGACAATGTCATTCAGCAGTTTAGTAACAGACCATTAGCCTGTTAATATCAGTCTAATGGGTGTTCTGCCACTTTAAAGCCACAGTCATGTCCGTGCCATTAACAGCCACTTAGTACTCCGATCAAATCAACAAACCACTGGGACACTAAACAACAACAAAATCATAGAAAATGTGGTAATATGCCAGATATTTCTTTTTGACTGCTCTGTTTCTGTCACCTTTATTCTATCTTTGAAACGATGGTTTATACTTCTTATACACACCCATGTGTAGCTGAGAAAGCTACTGCTCCCAACAGCTGTCTTGATCATCTCTGCTATTAAAACTTCCATTTGTTTTTTTTTTGGTTTTTTTTGGTGTTGTTGTTGCCCCCTGACACTTTGAGAAGCTTCCATTTGTTCTCCTCAGTTGGCTGGGCAGATCTTAATACACCGTCTCACACGCAGTTAGTGGCACTATTTTTAACAGTGCTGGGCTGCTCTGCCTGGTGGAACAGTCTGTTACACTTACAGAGGGCTTGCTAGTTAAGTAACCTTGCGGAAATGAAGAAACAGGAGGGGACGAATCGCTAAGAAAACCCAGTATTATTCCGCATTAGCAAGAAAACAGAAAAACACTGATATAAAAAAGAAATTCTGCTCAGAATAGTTCAATTTCTCATTTTACTTTTAAACGAGTGTCTAATATTGTAAATTGCTGAAAATAAAATCAAGTATGATAATCAAACTGTTCTTTAGATACAGCAAACATGAGTAACTGCAGCCTTCGGGTCTTTCTAATTCCATTTTAACATCTCAAAGAGAATCAGCTTTCTGTCAGATTCACTAGCTTCTCTCTGAAGTCTGAGTGGAAGCGCCGGGAAAAGAAGTCGTGCAGCGGAGGCGCAGTCCATTTTGGAGCATCAATCGTTTACACAGACTTTGAACTTGCTTGTGGTAGGTTTGTTGAGCTCTTCAGTGATTTCCAAAGCTTTCAGTTGAATATCAGCTCTTATAATAGGGATTTTACAGCATCTATTGGGACTCACCATCCTAACAGTTGTTTGATGACTCTGGATTATTGACCACCCTGATTTTATAACATCTCCAAGTATCAATAAACCTTGCCTACCATTGCAAATCTTTGTTTTCTATTAGTCACTTTTTGCTAAGACTTTATGTTCTCAAATAAAGTTATTAAAAACTTATTAAAGCCTATTTGCAAGTGCAGATTTTGGAAAAACGAATAACCAACAAAAATTGCTAGAAAACCCGCAACCAAAGCATGTTAGCATAAAATACACTGCATTGAAAGATCACACGTATAACATTCCTGTCTTGCAGGGAAATGTAATTAATGTAGAAAAAAAAAGAAAAAGAAAAAATATATATATATTGTTTAGTGAATTTGGGGCATCACACCTGATTCAGACAAGCTGAACTGGGCCAGTGGGAGCAAGATAAAGAGGAGAACTGTGCCAGACTCAGTTAATGGAATGCTGATGGACTTCCTGTTATGTATTGATCACTACTCCTAAAAAAAAACATCCCTTGTCTTGAAATTAGAAAGAGAAAATGAATGCATTCAAATAGCTTCCATCGTTACTATGTAAAACCCCAGAACCTCTCGGTAGAATAATTTACTGTTAATTAATAGTCATGAGATATTCTACATCTTCCAATCCTTAAAAAAAGGATTCCATTTAATCACTGGGTCACAAAACAGGTTTGTTTTGGTTTTTTTTGGTTTTATTCTTTTTTTTTTTTCAAAAAAAGGTGTAATTCTATGAGTTTTCCATTTCCCTAATCTCTCTGTGAGTTAACTTGAAAGGATTTAAATGCAGCGTTACACCTGCTGTTAATACAACTCCCTGATAAGGCTGACATCAAATGTCTCAGATAACATCGTTGCTTATCACTGGAAATTAAATGACGTTTGGAGTATATCAAAAAGTGTATTTTTGGAATGTTTTATGAGTGCTGAAAGAAATGAAACCAGGGATGTTGGAGAGAGGAAGACGACAGAATCGGAATTAAACAAGAAAACCTTCATCTTTTAATTATCTTTGCTGTTGGTGAGTCAGTACTGACATGATGTTTCCATGATATTCTGTGTGTCTGCAGTCAAAATAAAACTTCTGGGTGTGAAAGTAAATGAGCATTGAAATGGTAATTGAGCTCATGACTCCTGTTTGTCTCTGTCTCCTCCCATTCCTGATTGGCTCGCCTGATGCAACAACTGCATGCTGGTTGGTTTAGGATTAACGTGGTTGCCATGACAACTTGCTGAAGAGCTGTGTTGGAATGAGTGCACGCGCATATGTGTGTGTGTGTGTGTGTGTGTGTGTGTGAGAGAGTGTGTGTATACTTTGTTTGAAGTGGCAGGCCTTTTCAACAGCTTTGATCAGGGAAATGTTTGTAGTGAGGGCAAACCTGGAGAACAAACAGGACTTCAGAGAGATTAGCGATCTGTGGAACACACACACACACACACACACACGCACAGGCAGACACACACACACACACACACACATGGCTGCGCACACACCCACACCCACGCACAAACACACTCTGAAAGTCAGGTTTTCTATTAAAAATCATCCACACATACATTCATCGTGAGATGAAAATGACACTCGTCCCATCATTCTCACTTGATGAAGGTAAAACGAGGAGGAGGCGATTTAAGAAGTAGCCAGCTGATATTCCTCCCTTCTTCTCCTTCACACCCTCTAGGCTGATATTTTTGAAGAACAAAACAAGTGATCAAGAGTACAATTTATGTGTATATGTGTGTGTGTGTGTGTGTGTGTGTGTGTGTGTGTGTGTGTGTGTGTGTTTTCTTGGCAGAGCCACTGTAAATCCATTAGTGTTGAGGAGAGGCCAGAGGAGTGCTTCACCAACCAAGGGGTGACACTTGGTCTCGACACTGCTCCATCATGCTATACTGAGCACTATCGTGTGTCAGTGGACTCTGTTTATGTGTGTGTGTCTTGTGTGAGTGTATCTGTGTGTGTGTACGTACGAGAGGATGAATCAAACCTGTGAGCCGGGAGCTGTGATTCAGACAAATACAACACACCACCCGGGCAGCCTCCAAACCCCCAACCCAGTCGGACAGCACAGTAGCTATTCTCGGACCCGCGAGCACATTACTCAGCTCCTCAGGCTGGGAAGATAAATCATCCAACTAAGGTTGCAAAAGGTGTTCTGTCTCTCACTGCAGCCAGTTGGACGAATTGAGCTGCAGGTCTAGACTTAAAAGTCCATATGCTTATCGCAGTGTTCATGTTCCTAACTCTTACGGGTGTATCAGTATGATAAAATTTGCTAATATTGTGAAGAAATACATTGAATGATCTTCCTGTAATTGGTTAGTCTTGAGCAGAAGCCAAAAAGCACACACACACATCATGTTGTTGAAATGCTTTTTGTCTCTGTACCACTGGCTTGCCCTCATTTATTTGTTACTTCTCTTGCACAAAACTGACATCCTGCAGAAAGTGTCACTCCGATGCCTCATGAAATTGCGAAAATATAATAAATCATTACGGCTCCTGCATATCATGGATCCAAGCAATTTTACCTCACAGAAAAGAAAACATAAACACATGTATGAATAATTTTTCAAGTAGCTAATATTTTTTATCAAGCCTATTATTTATGTAAGCCTGCGAAGGAGTTTTCTTTTTTCGTCAGAACATAATAAAAAAAAAGGCAGCATTTCAAACTGGTTTACTCTCTTGAATGTTTAGCAAAGAAGAAACTCGCAATATACAAATGAGCAGTCAATAATTATTGAGTTAGAAATGAGCTTAAGAAGAGCAGTGCAAGCTGTCTTGCTTCTGTGGCAGGAGACAAAGTAACATAAAGAAAATAATCACTCTGTCAGGTCAATTTTAGCCTAAAAGGAGGGTAACAGAAGCAAAGAGACAATGAAAAATAGTCAGTTGTGTCTGGCAAGTAGCAACAAAAGATCAAGAACACAAAGGAAGATAATCATCATCACGAAGCCAAACCAGAGCCACGTGGTGTGTTCTGGGTTTCTTTCACTTAGTGGAGGAGAGAGGGGATGTGGAGAAGTAGGGACACGAGGTGGCCTGATCACACCCTCAGAAGACGGCTCCAAGGGAGCAGATTAGAAAATGGTGATGCAATATTAATTGGTGGTGGTGCGTGCCAGGGAGCCCTGGGTTGTCCGGGGTTTGTCTCCCTGAGGAAAGGCTGTCAGGAGCTGGGAGAGACAGGCGAGATGAGTCCCTGACCTTGTCTGTCAGCTGGTGGAGGAGCGAAGGGCTTAGAAAGGACACCCCCAGCCCCACTGACACTCAGATCAACACTCTGCCAGTCTATGGCAAGCCTGCTGGGACACGTCCAGACAACCAGACAGACAGGATGACAGTGTGAGAGACAGACAGGATGAATGCCATCTCCATGGTGCAACAAGAACTTACAAATAAGCTAAATGCTTCTAATTTCTGTAATGTACTACTTTGAAACATTTATCCCCGACGCTGAGACCCTGGGGGAATGCAAATGAGATAAACGAGGCATTAAATGAAAAGTAGGAAAGAAAGCAATATTTGTGTAAGTAAGGTGAGGAGGAGGGTGGAGTATTCAAATGGAACTGTCATGAATTCAAGTACAGGCTAGGCTTGGCATCCATGTGGAACAACATGAAAACACTGTTGCTAGGTAATGGCAACATGGCTCCTGCCGGAACAACAACTGCTGCAAAGATAACATTACATTTGGATGACCAGGAAGGATGTTGTAACACGGGTTTTACAGCTTACAGTCGTATAGCCAGGATAGCTAAAAAGCCCACTTGCAAACAATATATTAGCTGATGTTACTCTCTCCAGCTAGAAACCGCTGTGGTAGCAGGTAACATCCACAGAAATATAATCAACATTTTCATCAGAAATATAAAAATTACGAAGGACAATGGCTGTTTCAATCCATCTACAGGAAAACCAAAGTTCATGGGCTCTAGCGTTTCTGAAAAACATATTCAAACATGTCACAACATGTGAAGTGGAAGCTTTCAGAAAAAACAACAACCTGACTTCGATGTTTTGAATTCCACATGAGGGGGATGTTCACACGGTCTCCTCTTGTAAACACGACCCCATTTGAGGGTACCATAGTATACAGAAGAGAGGGAAGCTGGTGCATGGGAGGTTATCACACAGGAGGGAGGAGAACGAGAGGAATTAATTATGGAATAAAACCCAGGAATACACGAAAAACATTGAATCAACAAGAAAAACTACAGTAATAAAGTCCGAAACCCAAAAATGCACAACTAAAACATGAACAGTTCAAATGGGATCATGATGATTTATATCAACTTTTGTCATAATTTGCATTTAAAAAGGCCAATAAGAAGTGAAGCAAAAAGTCTTTTAGGACTTGTCAGAAGTGATTTGAAGGGGGGCAAACGGAGTCGGATGACTGAATCATCTTCAACACAAAAACTCAGTCTATTTCTGACTTAAATCTGGAACCCAGAAGAACCAGAATGGCACTGGCTCTGTACTGGGGTGTGGGTCCTCTCCTCTCTACGCCTAGAGGGCTTTTTTTGCAGATAAGATCCAGACTAAGACTTTGATAAGTCCAAGAAATAGTGATGAGAAGCCTAACTTACCAACTAAGAATGATGAGCATAGCTAGAATGATTAAGACGATCAAAATAATCTTTGAAAGAATATTTATATTCACATAGAGCTCCAGCTGTGGATGTGAACATCAGACATAGATACAACAAGACACTGAACAACTGCATTTTTTATTACACACACACACGCATACGCACACACACACACACACACACACACACACACACACACACAGACACTGTGTGAGAATAACATTTCAGATAGCGTTGTCAGAGGGAGTGGTAAAGACAACATATGGGTGAGAGACATGTGTCATCTGGGGACACACAAACACTGGACACATGTCAGCTTCAATTAACCCTCTCCCATCTGTCTGTCCCTTTCTCTCCCTGATGTCCATCCCCTACTCATCTCGGTCATGCCATGCAATAAAATCCATACATACAGCTCTCTCCACCTGCTTAAAGACTAGTTTTTTGTCCAACCAAATGCAAATCCCAGCTACTCTTCTTTTTTCTGTTCTCTTAAACCACCTCCCTGTCAAAACAGATCTACTGTATTAAATTATCAATGCCATGGACTTCAATAATTCAGGTAACCCAGAAGTGTGGTATGCTCAGTGTCATGAAATTCCCTGACATACTTTAAATGTCTCTCCTGAGAGCTTCTCTAAAGTTACCCTGCTCTGCAAACTCGCCGCTGCTGTCAGAGAGGTAGACAACAGCCTGTAGAACAGGAGGACTTAAGGATTGCAGGAACATATTTTGCACCTTAGATGTAACATTATGTACTTTTTTTAAAGGAAAAATCAAATATCATAAAATACACAGACAAGCTCTTTTGTCTTCCTAACTCTCAATTTTGCAGGTTGTCCCATCCGCAGGCTCAGCTCTGTCGACATGTTCGCCAGAGGAAACGTCACACTGGAATGTTATTTCCTGGAGTCTGACAAATGAGACCTCCGCTGTGCTCTGGTGTTGGCAGTTACCTATGAAAGAATGCGTCAATCCAGTTGGCATACACAGCTGCATATTTCCCCTCCACTTGTGCTGCACACACACAGATACAAACCCCTCCCCACCATCACTACCATCACCACCACCGTCATGTAAACAGGAATTCTATGTCACAGCCAAGCCACCACTCAGCGCTCCCGTTTCTCTCATACGGCCCAACACCTCGCGTCGGATCCCTTCCTCTGCCTGTCGTCCCCTCTTCAACCCCATCTGAGATCAACACCTAGTTGTGTGCAGGTGCAAGGCTGCTGGCAAACTGTCAGCTTGTGTCTGCTTTACTCCCTCTCACACACACACACATACACGCACGCGCGCACACACACACACACACACACACACACACACACACACACACACATACATACACACAGAGCTTGGCTTCAACAGTCCTTCCCACTTGGTGAACTGGTCTCCACGCAGCAAGATAACACTCTCACTGTCAACACGAGAAGGAAAACTAACAGCCAGGGTGCTAAAGGTTGGAAAATGCCGACGGGGGGGGGGGGGGGGGGGGGGGCAAAGAAGGAAAACAGACTAAGGCTCTCTGCATGAATTATTGGTTAAAAAAACATTTTGAAATCTTCTGCAGTCTGATCAACTAGGTTGTCATAAACACAAGAAACCGTCGGGTCTTTAAATGTCTCTTGCGATAAACATAACTGAAATTTCTTGTTATATAAAAATTAGATTGACAAAGAATCACATCAACACTCAAATATTCCCGATGAAAAAAGACAGAGAGGTATTTACACAATTACAGCACTTACAAACACACATGACAAACAAATTACAGAAAATTAAAAAAAAAGGTACAAAACTGAATGGATGGAGTAATTTGCTTTGATTTATTACGCAACTGCTAATTTGAAACAAGTTTTAAGTCTGAGATGGTGGGTTTTCCATTCAAAAAAGTTTAGATTGTATTTTTTTAAGAACTACTCATCAAATCAACGTCAACCTCAGCACTCAATTTCCATAGGAGAGCAATGCACATGCAATGTTTGATCTACGGTTGCTGAGATAATCGAGGAACAAACAGCAAACAACACTCCTGGCTTTAGTGCAGACGCTCTCTTCAACCTGCATTTGTTAAGCATCTTATAGCTGACTAATCGTTTCCCTCGAGTGGTTAAAAATATCACAGATGTAGTTCAGCAGCAAAAATAGAAGCCGAGCAGGCATTTATGATCAGAGCTATAAAAATAGCCAAATTGTATGGAGTATATATTTGGTGAATACATATTACATGCAGCATGAGAAAGAATGCCACAGGGCTTTTTGTGTGTTACACAACAAGAAGTGGTGTGATTATATACTGTGTGTGTGTATATATATATATATATGAATCTGTACTACACATTTGTATTCATATAGAGAATAACAGTGAAGACATGAACAAGGAAAAACACACTATGTTTTTGTTCTGACTGATTTTTCTTCTACAATTGGTGAGGATGAATTACTTCAGGAGCATCTCTCTTGCACACACACACACACACACACACACACACACACACACACACACACACACACAAGACTAACCCTTTTCTGAGATTGTGACAATACACTGAATAGATTAGATTTAGATTAAGATTAATAACACCTTTACTGAAAATTAAAACACCAAAGATTAAAGACATGCTGATATAGTGATAATGAACTAGCTAGAAGGGCAGTTAGCTATAATAAATAGTTCCCTGCAGCCCCCCAAAACACACACACACACACACACACACACACACACACACACACACACACACACACACACACACACACACACACACACACACCGACTGTGTGGTGACCTCCAGAGCTGTGAACATGGAGCTGGTGTCAGTCTGTATGGCCCAGGGTGAACTGACAGCTCTAAACAAGACACTCATTAACACCAGACCATTAAAAGCACCTGCTGGCAGTGTGTGTGTGTGTGTGTGTGTGTGTGTGTGTGTGTGTGTGTGTATGTGTGCGTTTGTTTTAGTCATAGATTATGGGTCCAAGTTGACATTGAGCAGGACAGACAAGTGTCGGTGATGACTTTAGACGGGATTCCTATCAGGTCCCAAATCTTCATCCAGCAGCTGAATGCAGTCAAGTGTTGAAGCTTGATGAAGGTGTGTGTGTGTGTGTGTGTGTGTGTGTGTGTGTGTGTGTGTGTGTGTGAGAGAATGTGTCGCATCACAGTCACAGATGGAGAATCGCACTGATAAAGTATTTATACTGCTAAAGTTGCAGCTCCGTAGTGTTTCTGTTGAAGATGTGCAAATGTGATTCTGGATAATTTGTATTTGCTCGTCTTACAACATGTTTCCACTGTTGTTTTCTTGCTTTTCTCGTACAGTGATGCATTATTGTGATATTTCAGACAAAGTTGAGGGCTCCGAGTTCTTCAGGTGGTGAAAATATTGTATTTCAGCTTCGGGGGTGCTCAATCAAAATGTACAGTTATTGATACTACTTACTTTAAAAAAAACTGCTGGATTTGAGAAGGACTGGAAAGTGACAGTTAATCCATGCGGTTTTATTGAATGTTGTTTATTCTCAGTCTGCAGCGCACAAAAAAATGAGTGAGGACTGAGAATGTATAGGCTCATATACATGGCTTCATTTACATTTCAGTGTGCCGTGGCTTGCAGGGTTTACTGGAAACTGTATAATTTATCACACATAATTAATTACACCCCAACACAAAGAAGCGTTGTCCTTATCGCTCAATCTGCTCCCAGCGCTACGTTCCTCTGCCTGCAACATTCCAGCTTTGTTGAAGTCTCTGTCATCTCAGAATGATTCATGCCTGTTTAGCCAGCTTCAAATTTTCATCAAAATAAAGAGGCAGGCTAAATGACCAAGGGTACAACATGAAAAGAGAAAGTAAATTGTTCTTTTCTTCCTCACAGCGCTTTATATTCCTTTCTCTTTCTACCTCAAGCCCCTCATCATTCTCAATTTCTCAAGTCTGGAGGGAAGGTTGATAAAAATGTGCAGAAGAATCCAAATGCAGGATGAACTATTAATCTTTAATTACAAGGTAAAGCTAATCTTTTTTATTGGATAAGAAAGACTCACAAAGCTAAGCAGATTTGAAACAACTCAGGTATGTTCATTTCTGGAGGAAAATTGAGTATGATAACCAAACCAATAACAAACAATAAAATGGCTATGAATAACCACTGGGCCTAAACTTTGCTTGAAACAAACTGGATGATTCAAAAGGATAATGTGAATAACAAGTAGAAATGAAAGGAACAACCTCCAGGACCTTCAGTGTGTATAAAAGCTATCAAACAGCATCATGAGCTCCATGCACAATTCAATAAACTCCTTCAAAACACAAATAATGAAATCAACTGCAAATGAAATTACTCTTTTACAATAAAAATCAAGTAGAAATGAATTCTTTTAAGGCTGAGTTATATGTTCTATAAATAACATCTCAATATTTTTAGCCTATGTAAAATACACAATATTCACTTACAGTATAATTAGTATTTTGTGCAGACAGAAATACTTCCGGTCAAGGCCACGCCCAATTCCCCAGTTAACTGTCACCCATACAGACACAGAGTCGTTTTTGGATTGAACAGAAACAGATGATGAAGTCTTACTACATGACTTAACATTTATTCTAATCTACAAAACAATAAGTGATACTCTGAGTTTGTTGGATATACTGCTGATACCATACTAGCCACCAGATTGTCCAGAGGCAGTGGTAGTGAGTGTTACTATTTATGCTACTAGCCTCTTTGCATGATTTAAGACCATTTTCTCGCTCCAGTCATGCTCACCATCTTCTAAAAATGTCAGGCTCGGATAGTCATTTTAAAATGGAGCATCAGTGTGTCTATCAGTAATTTTAGTAGATCTATGCGTTGACGTGCACGCATGTATCAAAACACACGACGGAGACCCACACTTCCATCAGGAAGGAGGTGAGCAGATTGTATCGGACACAGATTGATTGCCCTTGAAATCTACAAAATTGCTTAGCTTGTAACAAGCTTTATTTACTACATTAAATTATCATTAAAATGCTATTAGTGCAATTAGTTGATTTCCATTTTAAACAACACATCTATGGTGAGGGAGAAGCACGGAGGGAATAAGAGAGAGAGAAGGAGAGAGAGAGAAGACAATGAGGGAGCGTGAGGAGAGGAGTTCAATGTGAGGAGAGGTGAGGTGAGTCAGGAAGTGGAGAGAGGAAGATGAATATTAAGCAGCTATAGTGATTAGGATGGCGGTGCAGAGTGGCACTGTGACAGTGACATTGGCTGCCATTGGTAGCCCCCTGCCATGGTGATTCACTGGAACCCGCTTCATTTGGGCCGTAATTAGCTTAAATGTTCAGAGAATAAAAATTCATCATCGCTTTGAATCTTGTTAATTGGGGGAGCCATCTGCATTAATAGAGGCCATTTGGAAGCCCCATGTTTAAGTATGTGTGAGTGTATTCACAGGTACGTATGTGTGTGTGTGTGTGTGTGTGTGTGTGTGTGTATCTGGGGTGGGTAAAGCTCAGTTTTGCATCCACTTACTGGAGGGCCTGATGGATTCCGAACAGGTTTTATCATTGAACCAGCTGAACTAGCTTCTTGAAAATGATAAGGACTCCTGAATAATGCTGGCAGCAAAGAAATCGCTAAGACCTGCCGCCATGTTTTATCACACTTATGGTTAACCGACAATGTGGGGACATGCAGCTGGGTATGGGGCGGATAGAAACCGAGGTATGTCAAGATCAGGAGGAAGAGCTGATTTGTCGTTGACTCGTCCAGGAGACTGAATTTATAATCTTTTAAAACTACTGTTTGATAACTCTTCTTAAATTTCAGAAAAAGAAATTGGCAGGGATGGAAACATTTTACAAGAATAATTCACATTTCCACACTTGTGCGGAAGAGAGCTACTTTATATTGTACAGGGCAATAAAAGTAACAACAGGAGTACTTGGACAGCAAATTGACTGTGTTTCAACTGCTTAGATTGGGCAAATTAGTCTGTGGATGTATAAAATTGTAAGTCACTGTTTTGAATTCCCCCTGGACGTAATGTTCAGCATAAACAGCTAGTAAGGTCTGCACCTCGTCTTTGGCCCATCGGGCGTAAGCTTTCTTGATATTCTGCACCATAACAGATCTGTAATACAGCAACAATAAACACTGTCAGTTCACTGTCTTTTTTTTTTTTTAAACATGCGCAGAACACTGAACCAATCAGAAATATTCAGCAGAAAAAAACTCCACCCCAGAATTATTGGACCCGGTTCCTGTGGTCAAAACCAAGGTGGTGCTTCCAGAGGTTCCTTGAGCCTTAAATGTGTGTGGTTGAAAAGGGGCTTATTTAACAATGCATATCTTAGAAATGAGGATTGAGTCACATTTATAAGCATGGATGAGATTCAGTTCCGAGTTTATACGACTGAATCTAGCTTCTTTTATAAGATTTATATGCCTTTGTAAGAGGCCTATTGCATGGCAGGCATAGTTCAGTGTACTGTATTAGTCAGAAATGGACCAGTGAGTTGACTTGTACTGTATTTTGCATTATGGTGCCTTGATAAACCCACCAAACAGCAGGAGGAGCAGGATGTGTTCCTGGTGTCTGTTAGGGCAGGAGAGGTTAACAGCTGCAGTGACCGTGGTCAGTCGCTGCTGCAAGCAACACAGAGGAATAAAGTCTATTTATTCCCCTCCCAGTGAGTCTGGAACTGAAGCAGCTTGACTGTGAACTGCGAGCCAGCCTGGAGAGACTGTAATAAAGAGCTGCGTGATGGGTTTAGATTCTTAGTTGGTTGCCAGTATGCCATTTAGTTTAGTTCAGCCTGGGTGGTTGTGTTATATGGAGAGTGTTTCATATTCAGTAATAAAACATGCCACTGTGTGTCCTTCCTCGGTGGCTATGTGCGTTTTGCAGCTTCTGGAAACATCAAACCTTGTTACTCTCTGGTAACATATGCACTCGGTGCAGTCTCTGAACTTCCCCTTCCAGGCGACAACCAATGCTGTTTTACTTTCTACTCAAAACAGTAACAATGTCATAAAGAGAATGCATTACCACCTCCTATTATGCAGCACCGCTGTGTGCACTGTCTACATGATAAGCAGGAATAGATAAGATGAATCAGACAATGTTCCAAGAAGTTCTATAAAAGCACTGAAATGACCATATTCATTAGGTTGTGTGTGACACAAATACAATATGTCCCCTCTCTATACTGCAGTGTGTGAAGAGGACACTGTTTATGCGACAGACTGCAGAGCCCAGCCCAGTATGGACCAGCTCAGCCCTGCCCAGCTCGTCCAGCTGGCACTAATCCATCATCACCACCACTAAATCATCGTGCTGCCAATAAAGCCAGGCGGCAATACATTACTGGCATGTGGCAGGCTTTAGCGATAATGACATTGAGAAGTCCCCTTGGGCTGTAGGAAAAGGCTGGCCGCATGACACACTTGCTTACGGAGGCAATAATATATGGAAATGCATCAGTGTCAGAAAGGGTAGAGGAATGGGAGGATGAGAGAGAGAGAGGAGTTCAGTCGATTTATCAGGAAACAGAGGAAACGGCCATTGCAGTGACAACTTCCTACTAGTTTCAGTGAAGGGGGCTTATTATAGATTCAAGCCATCTTACAAGCAATCTGATATGTACACACGCCTTGTCTGTCTTATCTTGTTCTCTAGCAGCTGAGTAGATATTGCAATATGGTTCGGAATTTGGACATTTTCGATACAATACGGCTAATCATCATCACGCTGTGTGGCACAGAATCACACCAGCAGCTGGGGAACAGAGTGAACAAACGCAGAACAATGAACTAATGGTCTCTCGTTATCTTGTGGCTGGAAATGATCCGCCTGTTAATCACTCACCTTCACTGCAGATGCATATATATATATATATATATATATATATATATATATATATATATATATATATATATATATATATATATATGCACTCACACAGATAATGTAGCAGGTTTGAAATACAATATGGTCAGAGCAAAAAGCTCATCTGCCAAGAAACCTGGCAATATGTCTCCATGGTGTGAAGACGACCGGTGACGTGTTTTAAAAGTGAATCAGCCATTTTACGGTCAACTCAAACTAATTTTGCATTTGAATTAAAGGTGTATTGGGGCGCTGCGCACTGAGGAATTTGCATTAGCCTCGGGGTCATGAAGGTTTTATGAAACCCATTTAGCGCACACAGACCTCCGTTCGGAAATAAAAATTCTTATGAGATCAGTTAAGTGGTATTCAAGTAGGGGAAAACACCTTTATGGTTTGATTTAGGTTTGCCCCTCTAGTTAGACACTTGATTGTGTGGTTTTGAAATGTACAGACAGAGAAAAACACTTCCCTCAGAACTCCTGCAATTTCAGATGATTAGTCTTTAATGCCAACAACCAGTGATAGTAATACTGATTTGTCAGAACTGATTGACAATGCTGAGGACAATGTCCTTCCATTCCTTTAATGCAGGTACCGCAATAAAGCAATAGTTTGACATTTTGGGAAATACCCCTAATCCCCTTCTTGCAGAGCATTAGATGGGACAATAGATATCACTAAAATATCTGTCCCCTAGATATAAAGCTACAGCCAGTAGTAGATGCTATCTTAGTTTAGCTTAGCACGACTGAAAACAGCTTAAGTCCCTGTCAAGAAACAGTCTGGCATAAGCTCGCTCATAAAGCAGCCATGTGACATTTTTACTCTGCTTGTCTTGTCTCTTGATCTGTTAGTAAGCAGATTGTGTTACTCTACTGTGCTCTCACACCCAGTTGTTTGGGGGGGGGGGGGGGGTACCAGTCGCTGACATTGTGCTACCAGCCATTGCAGTTATCTGAAGTGGGTGTGATATTCTGTAGGCGTCACCTGTGGTTACTGCCAACATCAAGTTTGCTTGCAAAGGCAAACTGTGAACATGATGGGATGATAAAACAGATAAGACATAGAATCTATTTCTGTAGGCAGAAGAACACTGTTTTGATGGAGTTTTCTTTTGTTCTTTTTGAATTTGGTGGGCATTAGGGTTTAGTATCTATTTGCTCATGGAGATCTGTGAAAACCATGACAGTAATCAGTTTCTATCTCGTCAATATGGAAAGGAAAGGAACCAGTGATAGGTGCTGCATTAGCCGCCGCCAGCGTGGGAAGAAAACAAACCCTGATCTGAAATCGGTGGCTGCAACTTCGAATGAAACGGCTCAGCTTCAGCTCGGCTCTTTGTTTACTGGCATCACGCTGCTGCCAGAGTATACGAGGCCATTTGTCACCAGCATTCATTGAAAATAAATGACGACTTTGTAACTTATGAATCTTCAGGTTTGACGGCAAAGTCAGAGCAAGGTGAGCTTTTCCCCCATTTTCATTCTTTATGCCCACCAGTTACACTGGAGTGGTACAAATTTAACTTGAAACTCAAGACATAAAAGGGTTTGAGTGCATTTCGAAAAGAATCAAATTTGACTAAGAAAGCCTCACTGCTATGACCCACACGCTCGTATGTCTGTTCAACAACACAATTCCTGCAGGGTTGGTGGGAGCTCTTTTTTTTTTTTGCATTTTCAATTTCCAACATGAGTCTTGGAAGCATGCAGCTGGAAAAGCAGAACAGAAGAGACAACACAAGGTTTGTGCTGATAGAATAAAAGTCTGGATTTATTTCTGTTTATCTATACATTAAACAGGTGTTCCTGAATGCAGCAAGAGAAAACACAGAACAGGATGCTAAGCATCATAGAGTTGCTCGCATAGCAGAGGTGTGGCCGGTTTAGCAAAGACATGTACACTATTGCGTATACGTACAACATTTTCTGCAAATGTAGGGTTGGCCTCTGGGAGGCTGAAGTAGGTTGAGGGAGTGTTTACTGCAATAGTCTTGATATTCTTTTCACATTATCATACCAACTGGCAATACTCCGTACATTAATTACCCTGTCTCTTCCTAATGATCACTGAAATGCAGTTATACCCAGGCAGCCCTGTGTAGCTCAGTTTAATTCAACTCACTTAATGAGGATGAAAAAGGTAGTAATAGTCCCATATGGATTTGCCACGTCGAGATTGTCCCCCTTTGATTCGGTCTCAAGGCTGTGCAGACACATTCAAAAGGTTTGAACACTCTACTTCCCTCTCTCACTCTCTCCCTAGATCGCCCTCCAACTAACAGTGACGTGGTACCAGGTGAACACTCAACACCTGCATAGGAATTCAATCACACACAAAGCTTTCAGTGTCAAATCCCTGGACCAGAGCAAAGTTTACAATCGGACCGCTAAACAACAGTCCAATGAATGGCTTAAGTGCTTCAATGAAACCAACTGCTATGTATCAGATCACACTGCTCACAGTAGAGAGGAATTCTCCAGCACAATTCATGTTCACAGAGGTGGTAAGAGTTAAAAAATAAAACAAAGCCAAACATACATGAACCTGACCAGGGCAGAAAAAATCAAAACAATACATTTAATATAACTAGGCAAGGTCCAGACACGACGTGGTGCTGTATCTCTGACTGGAGCTCACAGTAAGTCAATCGTTTACCAATTGCTACATCGATACTGAAAATTGCATTTCTTTTCTTTTGTAAATTAAGGGATAAAAGTAGCAACCAGATAAAACTGAAAACACATAAAACAGTCTTCATGACTGAATCATGAATACTCTCCAATCTCCATAATATTTATGACACATTTTATTTTCAGCAGGAGTTTAACTGAATATTCCCCAATACATGATTCTCATTGATAATATTTCTCTTCACAATTTAAATCAAACTGCTGATGGAATCTGTAAATCAAGCATACAGATGACGGTTTTTGCTTAGGACGTCCTCTACTGCCCAGTCGGACTGAGATACTATTCGTAGTGACAGCCTGGCATGCAACCAGTGAACGGTGGTATCCAGTAATGGTCATTAGAGGGTGAGCTAATGTACTATATCTATAGTGTGACCTGATCTAACCATGAAAAATGCATATCGTTTTTTTTTTTTTTTTTTTAAACACACTGCAGCAATAAAATATTGGTACTAAAAGCAGATGCATCCATTAAAATCAGCAGGCTCTGAGGTACTTCTGAAACTCACAGCGGAGGGTATAGTAACTATCTACAATATTTGGATGGATAGCATATAATCAGTAATAGCAGGGTTATCATTTAGTGAAATATTTTGGCTTAAAATTTCATTAAGTCGATTAACTGAGGGAATAGTGGCGGTTGACACACCTGAATTAAACATAGCTGTATGAGGATAAAAACATAGAAAAACAGCACCATTTGAGGTCCGATAGACAGATCCGTATAGAACTGTTTGCTGGTAGCACCGTCAACCAGTAAAAATCTCAGAATGCAACACAGAGACAGAACACAACCACTGATCAACTGCACAACATAGCAAAGAGCGAGGATATATATTCAGAGACAACCCCTCACGCAGACACCCCTGTACAGCAGCATCTTTAAGCAGGTAATACAACTGATTTCTTCTAAGAATGATATTGTGAACTGAGGTGTTTTACAAGTTTTATATTCTGTACATGTTGAGTAACCAGGTATACCTTTCCTATAGATTTTTCTTTTTAATATGCACATATAGTTTACAGTCACTGACAAACACCAGAGTAACAATGAGGTAGGACGGTGAAAGTTAGATGAAGTAGAACCAGTTGGTGGGTTGTATACAAAGTTACTGATACCTTAAGAAAATAGACCAAAAAGAAAGAAAAAAAAAAAAACGGCGTTTGTCATATTTTTCTTATTTGAAGCGAGTTTGACGTTGAGGCTCAAACAGTAACGAGTTTGGTGTAGTTGTGAAAACTGCAAGATGAAGCCATTTATCTTCTCCCACACGCTGAACGCTAGAACTGATCTCTTTTCCCAAATCAGCCTGTCAAACAGCAACATAAAGCTCCCGAACTTCTGCAGCTTTGACAGGTGTTCACAACATAAGTCAAAACACCGAGCAAGGAGGACAGGATTTGGTATTATCTTGATACATGTGCATTTCTAAATCCAGTCCATATAAATGTAAAAGAGAACTAAAGGAAGTAGAGGTGGCACAGGAGAGGATCACAGAGCTGGCTGACGAGGTTCCTCCGCATCGCTACGACAGTGAGAGAAATGGAAGGTTTGGTGTCGTCTTACAGGGCCAAGCTAAGTATACATTAACGGCTCTACCGTGTCATTTGTTGGTGTATGTTACAAGTATGCTGCTAAAACCCAAACTACTAGTCTACATGTGAATTTGATCGAGATTGACCTTGCCATCACAGATTAAGCCAAATCTGGGTTAAAACATACAGTCCCTTTCATACAGATTTCATCTGCTAAAGATGTTTATTAATTTTTTTTTTTTTTTAAGGATTAGACTCAATCGTTCTAGGAACCCAGCCTTTGAAAACATCTCAGCGGATGTAATAACGCGATTAATGCTCTATCTTAGAGCATTATTTCAACCCCACCCACTTTTGGCATCAAACAACAAAGAAACAAGCACAGTACATGACAAGTTGTCCCGAATTTTAGTAAGGTTGCTATGCAGAGAAGAAATCTTTTCTTTCCTTTCAAGGGCATGTATTTCAAACACATGCTAGCACATGTAAACCTCACATGTTGCTTTGTACACGGGGCGAATAAAACAAAACAAAAGAGCTCTAGGACACTAAAATGGGGCTATTTTTAGGCAAACATACAAAGATTCATTAGGTTGGGATGGGTCTTTTTTGTGCGAACCCTGGCTATCGATCGTTCAACATCCCCTTTCTTCTGCTTGATCTCAGGTTTCTATACTTTGGTTTACCGTTGCCATTTTTTTTTGTACAAACACAATTACATAATGACACATAACCAGCATCTTGACACATCAAGTTAAAGCACATATACCAGTCAGAGTGCACGTTTTCAGGTAAAAGTCTTTAGATTGGAGGGTCATGTTGAGTCGCTAATGTTTGCTTTGTCAATTTCTCAAGTAAACTTTTCATTGTTCTGGAGGCCACAGTGCAGTTATAGAATCCAGTTTCAACATTGTGTGACGTGAGGGTTTTATACACCCAAAATAAATCTTTAATATGAATTTTGGGAGTATTACATCTACCAAGCCTGTTGTGGAGAACTGACATGTCGGACTGACACAACAAACTATTTCCGCTATCTCATTCTTACCGCACTAAACAATAAATCAACATGTTCTAAGGTGCATTATGATAATACAATGATTGTTAGGCCTTAATCTAAGTATAGAGACATTTTTAAAAAAGGACGAATACCACATATACATTTCATAAGATTGAAGAAATTGCCCCAGAAGTTTAAAGTGCATTCAATGTAAATTATCTACCTACTGCATCTCAATTTCAAAGACAGCAACACTGATTCCTATTGTTAGAAATCCAGGGTCAATTCTAAGCGAGGCATGTCAAATTGAACATGTTGTGGGTGTTATTTCATGTACGGGCTCTGTCAGAATCCTATGTTAAGGTAAGATTTGTCTCACTTTGGCTAGGGAGTTATTTGTTCTTAAATTTGTAGATACAACTTATCTACATTTGGATACAATATCAAGCTTAAAGCCAACAATTCATATGGAAAAACAATGGAAGTATAAAAAGAAACACAAAAGATTGTCAGGTAACATAGAATTACAACATCAATTAACCAGAACTTGACCAGAATCTTTAAAACTGTAACATTACGAGAAACAGAAATATCCATGTCTGGTGAAAAATAAAAAGATGTATTTTATGTACACTAGAATATCTCCAAAACATAAAAGGTAACAAAAGGCTGACTTTCGAAATAACAAAAAAACCGAGACAGACAAAATGATAGAGAGAAATAAACTGACAACAAAAAGAATCTAGCGTGTGAAGAGCAGAGAGGCTTGATAGGCAGTTCTGCAGCAGATTCACAGTTTGCCACTGTTGGGTCACAGTTGAGATTTCAATCTCCAGCATTTAGTTCCAGTCTGCAGACAGCCACACAAACCATTTTGGATCAAAACAATAAAACAACCAAAATGAAAATGACATTTTCAAAGTTCTGATGGCATAGCTCAGAAGACATTTTCACTGGAGCAAACTAACTTTGTTCCCCAATGGTGTGCCTTTAAAAAAAAGCAACAAAAAAAAAAAGCTGTTATTAAGGGGTTGAGGAGGCCCAGCAAACATCGACAGCACAGTGGTGTCTCAGACAGCTTTACCCACAGCTAACACTGCTTGCACAAAAAGATGACCTGAACCGTGCAGAGCTTTGCCCTGATTTTCTTCCCAACAGGTTCCTGTGCAGCACAGCATCTTTTAACTACAGGGTGGCAGCATGGCGAGTAGCCGAGCTCAGCTCAACTTAATGGTGTGAATCACACCGAAAATAGTACCTAGCCACCTCTTACATTCTCACAGCAAAGTGCAGGTGAAGCTTCAGCTTACTATACAATCACAGCTTACTAAAAAACCCAGGGTCATACCAAGTCCCTGGTGATTGCCAAATCCATTTAAGGCCTTTCTGGGCACCAAAATGCCCGTACCACAACAGCTTGTTAAACAGTCAATCGTCCACAAGTGACAGGTTTGATTAAGAGTAACACAGGAATTTCACACCACGACCCTCTTGTGCTCTCTTACTGATGGCAACTGTTAATAACTTCAATAGCAACATGAAAAACAAAATATAGGACTCTACAGACTCCAGAGAGCAACACGTCCCATTAAATCTCTAAAAGCCCTCTTTGATAAAGTGATGTGTTGCAAATGACCTAAAGTTAAGGGGAGCACACGCTCTTAATTCATCTCTTGTTACTAATTAAGACTTATTCTTTCGAGACCCAGATGTCTCATTCTATAAGTATGTACCAACAGCAAACACACACATCTCCAGCAGTAATCGGACAAATCCAACCTTTCACGTATCTAAGATCGAACGCAAGCTAGCATTTACGTCCTTACAGTATCAGAAGACTTTATCTTGGGAAATAACAGTTGACTTTTTAAAAGTTTAAGGACTCAAAATTATGTTCTGACACAGAACAATAAATTAATTTCACAATCACATCTCACCTCTCTTGTCACAAATGCACACACCTCAATACACCAAGTCTCGGTACCAATCCCACAGTAAAGCTTATAAAAACACTCATACCAGTTCATATCAAACAAATTTGTGTGTTCAACATCTGGCTGTTGGGTAAAGCTGTCTGGGAGTCAACAGGCAAACTGAGCAGCGAGGAGGGTGACGGCTGCTCTAGTCACATAGGGAGCTTAGAAGGGCCTTTTTAATTCACATAATAACCAATGTAATGATTCAAAGGAATACAACTGTTGCTGAAACGGTGACAGACATCCTCAGACTACCCGTATCCTGCAGACAACGGGAGGAGGAGGAGGAGGATGGGGTGGGCGCAGAAGGCGCTGGTGTGACAACAGTTGATAACTACATGCCATCATATGTGAAATTCTCCATCTTGACTGTCTGTCTGATGAGCAGCTTGGACTCCCGGCGTTCCTCGTTCTTGATGGACTTGTTGATGTCCATGATCTTTTCACAAATGTATTTGTTCACTTTTGACAATCTCTGCGTAATCTCTGCACTGTCGGCTGTCTCTTGAGACACTCTGTCGTAGAGACACTCTGGGGAAGGAGCGAGTAGTCAGATTTGAGTTTAAAAGTGCTGATCTAAATTTCTCAGGTGTCTAATGAGAAAATTTTGTTCGAAAAGCAAATACTTGACTATATCAGGACTATATCTGCTTACAGAGGGAAGATTCTTCTTCCTTAATTTAACGTGCATCTTACCTCGAACAATTTTCAGCTTGCTGGGTGAGAGTGGAGGTTTGGGCAGCGCATCTTTTTTCTTTTTGGTAGCCACCCCGGTAACACTACGATTTTTGAGGGTTTCTGTGCCCCAGATCATTACAGCCAGGTTCTTTGTGAATTTGGAATCTCCCTGGGTCCGCTGTAGCTGGTGCCACTTCTCCTCCTCCACCCAGATTCCACCACCGAGGTGTACCTGTGGAGAGAACAGGAGTTACTGTTAACATTGCAGCGAAGCTCAGTTCATGTCTCATCTGCTCTATATCTGCTCATTCAACCATTTAACTCTAAAAGATTTGTCTGGCCCATCCACTTGGGGCTAATAAGGGCTTTTAAATGGACTGCAGTCACCCACCTGTTTTATTAAACCACCTTCAGTGTATGTGCTGTGAATAGAAGCTTTACTACACATCTTTAAAAATCCACAAAAAAGGGATGGGACAATGGGAAAAAAAAGAGGACAAAGTGTGTATTAGGGATACAACAGATGTTGATTTTCAGGGTTCATTGTGGTAGTTGCATGTTATGTAACCGGCAGTAAAAGAATGAATTTGTAGGTGGGACTTAACTTCATGGTGTACTATTGATGTCCCAGACGTTTATCCCCCCCAAAAATTCAATGATCCCACTGACTATGAGACGAGGCAACACTTTTACAAGAAAGCACATTTACATGTACAGGTCTCAAAAGTGCGAGCATTTAACTTGCATTTACAACTAACAATAAATGTGTGCAAAATGCCAATTGTACTAAAGAACACATTTGTGACTAGAAAAATCACACAGTAAAAAAAAAAAGAAAAGGTGGTCAGCACTGGACCAGTGACGGCCAATCCGCAGCTGTCTCCATCAGGTTCCGACTGATGCAGTTTACGTCCATCTCCTGCTCAGCGTTTTGGCTAACAGGCGTGTCAGACGGGGCTCAGCACTCCACAGAGAATGCCCAAGTCTTCTTGATGGAAGGTGCATCAAGCCGCGCATAGCACATCAAATCAGACAGGAAGTCCCCCCCCAGAAATGAAATGATGAATTTATCAATTTTCAAAATCAAAAACCATGTGCAAACTCTTGATCACAAAAACAGATAAAAAAAGGACACAGCGGGCAAAATGCAAGACATTTAGGGTGTTTAAGAAGTAAGCAGAAGTACTGTAATACAGGCATGTTCATATGTTTATAAAATGTTCATGCATCGTCTGCATATAAATTATACTGGTTTGCTTGTGAACGTCTCACTTTTCTTTATTACGTACAATTTTATAAACTGTCAATGTGCCCCTAAATTTCCTCATGCTCTCCCAACCCTTCAATTTAGGAGCACATGGGCTCCCTCAGAAAAAAGAAAGCAATGATGATGCAAGCAAATGCACTAGCTGCAGGTTCCCACACTTCAATGAGCCATGCAGAGGTAAAACTCTCCAGCTCAATAGGGACCAGGCTGTGGTAGAACACATCTTAACCGGCTCCCACTTCAACCAAATAACGAATCCCACGAAGCACCACTTTCACTAACTAATAAGCTCAGACCATTGGCTGTTTGTAGGCTGGATTACTTCCACTATGAACTTAGTCGCTATCTCCCTACATACTGCCGTTGCACATGGCATAAGCCTGCCCAAAAGACACCAAGCCGATTGGCAGCCTCAGCAGACAACCCTGGTCAACAAGGTGAGCAAACCCAGCAGGGGGCATATCTGACTTTCTTTCCCTCCTCTGCTCTCTTATCACTGTAAAGTCTTTAGGCTAGCATCCAAAAGGCTTTTCCCTGTGCAGCTAATGAGCTTTAGGCCCCCATCAGGCATCTTTTCACTGACCACCTGTTAGACAACTTTGCTCTGCGTTGCTCACGTTTATTTCTCTCTTCATCTCCTTACTTCCTACCTTTTGCACCCCTTTCATTCCCCTCAGTGGGGCTAAAATGTCAGTCACTTTAAATTTCTCTTGTGCAAATAATTAATATGGGGTCCCTGATGTAGGAGAGTTCTAATTTGCAAGTGTTCTTCACGCTTGAGGTGGCTGCAGGCCCCAGAGCTTGTAGTACCAATTGCACCCCTGTCATCAGAGACAGCATGCTGGTTGAATTACAGCGGTGGAGAGAGTAAAGAACCCTAACAGGCTAATAAACACTGATGATGCTGGCTGGGCTTGCAGGAACAATAATAATCTTCTCAACCTTGTTTACCTGCTAGGGCAGGGCAGCCAAGGGGGAAAGGACTGATCAACTATGACGGCGTGTTCCCAAGTTCATGGGTCTTAAGAGGAAAGGAAGAATTTCCGAAACAATTAGGCTACCTCCACTGGTCACCCGGAGTGTCTATCAATTACTCATAATGTAAAAAAACAACAACAACAACTGCTTTGCTGCTGCGCTTGAAAACATTACAGATGTGAATAAGACAAATTCATTGTCACTTAAATCGCCAAAAAAGGCTTGTCAATCATTTTTTGAGGGATGGCATTATTTGGAACAGTTTGAATTTTAGTAATGGGGCTAAAAAGAGACACAAAAAAAATAAATCAGATGAAAATAAATAAGAAATACGACAAAAACCAAGTGACAAGAACGTGACCAGTCCAAATTAAAACAGACAAGAAGGTGGAAATAATGTGCTAGGGAGAAGGGATGTAGTCTAGTGAGACTGACCTTCCCATCATTGCAGGTGTACACTGTTCTGGGAGAGGGTGAGTAGCTGGAACTGGTGTTGGCTTCTTCTCTGCATGTTTCCTGGGCCTCAACGATGGGTTCAACCACTTCAGCCTTGATTGTCTGAGTACCATTGTCATGCATAGGCTCTGGAAAGGATAGCAACAAGGGATTCAATATTACCAGATACAAGCGAATGATCACAGTAGCACCTAAGTCCCTACAGTGTTTTGTGGCATGTGGCTGGGAGTTTTCTGCTCTTTAGTTCTGGAAATGTGCCCAACTGTTTGTCCGCCTGCTTCCGGGTTTGGCCTAGTCTTCCCTGTGCCTCGAGACAGCCGGTTATTTTAGCCCAGTGACTAAGCTGGCTTGGTGGCTGGCCACGCTAAGCTCCAATGTAGCTGATGAGTTTTAATATCAGGCAGTGCACTCCATCCCATGCCCGACAGCACCCCAGAGTGCTCTAATCTTTAGCCTGTCCATTAGATGGTCTAGCCAATAGCCAGGCTCCTCTTCACTGTCCAGATCTGTTGGGGGGGGGGTCTGGCAAAGCTACATTTGGTAACCTGCTGGGTACTGCAATAACACCACTTTTAATCACACCTACCACTGCACAGCATTTTGTTCAACTTCCTGTTTGGATTTACTACTTCAGTGTTGGAAATTAAAATCCAATTGTTGGATTATAATCTTATTGTAGGGAGGGGCTTTTAAAGCCTATGGAGTCATTGAGTGGGACATTAGCTACACACAGGAAACATACCGCACAAGAACATTTAAGGAACGCAGTGAGATACTTTGAAGTCTGTATTAAATCCCATTGGATTACCATGAATATTGACACCAAAAGATTGCCTCAACAATTAGCCAATCAATAAGTAATAACACCTCTGCTCTAACAAAGTTTGGTCCACTTTAAGTGAGTCTGTGAACTTTGGTAAAAGTTGTTGCTAGCTTCTGGGCTAACCCTCTTTAACTTAAGCAGGGGAACTTGGCTTTATTCTTTGGGAGTTATAGGAGTGCTCGAGCATCGAAAATATTCACCATCTCTCACACACGCACACACACACACACACACACACACACACACACACACACACACACACTATGTCACTTGTGACCATTGCAGTACACTAGTGCAAACCAAGCTGTCTCCAGTGTCTGTATGGTTTTATTCTTTACAAATCTACACTTCACCTGCATTTGACACGACCATTCTTAAAGAAGCAGTGTGTCGGCTTAAGAGAGATCTTTTGGCTGAAAAGAATTTAGTAATCACAGTTATGCTTACATCAGTGTATAATCACCTGACACTAAGAATTGTTTCCCCTTCCTTAGAGCTAGCCCTTCATATCTACACAAGGAGTGTGTCTCCCCCACACTGCAGAACTCTGCAGATCGGGTTTTGATGACTGTCTAGTGTTTTGTCACCATGTCTAAAACCATAGCATGCCTTTGAAAAATGGAAAAACACCACTGCATGATAATATAAAGTATTTACATCCACATTTTGTGGTGTGGTGATGTCTCCAAGACGATAACTTTTGTTACTCTGTAGATTCTATTATACAAAGAATCTGCAACAACACCATTAAAATAGCTCAGGCGTTAAGCTTTGCTTGTTTACATAGAACCAAATAACACTGGTGTAATGATGACACAGAATGTGAATTATACAGCATCACACAACAGCCCGAAACAGCCCATGTGTAAACTCCACAGTGCGGTCCCATTCACACAAATGTCAATTTGCTTCTGTTCCTACGTCTACCATAAAATGAGAAGCAGAATGATCTATTCCTCCATTCCATCTCTGCGGCAACTAGCAGCAGTGTAATATTCCATTCCTGAAAGCGCTGTGTAAAAGTGTATCATGATAACACCTGAAACCCACTATGAGCATGTTAGGGAGCAGGTGGCAACCTACAACGTAACCACTAGATAAAAAACAAAAAACAAACTCCGACACAATGGGCCTTTACAGCACAGGGGTTCAGAGGTCAGTTACTGGACTGTGCGTCCTATTAAGAAGACAGTTATCAAAATGTGTCTAAAAACTTCAATCCTACCACTTTTGGTTCTAACCAGCAAATTTGGCTGTAGAGATGATGCAGTCTAATGCTAATGCAATGATGAAGTTGTTTGACTATTACATAGATGCTCAACCCCGAAACCAACTTATTTGACTATTGTGGAAAATTTCTCAAAGTGGTCAAAACGATCACTTTCAGCTCTGTGAGCAAAAGCAGCAGTGGTCTGTGTGCTGGTGTGCATGCTCTTGCTCTCTCACCACTGCCCAATCTCATGAGGAGTACATCCTGCAGCCTGCGATTGAAGTCCCGTAGTTCTTTGACCTCTGTCAGCAAGCTGCCATATTCCTTCAGCTTCTTGGCTTGCTGTACCAGCTGCCTGCGGGTTCTCTCCAGTTCCTGCTGCAGCCTCCTCATCTCCTCCTCCTGCTGCCTGTAGCTGTGAACCAGCTCCTCATACAAGACTCGGGGAACTACGGCTGCAGCTACTTCCGACACACAATCTGTGTCCACTTCCAAATGCTGTTGTTGCTGCTGGTGATGATGATGATGCTCTGCTTCCATATCTTCATCCTCGTCATCTGCATCCTCTCCTTCCTCAGCCAGCCGATCTTCATCCAGATCCTCTTCACCCTCCATACAGGAGCTTGCTGCATTCCTCTCCAGACGAGCCACTACAGCTGCCAAGCTCTTGGAGGAGTTGGAAAGGGGGCGTCCATGGTCCTGAGATAGGGCCTGAAAAAGAAAATTTAATTTCGGTATTAATGACATTGTTGGAATATGAGCATGACATGAGTAATCCATGACTTTGGATCCAGGCCTATTACGGAAATTTACAGATTTTCACAAATCACTTTTCTGTTACAAAATGCCTTCAATGTATCACTACAGGTGATTTAATCTTCATTTATTATGTACAATACATGAAAAAATTCTAGATGAGTCTAAAATGTCCTGACAGACGGATGGAAAACAGCTTGAATCTCAATAGTAAGTGAGAGGAGAAGAGTCACTGAGTTCTTTGATGAGCCGCTCAGAGGATTTGTCTGTGAAAGGGCAGCTGTCCAGAGTGCTGAATTTGTGTTAATCCAGCATATGGTAAAAATAGTGTGGAGGCTTTTGGGTGTCAGCCAAGTTTATGGAAATGTGACACTGTGTCATCAATAGATCTATTTAAAATATATAAGTCATTATATACATATATATCTTAAAACTACATTATATCGATCCCACATATGCATACACACTCACATAGGGATAACATCAGCTTTATACATAGTAAAACAAGTTTGGGGTAAACTGGAAAGTTATTAAATATTGTTTTTCAAGTTGTGATTTTCAAATTATGATAAGTTAACAGAAAGAAAGGAATGGATATACACACACACACACACACACACACACACACATATATATATATATATATATATATATATATATATGTATATATGTGTGTGTGTGTGTGTGTGTGTACACACACACAAACACCATGTCGTGGTGTATAAAATACTGGTGTCACAGGAAGGACAACAGGTGCTATTAGTGTAGTCTAAGTTAACTTTCTCTTTTCATTATTTAATTTTTTCAGAGGTGTATTGCATTCACTTGAGGAAAAAAAAAACACTTTTTTTCCCCCCAAATTACTGTAATAAGCTTTAATTGGAGAGAGAGAAAAAAGTTTTTTTCCCCTAAATTTATGAGATTATCACTTTTGGACCACAAAAAATGTAAAAAACATTCTCTTAAAATTTATGTCATTAATTCAGTAAAACAGGGCAGAATTTTTTTCCCTCATGAATACTAATTCATTAACTCAGAAAAAAGGTTCATACACTTCCTGTATACTTCAAAGTCAAAACAATATAACGTGTGATTTGTTGAAGATGATCATACCTTTTTATGCCTGAGTGGCATTCTCTCTTCTCCAAAACTGTTCTCAATGGAGTTTCCTGAATTCCTTATGGACATCTTGGGAATTTTCATCTTCTTTTGCATTATACAGTCTTCAAATTCCTCTACAGTATCTGTAATATTGAGAAATAACAGCAGGTAGGAACTGATAAGGTTTTTGAAGATGTAGATGTGTTTATCGCCTACAGAACCCTGTCCACCGGACACTTGGTGTATTCTGCTACATTTAACTAACTTATCATTTCTACTAAGTGCATTCCAGTTTCCTCTTCACGGATAGACCTGGGATTCAAGCCTGCCGGCTAATACGACGTGTTTACATTATTGGCGCCGTTACTTTGATCGGACACATCTTTCAATCCGGGCAGCTCACATTCGGGGATTAGTGATGCAGCAAGTTAAAAATCGAGTCTGTAAAAGTACCATGGTCACGGCATGTCTCTTTCGCACTTCTGCATGTTATCATGTCATGTTACTGACGGACAGGTTGCTGTCGTCTGCACGCTGTCCGAGACACCGGGATGACTGCACCAACGCATTCGCTTTTGTCGCACACAAACCGAAAGATAAATGAGCAGACAAGCTACGCTTAAGTTGTCTGGCTATCATCGTAATTACCTCTACTACATATAAACAGGACGTCAGCAGGCTGTCAGATGTGTTTATAATGTTATGACAGCCAAACGTGTGCGCGCAGTTAACTAGCTCGTCGGCGCTAACATGCTAACATATAATGAATATCCACCAAGCTAGCAAGCGTTAGCTCCATGTTGTAAACAACCGTTGTGAATGGCTAACGCTGCATGCCACGTATTTAACGAAACATCCAGCTCTACTCTATTGAAACAAGAGCGCTAACTCCCGGAGCACAAAATTATAAGTGTTAAAATCAGTAAAGCTAAGGTGAAGGTATGACTACATGTCAAACTTATCTTAGCATACATAACTAGCATATCTAGCTAGCAGCAGCCGAGGACGTTGTTGAGGCTATCAGTGTCAGATTCCAGCTGATCAAGTCTTGACAGAGCGGACAAAAACACTTGCTTTGACACGTTTACGAGTTTCACGCACACCGACATCACTTGCTCAGACAGAGAAAAACAGCATTCAAAGGAGAAAAACTGACGCATGGAGAGGACAACTTACCTGCAAGGGCAAGGATCTGTGCTTCGCACGGCTGGCCTGCGCTGCCATTCTCTTCAGTTCTGTGAACCAGATACACCTTCTGATTATCAAAATCTGTTCTGTGCAGAGGTCTGAAATCTTCCACATTAGAAACGGGCAACGCGTAGCACATATCGTCTTCAAAGAATCTAACAAAAGCATACATTATTTACTTCTCTTTGGTCCTGCAGTTTGGATATGGTTGACAGTTTTTTTCTCACAAAGTATTAAAAAATATACACATAGGGGGGTTGAGGATAGTGTCTGCGCTCGGCTACTCTTGCCTGGTCCACATCACCAGGGCAAATAATCAAGGCATAAGTAATAGACACGACGTTAAATTAAGATGTAAAAGTATTCACAGGGAGTTTTAATATATTTCTATAAAAAAAAATGATGAAACAAAAAGTGTGATTTTTTAGCATTTACATTTAAAAAAAAATCTGGACAGAAAATTCACATGCAAACATAAGAGTATAATATTAAGCTAAAAATAAAAAAAATGTATATGGAAAATATTTGTTTCTATTCTTTTAACCATGGCTGGTCCTGGGTCACTGTACATTACATTTATCACACACTTTCTCTAATTGTTCCATGTAAGATGAGTGAGAAAAGGAGCACGATGATTACCTGGTCAGATTCCATTGATCTGTTTGTGCTCTCATGCGTTTCCTTGTTCACCTTGCTCTTCTTCTTTGCACACACCAGAAACTCTTAAGGTCAACTGACAGAAATTAACTCTTTGTTATTGTTAGACAACCGGGACGGATTTTTCTCAGTTGTTACTCTAATGAAGAGTACCACAGTCGATAAACGACACAAACAATTTCGTTCTGCTTCGGCTGCTGTAATTGAAAAGTAATTGATGCAGAACTATATAGAGCCTTTTTTTCCCCCTTCTCCGTGATTTTATTTCATAGTTTCAGGCATTTACTTATGATTAGTCCCGTTCCAAATGTCAGCTTCCCTTGATGGTTGTTCAGTGTGCTGTATGACCAGTGCTAGATGTACACATGAGAAATTTAAAAAGAACAAACACAACAATAGTAAAAATGAGTAACTTTACAGCAGTTGCTGGAGCAGTATACTAGATTGTTTTCAAGTTTTCAGGAGCATGGTTACAGTCTCTAGCAATGCTGCTATTTGGGAGTTCACTTCTCTATGTGGAATAAAAAACTGTGAAAACTGATCACATCCATTCACAGATTTAGCAACATCTTTAAATACATGTTATTTCATAGGTGGGGCTTAATGAGATGTGGAATATCTTATAAAATCAACCCCTGATACTTTGTCAGAGCCTCACAAACTATCACAGGAATAAGAGTGATGGACAAGAGATTTGGACAGCTTCTCAACAAGTGGAACGGGGGATTACTGTTAATCTAAGCTTCTGTTCAATGGCTCTCCTGTCCTCACGCCTGGGTTTGTCAACATAAGTCTGCACAGTTTTAGGACCCTGGGTCTTTGAAGGGGAAATGTCTACAGAGGACCAACCCCCTAGAACAGTGGATTGCTTAAAGAGGGCCCATAATATGTAAAATATTCTGCTTTAAAATGTCTGAAAATGATGTGTTTAATTGGGGATTTATACACTGTAATCCCAAATGTTACAACAATATTCAAACACAGATACATCTGTAATAGTATTCAAAATAAAATAACATTACTTGCATTTATTTCATTAGAATGACAACAGCAAATCAATAAATGAAACTAAGGATAACATGAATAAAACTTGAATACATTACCTTGTCTGTGAACAGTCACTTCAGATTAATCCTCAATGGTCGTTAAAAAAAATGAATGCACAAACTCAAATGTTACTTCATGACGTCCTCAAATTCCACAGTTTTCAACAAGGTGTTCCGTATTTCTCGTTGCTGGTGCTATATTTTGTCAGTTTGTCACCATCCCAATACAATTCCGGTAATCACCCTATTTCATTGCCAATTTTCGCTACAGAGAATAATGGTCAGAAAGTGATAATTAAAAAAAACCTCACCAGCACCTAATTAAGCCACAAAAAAAGAGAGAGTAAAAGTGCTGTTCGTGGGAGTCAAAGCAGAGTTGAGTGTTTGAAACTTCAAAGCACTGAGCAAGTGCTTAACCAAGTGAACTACTGTATGGGTCAGCACTACACATTTAGATACACTTAATGCTTTTCACAATCTCGTCTAATTTTGGTGTAAAGTTGACTTGGGCTGAGTTCTCTCTCTACCAAACTTCTCCTTACCCACAGATTTTGGAGAAGTGATCTGAATTTGGAGTTGACAGCCTGTGTTTAGAATACACACGCCTTCATCATTGTCAATAATGTCAGGTGTTCCGTCTCCACCGACTACTTTGCTTGGGGCGATATTTTCAGTGCCCCTGAGGCATCAGATTTGAGGGCACTCATTGGCTGAGTGCATGTTGCTATGTGCGCAACACATGTCAGAGACGGTCAGCGAACGGCTGCCATGCTGCACTGACTTGATTAAGTGTCCATCGCTCCAAGAGAGAGACGATGAACAGGAAACTTATTTACGTACACTTATGCATTTTAAACACAGTCAAACTTAAAGAAGTAGTTGCTGTCCTTTTGAAATATCAAAACACTTTTTATTGGCGTCTGATCTCCGTATAGATCTTTATTTTCATTTATTTCCAACCACTTTGTTACTCTGTAAGGATATACCGCACAAGTCTGGTAAATGCACAGTAGCATTTATTGTTGTGTGAATGTATTGACAGTTGTCCTCACACTAACTCTTGCTCTTCTTCCTACAAAAACAAAACCCCACCGCACACAGATACTTGCACTTGCATCTCTATGCCCACTGGGTTCAGATGGAGTTCCATTGATGATCACTTGTTTCATTCACTGAGCTTTAACCCAGAGTGAACATATTCAGAGTAGACTGAATTAAGTCAGCTGTTTTGGAAGTGAAATCTTAGTACGTCATGGCAGGGTCATTTAACCACAGGCTCATTGTTCATGACAGTGACTACCTTCTTGCTTGAATAGCTGCTGAATTTATCTAATATTTTGTTGCAATGTTAAGATGTAATAATTTGATCCACTCTGAGTTGTTTGTATTGTTTCAGTAGCATCTCGAACCTAAGCTTTGAGCAGAGGTCTTATCAGAATTCAAAAGTACTGTTATTTACATATAATACATAATTACTGTATGTTTACTGCCCACTATAATTGTCTATTGTGTGCTTTGAATTGTATTTATTTTTTTGATTGCCTTGTTATTCATAAAGGTATTTATGCAATGTCCAGATATATTGCCAGCTGAAATAACTTTACATGGATAATATAACCCATTAAATGCAGTTTTTCAATTGCCCAAAATGTGTTTTTTTTAATGTGTAAAAGCATTTGTTTTGTGTTGTGGTGCTGTTTTGCTCAGATGATGTTATGTCCTAATCTGCAGATGAAAATGAACCAAAGTTGTTAACACTGGTATATGTACATACTTTTGCTTGCTATCATTGATTCTTCAGTGTGCATTGCTATCCACGTCTTTCACACTTTGCTTATTTTCGTCTTTTCTGTTTTTACAGGCATTTATAAAACAGTTTGTAGTTCAATTTGTTTGTATGAAAGCTCCTTTTTGATGCTTTTTTGCAATACATACAGCAGTGAAACTAACTTCCAATGCTCGACCCAACTCAGCCATCAATCACCAGGTCATCTCTACTACTGGACCACCCCACCCCCACACCCTCGGGAGGACACGACAACTTCTCCCACCGATGATGTGGATACCCCCCACCATCAGGGGGACGCCTCATCCACCGATGATGTGGATACCCCCCACCATCATGGGACACCTCATCCACCGAGGATGTGGACACCCCCCACCATCAGGGGGACACTTCATCCATTGCTGTTGTGGATACCCCCCACCATCAAGGGGACATGGAGGAGCCTGTGCTGGAGGGATGCATCCCTGATATATTGACATCGTTTGTTCATCTCTTTAAGTTGTGCTTTTGTATACCTCACTGAGGATCCAGTCAACCACTGAAGTTAGTGGAAATTAGTTAGTAACATATTTCAATGTGATAGATTTACAATATAAAATAATAAATTCTCTTTGTTCTCATTCTTTCAGTATTGTGCCTGACACAGACGGAACAAAAACATCTTTTCCTCAACCTTTCTGATGGAGGTTTGCTTCACCTCTTTATGTTCCATGTCTTAAATAAATGAAACAAATAACTGTACTTGTGCTGTACTCCATAACTTCTAATTTGTTACTGTGTCTGATTCATTACAATAAGAGAATTGTAGAACAAGATACATTAGAAATTTAAAACAAAGAAATGCAATTAAATGTTCACGAACAGTTCGGCCTCCCCCTAACACACACGCACCACATATAGTGTAGTACGATGTACTGCACATGCAAATGGAAGGAGCACTGCCAATCCACAATGAACAAGCAATTAACACTTTGATTGAAGTATAAGTTAAATGTTTGCCTATTGCTGGATGTTGACTTTTCACTATCACTATGAATGAAAAACCTAACTGCAATTTCTTTTTTTTCATGAACTCACTGGGCTCTTATTTGTCTATTGTAAAAAAAAAAAAAAAAAAATCTGCTCTTAGTAGTCCTTAATCATTGGCATTCTAATTAGCTGACAACACAATGATTAATTAAAGTTGATGAAATGAAATTAGCGAGGAACAATGATAATATTTTTGCTAAGTTTTTTTTTTTTTTTTAAATAATTATTATTTGGGGCCAGTTGATCCGTAAAGACTTGAGTCAGGACAGAAGCCAGACATCATGTCCTCCCTATTAGCTCCACCCTGCCAGGCTCATCTATCTTAATTGGTCCTCCATTAGCCTGCATTAAAGGGAGACATGGGATAATAGCAGTAACGATGCTGATGATGGAATTAGACTGCGGGCACACACACGTCATCATTGCAGTGTTGCTCCTAGAATCCTAAAGAGTTTCCACTGACAAGCAGACAGATGCATGTAGAGATAAATAAACAACTACGCTTGTGGATATTCTTTGTATGTGACTAAAAACCAAGAGGAAATTTATGTGAAAAATGTCTAGAGTGTTTAGATGTGTGTAAATAATCTTTAGAGCACGCACACAGCCAATCTAAAGCCAGCACCTGTCCCAGTCTGCAGGGTGGACAGATGTTGCTACAGGTGTGTTTGTGATGATGGTTGGCAGCGGTGAGCACCAGCAGCATACAGACACAACGAGCCATGTGACCACGCCAGACACTTGAAAATCGCCACAGAGGGATCTGTAATGCAACTTTCTTGAAGGATAGTTTAAAACCAGGAAAACACTGAGCAGAATGAAGATATGGATGCCTGCTTCTAAGACGACAGATTCAGAGAAGCGTGCAGGCTACCGCGATCAATCCCAACAGTCCAGGATCATTTTCCTATTTTGGTTGGAGGCATCTCACTAGTCTTTCTCATATTATGCCTCTTAATTAGATCCGCATGAATTACTAATCAACCATGAAGAAGGCATTCACCAATTTAAAAAGTGATAGCCCATGAAATGAACAGCACAGTCGCATACAAGCACATCACTTACTAATGCTGCAGGGGCTCGAAAACACACTGAAAGAGAGCAACAGAAAAAAAAAGAAAGAAAGGCGGGAACAAACACACATGAAAACCTTGCTGCGAATAAATCCTCCATTAACTATTTAGAAAGGTATCAGTGGCGGTGCTGCCGTCATGCTGCGTATACTCAGTGATCCACCCAGGAGACATTGATCTTCTTCATAAGGAACATAATGACCACCAGAGAAATACTGATCATATTTCAGCAGCAGTCAATTCAGTTCATTTGGGCTTCTCTGCCTCCTGCTGCGGCCCTCTATTGATCCTGCCACTGTCACCACACTCTTATTTGCTGCTAACTAGATGGGGAACTCACAAAATTGTTATTCATACAGGCAGCAGCTGCACAATATGGACTACATGGAACAAACAAGCAAAAATATATAAAATAAGAGACGCTTGCTTCATCTATGTCAGAGCAACATTTTTGCCCTTTCTGCTTCGGCATCAAATGTCAGACACGACACAAGAAATCCTGAAAGTATCAAGGCTGTCCCTGGGTTTCTGAGAGAATTTTTCTTATGCCTCTAATACCTTTTCCACCGTCTCCTCTCCTCTAATCTCCACTTATCTGGCAGCTAGGTGAGCAGCAGCACATGGCTGGTGGGTAGGCTTTGGTCTAGGAGAATACAGCTCATCTTAATGGTGCCCCCCCTTCCCCTTTCCTTCTCCTCCCATTGCTTTCCTGACCATTTCCTCCAGGGCGGCTGTCAGACAGAGACTGAGGCAGCCAGAGAACTTTTATTGCTGCTGTAACTGACAGCGGGGAGCTGGTGGGATTGGCCGAGCAAACCACGAGTCGCCCGTCATGCAGAGGGGCAGCCGGGCTCACAGGTGCACAGCATCTGACAGATAATAGCGGATAAAACCCAGGCCAGCGCTTGCTCCTCGCTAGGGGATAGGGGACGCGTAGTAGTGATGTGTGTATGTGTGTGTGTGTGCGTGTGTGTGTGTGTGGGGGGGGCGTTCGGGTGTTCTCACACACACACACACACACACACACACACACACACACACACACACACACACACAAGAACAAACGCGTACACCAGTAAAGGACAAGCAAGGTCAGATCTCAAATCCCTCCATAGAATCATGGCTGCAGCTTACAGTACATTTGGAGGCGGTTAAGTTTAATTCTGAGCTTAATACAGAGTGTTGGAGCAGCTGCTGCTTCTGAAAAAGAACGTCAACATCTCGCAGTTGTCTTATTAGTTTATCTATCCTTTTTTTTTGCCAGCTCTATTATTACTCTTGTTCTAAATCCTGTTGAAAGAGCTGTGCAAGTATAAATGTTATTACCTGTCTCTATTTTTATGCTAACTGTATTTAATGGTTTTATTTATATTCCAACACATTTTTCATCTCAACAAGCACACATTTCCATCTCAGAAGAATATTGGACAGCTATCATGTCAGCCTACATCTACCTGCTATTACACTTGCAAAAGTAGATTTACTTAGTATGAAAAAAGTTAAGAAGCGAGACAATACACAGCCACTGTCTTCATCCAGGACACACAAACAACTGGCAGTGAAAAAGTATGTCACATTTTATACCATCCAGATGCTGGATTCCAGCTGATGTGACAGCGGGAACACTAACTCTCTCACTGCGGAGACACATTTAGCTCTGTGAAGGAGACAACAGTCAGGACTAATCTGGCAATCCTTGTTAGAAGACAGACTCAAAGACAACTGTCCAACTCTGCAACTACTGAGAGACGAATACAAGCTGCAATAAGGGATACTGTTCATACGTATATCAAAATGCTGATATTTTGACTTTCCCAAGCTGAAAAACACATATCTATTTCTCAGTCAAAAGAAGCACAAACCATCCAGCATATCTGAGAGTGATATATTGTAATGTGATTGCCTAGAGAACATCTCTGCATCATTACTTGGTCTCCTTCAGAGGTCAGTGCAATGCCACACACAGGACAGAAGGGTGGCATAATGAGCAGGAGATTTTCCAACATTTAAAAGGATTTGGGTTCAAGCATCTGCTGTATTGACGTTTCCTGGAAACAAAAACAAAACAAAACCAAAAAAAACGTTATTCTGCACAGTAGCTGAACCTGGTGGCTGACCTGACCAGGAAAGCAGGTCAATTAAGAGTCAAATTTCCCTACGGAAATCAATAATCTAGCTTTATTTAAAAATGTATTTAGACATGCATTGCCCACTGGCAATGTATGTTGTGTCTGTATTTTGTTGATGATGTAAACACACTGCATATGTAGCTCTGACAGAATGACAAGGGGAGGCTGACAACGACCTTGACCATGACGATGTGCATCTCCGGCAATGTGTACCTGAGCTGAGGTTCGCCTGGGTCGTGATATTGAGAATTACCCTATGATCAAGTCTGCGGAGAGAAAGATGATCATACTAAGTCTGTCCATTAGTTACACTGTTGGTGTTAATAGCGGAGCACCCAGATATTTCTTTATGCTCTGAGGCATTCACTAGTTTGTGAATAACAGCGAAAGAGCGAGTGAATGTCCTGACTTCACACACACACACACACACACACACACACACACACACACACACACACACACACACACACACACACACACACACACAAGTCCAAAAACTCAATCCAGCAGCCATAACATGGAGACAGAGTGGCATCAACCCCTATTATCTAGTCCCTATGCCGTGAACACAAAAGGCTCCCTGGAACAAAAATCCAATCAGTCCTCTCTTGGAGGATTTGCTCCACAGCAGTGCTCAGCAACACTGGTGGCTCTGCTGGTGACAAAGAAATAATCTCAGAGCCCACAGCCTGTTCACAGCCTGTTTACTGTCTCTGTCACATCAGCCTTTTAGAAAGAAGACAGACTGAGTCTGTGCTTCTCTGTTGTCATTTACTGTCCTCAGAGTTTAGCATTCTCTCTCTATCCATTTTTCTGCATGCAAAAACAAGAAACACATGTTTGATTGTGTGTACAGTGCGTGAAATTACCGTATTTGCGACACAGGGAATATTTACTAGAAGTATTTGTATTATAGGCTTGACAAAAAAGAACCTTCAGGCGTATAGAGAGGAGACAGGTTTTTAAATAATTGTTTGATGGCAAATATTTTCCAAAATTTTCAATATTGTGTTGCCCCCTATTCCCATCCCTTCCCCCTTACTTCTGCCTCTCATTTCTCACAGCCTCCATTCTTTGTCTGATAAATTATCATGCTCATTCTCCTTTCATTAGCATGCTGCTGTTTGTTTAGCTACGCTGCTGAGAAGCCTTCAACAAAATCAACTGGAAAATACTCAATATGAGGCGGCTAGCGCACCCCTCTCCCCTCCTCTCTCCCATTCTCCATCTCCTTCTTTGTTTGTTTTATGTGCTTTTTCTCAACCCACATCAAAATGGAAGCATAGTACCCCATAATGAGGAGGAGGGAGATAAAATATGCAAATTCACAGAGAAAGGATATAATTAGGGCAATAATAGGAAGTGTTGTTTTCACAGCTGCTCATTTACACAAAAGCCTGATAGTACTTTTTGTAAATAATGCTCCTATGTCTTTTTTCTCTGTCTTGCTCATTCCTTCCCCTTTCTCAAGGCACAAAGTCTTCTGTTCCACTGAAAAACAAATCCCAGCAGCTTTCCAAGCTGGAAGCCAGTCATCCACACAGAAATCCAGCTGGTCACAGATGTTTATCAGCTCAGGTACGTACTGCAGGCCCAGACTGTAAGCAGGAGGCTACGTATGATGGCCTGTTCAGTCTTTGCACCGGCCCTGGATGAAGGACTGAGCACAGCTCCAAACATAATGCTAACTTACTGCTGTCTTATACATAGGCATACTGCTGCCACTTTTATTGTTTATAATTAAAGGAAGCCTGCTGGGAAGTCACCAAATGGAGAAGAAAATGGAGTTCAAATACTTGTTTGGATTTTAAAAAGGATTGGCAAGGTCATGATTAGCATTTCAGAGGAATACACTGAGCATAGATAAGAGGTGTTTAATGCTGGCAGTTATACAGAACTACAACTACTGCATCGATGAAATCTTTGTTTCTTAACTCCAGATGTATAGACAGGGAAAGATGTGAATTACTGAGGAGAAAATGAGGGAGCCTAACTCAAAGAGGGGCTTGGTCACATCAGTAAGAGCAGCTGATGAAATTCTGAACCAAAATTAAATCGGCACACTTTAATTCACACGCAAGAACAATGCTACTGTATGTCGCTAATGTGTTCTTGTAAGTCGGATACCAATTGTACAACGAGCAGTAAATCATTTTCATTGGTTCTAGAGGAAAGAGGGTTCCTGCTGGAACCAAAATTGTGACAAAACCCAATGACGAGGTGACCAATATACTGTATATGTATGATAATGAAAACAATAGCACTGTTAAAACAACAACGTAAACAAATGATGAAACACTACATTGTTTGCAGAGCTGCCCAGAGATGTTCATCTGAATTGATGGAAGTTATTAAAAAGACCAAGAGAAGGCTAAGCTGGCACGTTGTGTAAATAAGAAATGTGATTTGGTCTTCAGGATAAGAGCATCTCATGGCTTAGTTCATATTCAGAAAACAGCTTTGATAAAACTAAAGTCTTCCTGTGCATATAGAAGGGTTTTTTGTGAGTACAGAATGTTCTGCTTCAGTTGATTTGCAGCTCCCCCCCCCCCCCGCAAACTTCAAATTGTATTTTTTATGTATGTATGAGGGTTTTCTTGTTTTAGCTGACAACAGCTTGCTGAGATTTTCTAACCCCTGTCAGTCAACAGCTTCAATAATCTCCACAGCTCCCTTTAAAGGGCATCATTGTTTTAGAAAAACATTATGTGTGTTTCACTGGTAAATATGTGAAATGTTGTTGAGCTGAAATTACACTTGGAACCTATTTTAAGCATCTTAAGAGACTGACACCTCCACATTGCGGCATTAAAATATCGCCGTAGAATATATCAAATTTATTTCAGCACGCTTAATAAAAGTGGTACTAGCTGAATATTTACAATGAATGTGTGTGAAATGTTAAAAAAATTGTGAAGCTATTAGGAATCAGACAAATCTATTATGAGATGCACTGCAGTTCTCAACTGAATGCTGAATGAACTGATGCAGAATACATAATTATCAATCATTGAAAACTTGATATACTCAATGAACTGCTGCTTTTATTACATTAATTAAATTTCATTCAGATAATGTATAAAAATACAACAATCAGGCATCATAAAATACATAAAATGTTAAGTTCTTTTAACTTTGAATAGTTTGAACTGATGTAAGATTAATGTGCCATTACATAAGCTAAAATATGCAGTGCAGCTTGGGATAAAAATGACTGAAAGGGATTGGAAAAATCATTTAAAATGTAGTTCATTCACTTGGCTGTTTTCATTTAATCACTAAGGGTTACTTAGCATAGTACAAGGTAATATGACATGGAATAAGATGATAAAAGAGAATATAATGATGCATTTAATGATTATTAATCAACTTCTGGCTCTGACAGCCATTAGTGAATTGTGACATGACAAATCCTCCCACTACTATTTTATATAGGCCCTATTCTAATATTATTGCTGAAGGATTGTGATTTTGAAGGCTTTTTTAGACAAATCAGGTGTGTATGAGGTGTTTGTAGATTTGTTGAGTAGTTTCTAACAACCCTGTTTATTTCTGAGCAAATGTCACCCTTTAAAGAAATATATATGCAATGTGAATTAGCTGTTATTGCTGTAATTAGATGGTTGTGGTTTTATTTACAGGAGCAGGCCTTGATTCAGTGGTTTCCATGGAAACAATAGCGGTAAAATGATTATGTTTCTGATCATGCAGCAAGCAGGAGGTCCATACTTAATAATTTTGTTCACATCATACATACTCACACCTTTAACATGCTGCACCGGCATATTTTCAAATCACACACTATTTCTATGTAATATGAAAAGTACAGACATGTTGTTTTTTTCAATACGGGTGGCCAGCCATGCGAAACGTGACCTTTGACCTCAGAGATATGTACTGTATTCTTTGTCTGAGGAGCGCAAAGCAGGGCAGCACGGTGGTGCAGTGGTCAGCACTATCACCTCACAGCTAGAAGGTTCCAGGTTCCAGACCCGGCTCAGGGACAGTATCTTTCTGTGTGAGTCTCCATGTTCTCCCTGTGGTTCTCTCTGGTACTCCAGCTTCCTCCCACAGTCCAAAGACATCAAGAGGGGACGAGGCTGATTGATACTCTACAATGACTGTAGGTATGAATGTGAGTGTGAATGGTTGTCTGTCTATATGTGTTGGTCCTGAGATGGACTGGTGACCTGTCCAGAGTGAACCCTGCCTCATCCCCGAAAGCTGTTAGGATAGACTCCAGCCCCCCTGCGACCCTTAACAGGATAAGAGGTAGAAAATGGATGGATGGATGGATGGATGGAGCAAAAAGCAGGAATCATAAAGAACATCTGTAGATGTTCAGGCTCTAATGAAGAACACTTCTATTCTCTTCTGACAGATACATCAGGGAAATGGAGATACAAAGAGAGAAGAGAAAGCATGGGGGAAAAAAGAGGAAAGTGTGGTGAGAGATCTAAGAACTGCCTATTATCTCCACGTTGCTTCATTGCACTCACACACGTATGCACACACCCACACACACACACCCACACACACACTCACACACGTATGCACACACACACACACACACACACACACACACACACTAAAATTATGTGCACATTCTCACACACAACCATCCTCTCGAATCTGCCCAGATCTCATGAATATGATTGACCTTTTTTTTTTCCACGGTAATGCTGAGAGCGCATAAAGGGGAAAGGAGAAACTAAACAGAGGCAGGCAGAGTTAATTTACAACAACACATTATTGGCTGCCGACTGCAGATATGGAAAAGGACAATGTAATCGATAAGCAAAAAGAATGACAATGGTCTCTCAAATCAATGTCTGCACCCCATTTTCTCACTGTGAAAAGACAAAGCCTTCAGTGCAGGTGTTATTGTTGTGCTGTTTTTGTGTGGTTTGCACCTGTATGTGTGCGTGTGTGTGTGTGTGTGTGTGTGTGTGCGTGTGTGTGTGTGTGTGAGTGTGTGTGTATGAATGTTTGTTAATACGCCTGTTTGTGTGAATGTGTGTGTACCTGGCTGTTGCTGTGGTGGAACAGTTGCCGGGGCTAATCATTATTTAGTTGTGGCGGGGATGGAAAGGTCAGCAGTCTGAAATGTCAGGCTGTGTTCAACAGGAGCCAGATGCAGCCATGCACTGCTCAAGTGTCCAATTAAAGGGGGTCGAGTGAGGTTTGAGTGGGTCGGTATGTGGGAGTGAGTGTGCATGTGTGTGTGTGTGTGAAATGACAAAAATGGAGTAAAGAGATAAAGTGTGATTTTTTTGTTATTGTTTGCATCATGTATTTTAAGTATATCCTCAATTACAGATGTGTTAATAAATGTTTACCTGTGAGTCCTTCTTCAAAGAAGCTAATGAACACCATTAGAGACCAACAGGAGCAGAATCCCCATCAAATCTCTTTCTCTCTTTTGCCATTGCACGTTATGGAGCCACTTGAGCCTATTAGTTTGTTCACGCCCCGTGATTGCCCCTGCTGCTGCTATGAAGACAAAAAGTGGCGAGTGAGGCATAAAGAAGAGAAGGAAGGAAACAACACAAAAAGGGCAGAAACCAAAGACTCAATATGTTCAAAAATAATTAACAGTAGATACCAAGTGTTGCTAACTCAAAGGAGCACAGAAAGAAGTGCTAACAACAGAGAGAGAGGAGGAGGTGAGAGGATGACAAGGGGGGGAAACGGAGCGGAAACTCCTCTAATCTGCAGGGAGAAGGAGAGGGTGTCCTGTGTGTGTTTCCCTATCAGCCTTGTACATCTGAAAGCCTCACCTGTTCTCCATACAGCCATAATAACCTTCACAATGTTCAGTCTTTGTGTGTGCTGCTTGTATGTGTGTGTGTGAGTATGTGTGTACATGTCCGCTCACCTACTGTGAATAGTAATAAGCAGCAGGGCAGGATAAAATATGTCTGCCAAGTTAAGAATATAATAGACTTCCCTTCAAGGCCATGCATAACAACAGGCTGAATAATGACCTGTAATAATTTACACAGCACACTGAGCTCCACTCCGGTCAAAGGAGGAAACCAGTTAGAAATAATTGAAAGCTATTTCAGTCGATCTAAGGCCTCTCCATGGATGTAGACAAAACCCTTAAGGAAGGTTTTTCCACTCTGGTCATTACTATAAGCTCATTCTAGAAGGACCAACATTTTAAGCTGTTTTAAGGAGAATTCAATGTGATATTATAGTTAGCATAGTGCTGGTTAGCAGAGTGGGAGTGAAAGAGAAAGGATTGACATAATTCTTGAACAGCCAATAGATATTTAACTTTATATTCACTGAAATAACACTAAAAAGACAAGGATATAATCTCCTCTGGCCAAGTTATACTGCAGCAGTGACTATCTGGTTCGCACCTCAGGAACAAAGCCTCTTGACTCTGGCTGCAGATTCTCCACCTCAACACATTTGTATCTCGAGAGTAGTTTAACAAAAAAACAAAACAAAACAAAAGACAAATTTAGAGATAAATTTGACTGACCGACTATTATTTTGTTCAGATTTTGTAAAGGTATCGTGATCATTTTATCATCATGAACTATTCTGCCAACAGTAATTATGATATCGTGCACCGTTTGTGGTGGCTGGTGCTTTTAGATATAAAATTCAGCCAAATTCTAAAACTGACTGGCTTTTTTTTGTTACTTGAATTTTCTTTATGTTTTTTAACAACAATGTTTCGAGAATATTCTACATATTTCTGTATTTTGCGTATCCAGACAAAACATCAACACCAGGAACTGAGCCATTCATCCAAACAAGTAAATCAAAATCAAGCATACAATTGAACAGACTAAATCATGATAAAATGAACATTGTGGGTTGATATTTGCCATATAATTGCAGCAAAAACTACTAAAATTGCTTGCTAGTATGATAAAGACCACATATTTTACTATTTCGTAAGAAACTGTGTAGAGTAATGAATCGTAATTTTACTTTTGTACAAAATTATGTCTACTTATGTACACTATAGTACATGAAAAACAAATTTAGTAGCAGTTGCTCTGGGTCTGGAATCAGGATACACGAATGCAGTACTTGTCAGAAATAGAGTAGTAAATGATGACAGAACCAGCGGATGCCGAGCAAATCATACACACAACTACAGTATATGATTGTTAACTTCTCTTTAACTGTTCTTTTTTTTCTAAAGTGTATCAAGACCATGTGTGTTATTTTAAACTCTCTCGGTCAGGAAAGGTGTTGCTGTTCTGTTTGAGCTTGCCCCCCGCCTCTCCATCTCGATCCCTGCTGACCATCTGTCAAGTAGTGCAGACCAGGGGTGGGTGGTGTCCCTGCCCAAGGCCTTCGGAACAGCTGCAACATAAACCTGCTAAATCAACCCACTCTGCACCAGTCTCACACATGTATTATTCTAATCAAAGCTTATGAGATCATCCAGATACTTCAGACATATGGGTCTCTGTACCCCCCCCCCCCCACACACACACTGCCCCCCATCTGTGTCTCCTCTCTTGTTCCTCATAATTCTCCTTGCTCTGCATCTCAGTCGGTCCCTCGTTCACACCGCTGCTCCTCCAGAACATGAGCTGAACATCCTTGGCTATATGTACGAGTTTAAGACTCGAACTACATTCTATCCATTGAACTGTTCAAAAGTGAATAGTGGAAGTGTTTTTAAGTTCACTTTATTATGCAAGTGTCTCAGCAGTATACAATTGCCTCAACAACATTTATTGCCAGACGGATTCAATTTTCTACTTGACAGCACCTCAGTGGTCCATATAAAAATTCTGTTTTGTTTCTCAATTGTTTGCAGCTGGTTGTCAATAAATTATCAACGTCAATACGTGTTTGAAGATTGCAGAGTCATGTACCTGGAAGCTTTCCTACCTTTTTAACGTTGTTCCAGTGGTATGAGGGAGACATTTATAGAAGAGCACTGATTAAGTTTGTGTGTTTCCGGGGAGTGTGCTTGACAGTTTGTTTACGAGGGGGGTTTCATGTGCAATGTGTGCCTTGTGAATGCAAGGAAAAGAGTTGTAACTGTATTGGACAGGTGCAGAAGTAAAGAGGTGAATTGTGGGTAAGGATATAGTCAAACCAGCTGACTTACCAGTGTTGGTGATGGTCAGCAGGTCTAAATGCCGTTGTTGCTGAAAGGAAAAGAGACAAGATCAGAATATTACAACCGTCACAAATCAAAGTTAGAATGTATGCCTCATATTTTCACATAAGTTAATATTCCTTACATTCATGACTTTTCAAATAAATCAATTCAAATAATTTCACAAAGGTTGCGTGATACTCAAAACAGTTTATCCACCACTTTAAGGCCGGTAAGTAAGCAACAACATACTGTAGGCTACACTGTTCATCGATGACGTGACAGTCGTTTGTAGTAACGCCAACTGTCAGATTATGTTTGGTGAAATAGATTTAATTTACAGTATTTTGTTGAGGGTATTATTTTTGTCTATTTTGTTCTTCAATATTTTGGGGAATTTGTAGCCTTGGTCTATTTGATGGTGTCAGTTAAAAGGCGACTTGTAATGAAGAGAGAGAGAGAGAGAGAGAGAGAGAGCGCGCGAGTGAAGGGAGACACTGCTGTAATCGAACCATGCACATTGCAGCTATGCAGCATGCATTTTAACTAGTTGGCTGCTTTTACATCAGATAACACACTAGCTGGAAGGAAATGGGAGCAAAAACAGATGAAGATGGTATGCAAAAAATGTTCCTGGCCAAACCTGGAAAGCAACGGTTGGCATTTCAAACAACCCGCACCACTAATACATCACATTATTGTGAAAAAGGCCAATCAGGGGGCTGACAGATAGAGACAGACAACTATTTACACGTCTAATTAACCTAACTTGCATGGTTTTGGTCTGTGAGAGGGAGTCGGCGCACCCATGCAGGCTACATGTATTGAGAAGTCCTGTTTGCATAGTTTGGTTCAACTCAGCATCAAATGTGAGTCTTGTACCAGCATATTTTGATATCATTTCCTCAGTGTTTGTGTGCTCCTGTCCGATGGTATCCTCATAGACTTTGATGGTGTGTGTTTGAAGGAGAGTGCAATTTTACACTTGAAGTCTCCAGCAGCTAAGAAGAAGTCTAGAGGAGGCGCTTGCTGCCTCACCCCACTTTTTAACCTGCTGCTGTTCTCCACTCACACGTGCTCACACACACACACACACACACACACACACACACACACACACACACACACACACACACACACACACACACACACACACACACTTGAACGTTGAGCACCGCAGTAATCAACACCTCAGCCCTCTTGATCTACCAGTCCCTCAGGAAAGAAGATCTTCACATCCTCCAAGAGGATGAAGGGTCTGCGTGTATGTGTGAGGCACAGTATGGCTAGGTCACGGTGAAAGTCAGCTCTCAGGACCAGATTTCATTAATATTCCTGAGCTTCACTAACCAGTTGCAAAGAGGGATAAGCAAAGAGACTCTCAGCATACTTGGAGTCCTTCTCGTCTTTCATACAGTACCGCCTGAAGTGGTACTCGCTGATGGGCGACTTAACACTTATTTTAGTATTTAGGAGATGCTCTTGCTCAGAGAGAGTTATAACATATAATAAGAGAGAAAAGTGGTCTGTGAGTGGCGTGATGGTATAACTTCAAAAACAAGTTCACAGACTCTGCAGTCGTAGTAGTGAATTAGTCACAGGGCTCTGGAGGTATTGCTATCATCAAGAAATGATGCTGTAAGTGCTCAGGATCAGGATGAAGGTATTGAGGGGGATGTGTTCAGGTTAAATTAGAGGTGAGTTTGCCTGGTTGGCTGAACTCAAGCACGTAAAGACGTGGAGGATATAAAACCTCCTTATAATAAATAATTAACAAGCGTAGGAAATTTATTAGAGCTGATTGATATGTGTATATATTTGTTTTTGGCTTGTACCTTACTGCAAAAAGTAAAGTAATGATACGTGTGATGATTAAAAAAGTGAATTATTCTAAATTTATCACGTATAACAATATTGTCTGTGACAAGGATTAAAAATATTCAAATTCAAATAGATATTGGTAAATGTGTGACTACATTCATTACATTCATACACTTAATAGATACTTTCAGGAGGTTGCCTTTCTCTCTGTTGAGAAATGTATTTTAAAAAGCTTTTCACATTTTGGGCATATTTACATACAAACAGGGCCAACATTTATACACACACACACACACACACACACACACACACATATATATATATATATATATATATATATATATATATATATGTATGTGTGTGTGTGAGTGTGTGTGTGTGTGTGTGTGTGTGTGTGTGTGTGTGTGTGTGTACAAATGATGGAAATATTTCATGTGTGTACACACACACACACACACACACATAAAATACTTCCATCATTGTTTTATAAAACAACTGAGTGGGTTCAATGACGTGGCAAGTATTCTTCCAATAATTCTGGTAGATTAGAGAGAGCCCAGGCATACTGCTGCCCTCTATTGGTTACTAACGGCTCTCCATTTACAAGATAAACTTAAGGCGAAATTAATCAGATTATTTTTCTTAATATTTAATTAATCAAAATGATTATTTTTCCAACCCCTATAATGATATGTTTTTACTTATAAAAATAAAAAGCTTACTTTTTTTTTCATAAAATAAATTAAAGAGAGGTGTGTTTGGAGTCGTTACTACTTAGAAGAGTGAGAAGAGTGTGAGTTGTTATTCATTGAATGAAGAGAATACAATGGCATGCATGAATTGGAAAATGTGACACCAATGAATGAGTAGACTGTCCATTTGAGCATTGCAATTTTTTTCCTTTGTATTTGCAGTACAGTACAGTTATTCATTTGTATGTTGACTGTTCCTGTGTGTAAACTTGGGATACACACACACACACACACACACACACACACACACACACACACACACACACAATCATGGCTGTGGTGCACTACAACAGGTGAAAGTGGTTTGCTGGGTGGGGGACCATGTAAGCAGTAGAGGTCACTGTGACAACATGAGACACAGAGCAACACGAGAGCATGTTGAGATCATATATACAACCCACCCAACACAGATACACTTATACTCTCACACACATAGGCTTCATCCCTTCATCCCCCTGCCCCCCCATCCCAACACACACACACAGACACACACACACACACACACACACACACACACACACACACACACACAAACACACACACACACACACCACGACCACCTGTGGAGAGCGCGGACTCTCTAAAGTCAGTCCGACATGGAGCTGCAGCAAACATCAATAACAGCAGAGAAACATTTACACCTGCAGTTCTTCTCACGGCTGCTGTTCAGGCGATAAAAACCCTGATTAGAGCAAGTCGACACCATCACCTCTATGCCAGAAGACAACATGAAATACTTATCCGTCAGTAAAGTACAAACAAATCCCCTCTAGAGCAGATTAATATTCACGAGTTACAGTTCAAACACATTTTTATATGAAAAAGTCTTCTCCCACCAACACAATTATTATTTCAGTTAATGTCATCAGTCGTAAATGTCTCCTTTTTTCTTGTTTTTATGTACTGTCTCTCACCATTTGTGAGGGGTTAATTTTCAAGGACTAATAAAAATATAATCTTCAAATGCAGCAAAAAAACACGTTTAGCTTATTGTCATACTCACAATTTTTATGGGTTATTTGTCAATTTCACAAATGATATGTTTTCTTTTTCTTTTTTTTTACAAATAAACTCCATTATTTACTGTACTTGCTTGCAATAAATTTCTACTGCCACACTACTTCTACTACAACTACAATTCTAATAATAATTTATATTATATAATAATGTTGACTAAAAACTGTGGACACTTGGATGGAGACCTGAACTGATTAGCAGAATAAATGTTATCTCCTTGGGGGATTAAATAATCTCTTGAATTGTGTGGCACCCTCTGCTGGCTCTGCACTTTCCTGCAACTGGTAGACTGCTAAAGAACTGGTGCTCATTGCTGATAATGGAATGACAATAAATGACATGACGCACATTTGTGCAAGCTACAAACGGATGGATAAAAACCTGATGGCCTCTAAAACTGATGCCGAAACTGATAAATGTCTACACAAACACACACAAATAAATACACACATGAATACACACACACACACACACACACACACACACACACACACACACACACACGATGATGCTTGCCCTGGGGGATAGGGGGAGGAGGGGTTGAGGTCTGTTGACAATGTTTCAAGAGGCTGTGGAGGCCAGTGTGTGAGCCACACACTTATCCACATGTTGGGTGAGGGAGCCAAGATGTTAGTGTGATGACCACAGAGGCGGCACTGAAAAGGTTGTGGCTTAAATCTGAGGGAGCAGACCATCTTTTACACATGGCTGTCAGGGTGGAGATGCATTGAAGGCTGCAGAGATGATGCGCTGCTCCATCATGCATCTCGACGGCCATCAATCCACTGCCGCACATATGCATACGGTTTGATTGGGCACTCCCAGCCCCATACTTGGCCTGTGCCTTGGTTAACGCATTGGTTGGTGGATCACTGCAGCTTAGAGATCCCCTGCAAATTCAGCCGGAACCTCAGTTACAATGCTCTGCCACAAGGAGGCATCGTAGGAGTCTCGGTGAGGGAGAGGCTTTGTACTGACCATAGCAACCGTAAACTCTGCTTCCGGGACGCTGGCTTGGTGGCCGGCGGCAGAAGCTAAGAAGGGAGATTGCTGGCATCCCTCCACGCAATGGCTCACTTAACTGACTGCCCTAGACACATGACAAACCCTCACACGATCTAACAAGCAGGTGATGAAGAGTGTGAGCGTGAGTTCAGCCTGCCAATACTTACACAGATAATGAATCTGTGGTAGAGCATTACAAGCCACTACCACTGCTCGCTCTTCTTTGTTAGTCGTTAACATGGATAAGGTGCTTAGTGTTCCTTAGAGTTAGACGCACGCACGCGCACACACACATGGACGTGGGCACGCATGCACACACACACACACGCACACACACACACACACACACTCACACACACACACACACTCACACACACACACACACACACGGGGGGGGGGGTGTTACACAGAGAATTACATTAGTGAAAGCATTTCAGGGCAGAAAATAGGATTGAATTAATCTTTATCAAACAGAGCCAAGAGCTAAGGGATCATACCCCGGATGAAGCCAGCCCAGCCTCTAAGTGGCTGGCCACTGCCCTCTCACTACCGTCCACAGACACACACTGATCAAACCATCACATTGAGTGATTGTAATTTACTGATTGATTCAATTATTCCCATTAATTGCAGTTAGAATATAGTTCATGTCACGGCAACTACATGGTGCATTGTGCCATAACATTGATACAGCAATATATCGCAGTATTTTTATTCACAGTACTCTATCAATATTTCAGTCCCTGGTATTGATGCATCAAAATGAAATGTGCTCAGTAACAGTGTAGAATTGTGTGACATAATCTGATGATCAGAATGGAATTTTTTCATGAAATATTTTTGTTTACATGGACTCATACTGTGACCCAAATGGTGATAAGTATGGTAAGGTCCATGCCAACACCAGCCCTCCATGTTGCTGTGGTTACAACACAGGGCAATATTCAGAATATTCTATATTTGATTGCAACTAAATACCTGATAATAGGCCACACTTCCATTGAACTCCAAGAAAGTCAATATTTAACTGCAAAGCTCGATCTGTCCCAGTCAACAGATGTGTAGGAGTGGTGAATCTGGACTGGACCTGCCAGGTTAGGTCACAAAACAAGGAGGCAGTTGGGAGCCAGAGGTGGCGGCCATTCCAGCTGTCATGGCAGACCAGCCAGCGAGGGTGGTCTCTGTGGCTAGCAGAGCAATAAACAACACTGCAGATCCTGAAATAGTCTGAAAACAAGACTGAAAACAAGCTCTCTAGTCATGTAACTGCAGCAGAGAGCCCATATCCATGCTTCTATTCTTAGATGTTTGATGAGAGCAGGGCCTGATCAATCTTTACCTCCACAAGTGGAACAATAAAATTTTGTAAAGACTTAAAACAAATGTAAAATTGATCTTCTGACGAAGAGATAAACATCTCAGTTTCACTTTATCAGATTCTCCTCTTAACAGTTTCTATTAGTCTCTCTTGAATATGACTCCATTCTTTTTCTTTCTTTTTTTTTTTTTTTTTTGCAATTTAATAAATAGTCCTCTAATATGAGCCTGACAAGCCCATTCCCTGAAAGGAATCCAAAATGTTTTAATCAGTATAACTACGGCCATTAACAGAACCAATCAGTGGACCCGACTGCAGACTGTGAACCCATGCTAATGTGGGTGGGGGCTTTCAAATGGAGTGCAGAACAAAAACTATGAATGTACAAGTCTCATACTTTATGACTAAATAAAATATTCATGCCCAATCTACCCAAAACCAATTTTCCAAGTTTTCCTCCAAAATTTACTTTTCATATTTACTGATTGTTAGCATAGATAAAAGGGAGATTGAGGAAGGAGAAAAGAAAAGGTGGGAGCACTTCACATTAATCTGAAGTCAATATGGCTAAATTACACTGCCACAGCCACCCTTCAAAATAAAACGTTTCAGTAAAAAAAGGAAAACAAAACAAAACAAAAATAATTAGTTGTATCTTCTGGATGGATATATTGCTGATGTGAGTCTTCATTTGTAGGGAAAAGATTTATGTGATGTTCTAATTCCAGAATACTTCTCTGTGATTGCTCTCAGAGAACAGCAAGACCAGGAAATCTAAATTTGTTGCAGCTGCCCTGCCAATAACACTGTCCAAGAGGTGGACTGTCTGATGTGGATGAAATAGGCTGGCACGAGCTCTTTTGGAATGCCTCGTCTTGCTAACCAAAGTTATTTTTTCATTCCTTGGCACTAGAGTTTGCATACATTCCCAATTCTAACTTGTATATTAATGCTACTCTTCATCATCTCACTTGAAAAACTGACAATTTCAGACACCTACATCCAAGCCACATTTTTTAACTTGTACATGCACTCAAAAACTGATTCATTTCGCCTGTGTTCTGCTGAGGAACTAATGTTTGGTATACACTGTAGGAGCATTTGGGTTCTCTGAAATTCTCTGGAATAGAGACCCTCTAAAGTCCCACTGATTTCCTCCATGTCAACTTTATTCCAGCGGTCGAGATTTGCCTGCTGCTCAGTGAGTGAAAATACGGTATGTCAATACAAGCTTTGATATCGACATTACCTCTACGTTATGGATGAGCCTGGAGGATAGAGCGACAGTGATAATGGCCTCCCCTGATGCAGCTGCATCTCACAGACTGAATATGAATGCACCGCAATGGCAAAGAATATTAGGCTAAAAAGTAAAATACATTTGCTTTATTAAATGTAATTTTCCTGTACACCAATTTTAATCTTGTTGTGTTTGTCTGGTTCCCATCTTGTATTTCACAACAGTGGTTGCTAAAACACTTCTGCTACAGTCAACACCGACTTCTGCTTTGCCATTTGACTACAGATACTCTTCAAATCTACTGTAAATCCCCTTTGATATTCATTTACAGATATATTTCTGACATTTTAGCAAAATCTTTTTACCTTTGACCTTTATTTTAATTTCCACTGACTCCTGAGGGACACAAAACTCACACACCTATAGTAAATGACACCAATTCCCTACCGTGTGGTATTGTTTGATACATTTCAAATAGCATACACTAGGTCTCAAGAATGTTTTTTTTTTTTTTTGCTGAGAACAACTGCTTTCTGTATCACAAAAAGGATGTGACTGAAAGTGAACCCAAACAATAAGTTTGCAAACTGAATAACAAAAAGGATAAGCAAAATGTAAAAATGCTCAGTTGAAATGAAGAGATTTCAGAAATAAATGACACATTGATGAGGGTTTGTCATTAAAATAGTCATATGACGCATTGTTTCTATAAAAAATACTGCTTACAGGCACATTTGGAACTGAATAATTTATATTGTGTTCAGTGACTGCCTTTTTGTGTAAATGTAATGTTTTGTTACAGCTTGTGAGATAATTAGTGTGCACTGAACTCCCTTAACTCTCTGACTGAGGTCACATGCTGGAAAACGTCATCTGCACAGACACACACACACACACACACACACACACACACACACTATCATATATCCAGGGTCAATAGGGTTATGAGTCAAAGAATGCCTGTCAACAATCTGACTCATCTTCCTCTGGTCATCTCATCTCTGCTGTCCAAAACAGCCCAATCAACTCAGTCAAATACTGAATAATACTTCTCTATCTCTCTATTTTTCTGTCTCTCTCTCTCCATCTCACGCACTCTCTCACATACATACACATACTTGCACGCACGCACGCACGCACACACACACTCCTGGATGTGCTGCCCTGTGTGCAACTGTGTCTTAGTCATCCTCTCTCTAACAAACCAGGAAGGTGAGATAAGGATGAGCTAATGGCCAGAGCTTTTAAGGTTATGTTTAGGTGTGGCTGGCTGGCTCACTGGAATCAACTATATCACGATGTTGAGGGGAAAAGCTTTCCTTAAACTGCAAAATGTATTAGCACAAGGTTGATTCCTCCTGATATAATAACGTTTGCTTTTATTTATAAATATATATCTAGCATAAGAACTGAATATTTTAATATTTATAGATTTAAAAAATAGAGCATGTAAATGGTTTCTTAGTCAACCATGTATGGTATAGTGAAAAAAAATCACTATCGGTTCATTTGGGTAGGAAAATGGCTTCTTGCCAGTCGAAATAGGATCGTGTCTCCACTTGCATGACAGTGTCAGTGGAAATCTGTTGTGATGCCAAGAAGAGGAGAGAGAGGATGGCAGCAGAGAAGATGGAGAGCGGGGCTCTATTGCGTGACCAGAAGGCCTTGGTTAAAAATACAACAAACCAAATAAAAGATTTATTCCTTCTGAGAATGGAGAGCAGCTTCCTCTTGAGCGGAAGGAGAGGCCAGCCGTGGCCACCTGCACTGGGCACACAGTCCTCCCTGCTCTTATTGCACTCGCCCTGTCAACTGCAGTCATCTGATAACATGCACGACAGCAGCCATATACAGGTAATACATGTTGCTGATGCTAATACATGAATGCACAAGCATGCCGTCAAACACACAGATATGCGTGTGGTCATAGTCATCTCACACCACGCCACCGCCTTTTCTGAGAGCAGCAAAAAAACATGATTCAGTTCCATCTTGATTTCATTAAATATTCATGAAGACCAATTAAAAGAGCAGCTAAGCTGGCTGTCAGTACTCATTCCTCTATCTTCTTATCATAGCCAGTCTGACGGGGAACTATCTTTTTGAACAAGGACCCCATGGGTCGAGGCTGTATGACCATGGCACCGCACTTCTCTCCTTTTTAATACTCAGACTTTGAGGGCAATAACTGATGCAGCTGGATGATTATAGTCTGGTACAGTGTTGTCAACCACACGATAACAAAATGTCCCCTCGGGGCCGTACTTTACGGCTAGTGTGGCCTTGTATGTGGCCTTTCTAATATGGATATGTTATCAATATTCCACTGACAGTCTGCAAGTTTGTGCATCACAACCTTTGACAGCCAACCGGAGAGCAAATCTGTTCTAGCCGTGTTATTATATGACTAAACAGGGCTTTAATGTCAGGAGACAACTAAAGAGCTACAGAAGATCAAGCACATAAAGGTATGATCTTAGAACACAAATGAGAAAGAAGGCTGCGGCCTGTCATAATAAGCATAGAAAGCATCTCTGCATATACACATCAACAGGCAGTCTGGACTGGAGAATGAGCAATGGTGTTGAATGCCTTCTTCAATGAAAATGCTTGATGGCTCACAAGTCTCTTTTTCACAGCGAGTGACCCCACCTTTTTTCAAGTCCAATGCTTACCTGAAGAGGGTCGGTGCAAAAGAGGTCAATGACTCAGGTGGAGTGAGTTCCAGAATACTCAGAGCCCATGCAAGTAAGCTGTATGCATGACTTCATAAACTGAAATGGCCTGACTCAGGCTGATGAGTAGCTTAAAGAGAAACTCCAATACAGGAGGCTTCAGGACTGCTTATCTGACAAGAGTGCCACAGGGAACTGCCTTTGTCCCCTTTCATTTTGTCTGCTACACATCACAACTCAATATTTTACAGTATTTGTGAGCTACTCGTGCCTCCTGGGTGAGCTTCAGCTTCCCTGGGCTTACCAAGCACAATCTGTCCCTCCATTCAAACTGGTGAGTACTAGTCAGGTGCTGATCAGCTGGAACTCTGAAGTTTACATTCACAGCACATTGATTGTACTGTACAACTGGACCTTTGATTGACATGTGAGGTGTCCTGACAACAAAAAAATCATAAAGTACACAAATTTTCTATCAGGAATACTCGTAGTTTACATCCCTAATTCATCCATAATCGTTCGTCTTTGTCAGCTGTGCAAACACCTTACCAACCTCATTCATTCACGTGCACTGGAACTGCTGTAGTGCCAGTTTCTGCCCAGAACTTTCCTTAGAGTGAAGCGTCTAGATAATGTCAGAACAGAATACTATACAAAATCTAGTGTTTCTGATCCTCACAACTCTACAAAAAGACAGTCAAGTACCTTTTGGGGTGTTTCCTTCCAAGTCAACACCATACGCTGACGTAACTCGACTATACAAATTATGTGTGTGTGTGTGTGTGTGTGTGTGTGTGTGTGTGTGTGTATGTGTGCGCGCACCAGATCAAGGCTTTGCGTGTGTGTGTACAAGGATATACAAATGGATCACCTGAGAGCTCCTGCTGAGTTGAGAGAGTTGAGAGACCTAGCAAAGAATCAATCACAGCATCTCGACACTGGGGACCAATCATTGACTTGAGGACACTGATAGCATACTTGAAACCTCAACATACAAATGCACTCACACACAAACACACACACACACGGAGAAGAACTCTGTCCTATCATCATTTCCCCAATGGGCTGTGATTGACCCTTGCCTGATGGAGCGTGGGTGTAGTGACCTGGTATTTACCAGAGAATGTTGAATCAATGCCCTCCCAGTGGCAGGTACACAGTCGGGACAACCCCACAGCATTACTGTGTGGAGATCAAGGCCTGGCTGTTACAACAGTACTGTGCATGATTACCGCTAGATTACATTGCTCATTCAAAAAGACATTTTAGAGTTCTTCATAAGATTGCAATCTGATCATTCAAAAAAAATAACTAAAGTTTATTCTTGTCCCCTAACATGGAATCGTTAACATGAAAATGCTTCTGTCAGCAAATATGTCTACTCCTGTGTCAGGTAACTTCAGAGTAAAATACAAATTATTATAAAAATAAAATGTACAAACTCCTTCATCACAAAGTTTAAAGGAGAGGTCTGTTCTGCTGTGTGATAAAAAAATGTTTTATCTTTAGGAAACACTCCAATGCCAACTGTATAGTGGAAAATCCACCCTGGTTTTATAGTCTTATATTTTCATCATTTTTGTTAGGGGTCTTCAATCAAGTGTGAGAGATGTGAAAATGGAACTGAGAGTCTGCCACATGGGACTCGAAGCCCCTTTCAGAGATGTCAACAAATTCTCAAAAGTTTTTTTTCTTTTTCTCACGAATGAAACTGAAACTTGTACCTCTCCAAAACAATGAACTTGAATATTGACTTGCTGATCTTCCTATCTTCAGAACAAGCCTATTGGAGTATCAATGGACAAGACGTGGGGTTGAAAAGTTCACACATCTCTCCTTGAGGCTTAATTGGAGCTGAAGGTCAGGAGATGTGTATGTTCCTATTGGTTTACTGTGTTTATGGATCCAACAAGAGTTGTGGATGTGTGTACGTGCAAGCTGTGGAGCAGTTCTCCTCTCGTGTCTTGTTGCATTTTTCCCATTTCAAGACCTGCTATTTTTGTATTAAAAATATCCCCCAAAACAAATTCAAATGTCTGTTATCTTCAAGTAACCAGACAGTGAGAGACATATTAGAAAAGAAATGAAACAAAATGTTGTGTGACTAAAGCATTTTCTCCAGCACAACTTTTCCATTTAGCTGAGTTCAATCAGGTATCGGGATGGAGTGCGGAATAGTTCTTTAAAGCTGAAGCAGGCTGGACTGCTGTGTTACTGGTAATTAAACGGGGATAATAATTAGCTGTTAGTGTAGGAGAAAAGGATGGAAGGAAGAGAAGAGGGAGATGCGCCGAAACACAAATACAAGCAAACAAAAGCAACACACACAAACTATCCTGCAAGATGGGAGTGATGTGTGTCTTTTCCCTATGTCAAAACAGCCTACGTCCTCTCCAGATGTTGACGCGTTGACCAGATGGATGCACAGTTTGATGTCTGGTAACTTCTAATCACAGCTTAAAATGAGACGGAAATGTGAGAAAAAAACTGGGAGGAGATTAAAAAAAGAGAGATGACAAAATGAAAAAAAGGAAAGATGTTCAGAAGATCTTCATCTGAAGATAGCAAACTCAAGAGGAAACACTGTGTTGACAAGCAGCACCGAGTGCCTCTGTGAGGGAGTCCACCCATCCATTTTCTATACCGCTTATCTGTCAAAGGTTGGGGGGGGGGGGGGCTGCAGTCTATCCCAGCTGACATTTGGCGAGAGACGGGGTTCACCCTGGACGGGTCACCAGTCCATCACAGGGCCATCAGGAGCAATTAGGGGTTCAGTATCTTGCTCAAGGACACTTTGACATGGTCACCGAGGGAAGTGAGAATCGAACCAGCGAACCTTAGGTTGCTAGATGGCCTCTCTACATCTGAGTCATGCCACCCCTTGGTGAGGGAGTGAGAATGCTATTCTCTACAGTCACTCTCATTTCCTGTCTCTCTTTTGGTCTAGAAAGGGTGAACCTGTCACCTTCACTGCCATGTGACTTGGAACCTGGAAATCAATTTGACACTGAAGCTAAATGAAGCCACACTAGCCAGCGCAGGTACCTACCTGACTTATGGCCACTCGCCTGTGTTGCATGAGTGTGTGTTTGTGAACTGGGCTGGACGAGAGGTTTATGAGTGTGTCACTGTGAAGCACGCCTGTCGACAAACAGGGACAGCAGCCAGGCTGGGGGGGGATGTCGACTATCGGTTTCAAAGACCTACTGGTTCAGACAAGGAGGCCCGGCTGCTTGTCATTCAGCTGAAATTGCTCCCCTGCCCACTGGAGACAACAAGATTACATCATCTGCACAGAGCACATATCCAATCATGTGGTAGTCGACTTCCTGACACACACTTCTTGGTTGCACGTTGAGAATCTATAAAAATATAGAATTAATGGCAAGGCACAGCTCAAAGTCGACTGGATGTCTATTTGTGAGATTATAGAGCTGCTCTACATTGGCAAACATTTAGCAGCATAGTGGAAGTTTGGGCCTGCCCACTTCCACTGGTGACCCAGTTATCTCCTTCCACACACTCTCCTGGCAAATGTTATTTAAGGCATCTTATTTAAGCTACTTCGGTCTGCCTACATATTCTGCTTCCTCTGTATGATGTCTTGTCACCCACCTCGCCTCTGACTTCTCCTTTACATTCTTTATTTGACATAATCAATGCCAGTTCTGTTGTAATGGTTGCAGACTCTGTTCTGGACCCCTTGAGGGCCATAAGCATTGCTCTCCTCTCCCTGCTTTTGGTGAGCTCATGTACAGATAGGGAGGTCCCAGAACAGAGTCATGCTGCCAAATTAAATTTCAAACAATGGCAGTTAAGTTTTCATTTAGATGAAAGTGGTCCTGACTGAATCACAATGGAAGCCAGCTGGGTTTTAATCAGGAAGATGAGCGGAGTGATAACTATCCTCCTGCAAGTCACTGCAACTTCTTAGGTTTATCTCACTATCTCACTGGCCTCTGTGGAGGGCCTTCTAAGTGACAAGACTCTGACCAGTGAGGGTTATTCTTGTTCATCTGGACGAGACAGCATGGAGCTAGCATCTTTGCACTGATACATATTTGAAGAAATAGATTTTTTTAGCAATTTGTTTTTTTGCTAATCTAGTCATTTGTTGTATCATTATCCAGGACTACATTGCATTAATATGTTCAATTTCATTATTAGTGAAGAAGAGAAGGTGTGGCAGTGCCTAGTTTTAGTTTAGTTCACCTCAGTCAGGGTTTACTCCCATTCCAGGAGTCTCTGCAATTCTCCTGATAAAAACAAACAAGAAAATAGGCGTTTGACGCATCTGTAATCACCTTAGCTATATCCGCTCGAACAGAGGGCTTTTAATTTGCTGTGCTTTTAATTTGTTTTCACAGCAGTTTTGAGCAAATTGAATTTGTTAATTAAAGCAGCAAAATGAAATGCTGAGCATTATTGACGAGATGCTAATTGGGTTAGTGTGGAAATTGGAGGTGAGGGTGAAGTGGGGTTGGAGGGGGCTAATGAGATGGTTGAGGGGGAGAGTGGGGGCATTTTGGGGTATCAATAGTCAGGACAAATCATATTACAGAGCAGCACAAGAAAGGCTACACACCAAGTGGCCCCATAGTGCTAGAATTATGGTCTGTGTGTGTGTGTGTGTGTGTGTGTGTGTGTGTGTGTGTGTGTGTGTGTGTGTGCATATACATGACTTCAGAGGTTCTTTTTGGCAGTCACACAAACACAGCTGTTCTTCTTTTCCAATACAAACACATAAAAAGCTACATGTAAAGACATAGATGTGCACACACAAACACAGATGAGGACATTACAATTATGTGCCTTGATTAGTGCTTCAGAAGAATTCCATGATATCAAGTGGACCTTGAGATCTGAGAGTGAGTACAAGTATCTGTTTATCCTAATCATACAAATGTATAACTACATAGGAAGATTAAAGCATCATTTCTGGACCATATCTTCCCTCTTCTTGTTCATAAAGAAAACTGGGGACAAAATTCATGAAACTGGTTAAATATTGACAGGTTCTGACTATTATTCTATTATAAGTGTCTGACAACACAAAGGCAAAAAAATCCTTAAAAAAAAAAACCCACAGGAGTCTCACTTTGAAAACTTGGAAGAGGTAAATTGTTACAGGAAGGAAACAGCGTTAAAGCCTGAGTAGGAGTGAGACTGTTTTGGGACGTTTGCAGAGCTTTCATCAACAAAACGCTGAAGTTGCTGGTAGCTGCTACACATCTTACAAACCATCATGTTAACAATGACCGCTTTTACCAGGATGACCAATGTCCCTTAAAACCACAAAGTCTACGTATGTCCACACTATCACTTAACAGTGGGACTTGACTCATTTTTATCATGGCTTCTCTACAGAAAGCATGTACAGCCAAGAGTGGAAACCCACAACAGTGAAGCATATAGGTTTGATGAAATCAACTGTTCAAAAGGGAAACCTGAACAAATGTGTGTGAATGAAGATTCTTCCATACAGAACAGACGGCTCTTGTTCTGATAAGTATTGAAACATATACAGAGAACACTGACATCTGTTTTAAACACCTCATCTATAAAATACTTACCTTGTTTGGTGATTGAGGAGTGAATAACTTGGTTTGCTACAGTGCCATTGAAATAGTCATTGAATTCCTAGGTCCCACTCCTCCATGTGGTGAGTGTGTGTGTGTGTGTGTGTGTGTGTGTGTGTGTGTCTGTGTGTGTTTGCGTACATTCACAGGGCTAGTCAAGCATCATGCACAGTCTAGTATTAAACATCACTCTTTAACCAGCTCATTGACCCCTCAGAGCTCTGCTGAGCTGTTCAGTACTAAGATCGCTCGGAATCCCTTCGGGCACGTTGGCCCGCTGCACTACTAATGAGAAGGATTCACTCATTTGGCTTGAGATCCACACGGGTGAGGTACAGAGGTGTTGGGCTGGGAGGGAGAAAAAGATGGGGGGGGGGGTTGGAGAGAAAGGGATGACCACAGAGGGAAAAAAGCAGGCCAAACACTGAGATTCAGACAAGGCAGAACGAGAGGGGAGTACTCTGGAAAAAAGAAAAGTGTGAGAGAGAAGGAGTGTGTCATGTTTAGCTGAGCAGTGGTTGAATTAAAGAGGTGATTATGGCACTAATTACAGGCTGAGCTGCTTCATTGATAAGGTCCCAACCCACACCTGGCAAAGCTTACAATAATGCTGGGAATAAAACAAACACGCACACATGAAATGAGAAGTATACATCAGGATCTGTAAAAAGTGTTGGCTGACCTCTACGCCTCCAAAAGAATACTGCTTTGCTGCATTCCCAATGCTGAGCAATAATGCAGTATAAGTACTCATAATAAGTTGCATATTTTTCATACGAAACAAACAGAAAATATGCAAGGCTTTAAGCTCCCTAAGTGCCAGAGATTTCCTGCATAAATCTGCGTGTTTTCTAATTTGTTATTAGAGAAACCGTCAGGTTCACACAGCTTTTTCATTTGCGAGAGGATGCATCGAGACGAGGTGTAAATTAAATCTGGATAAGTCGAGCTGGAAACTGCAAGCCAGACAGTTTTGTGTATCATACATAATTGATAGTTTGTCTCAGAACTCAAATGTTTTGAACTGGTCATTGCTTTTGTGATTGTCTTTGGTTAATATTTTGTGTTACTTTTTTTTTTTTAAAGCAATTGATTTCAGTAAGCACAGGCCAGGCTTTTCAAAAGTTGAGGGTCTGTCCATGACCTCCCTGACAAATAGATTGAATACACTGAACAGCATTTCTACAAGGTCTCATTTCTACCAATTCTATCATGTAATACCCTATTTGAAGAGGGTGAATTTGAATGCTATTCATGGTCCCTATTACCAAATGTCCTCATCTAAGAGAGTGCACTCAGCCAATACGAATCAACCTGAAAGGGATTGAATTGTTTGGGTGCCACTGTATTTCATGCGGTCGGTAAATATATCTATCTTGTTCATAACAATTTGAGGCTCTGTGTTTTGTAATCATAAAAAAGGATAAGTTAGTGGGAGATATGAGAGCTGTTCTTTTGAGAGAGCTGATTACAGCAGGCACCATCTGCGTGAAGCACACAGCTGCCTGCCTCATCAGAATACCTAATATTCCAATGGAGCGGCTCTAAGTACCTGGCAAACCCAAGTAGATAGATAACAAAGAGCCTATTAAATAACGGACAAAGTGGCTTGTGAAGGTAGGGGTGGGTGGTGGGAATTAGTCTTTTAGCTCATCTCACACACTGAGATGAGATAGCCCTGAGTTCTAATTAAAATTCTCATACCCATCTAAGGTGGTAATTTTGATCTGAGGAAGAGTGGAAAGTTTGATGTCTTGTGAGACAGCTTGCTTGCTCCTCCTGTTTCCCTCTCTCTCTCTCTCCCCCTCCCTGTTTCTCCAGGTCCTGATCTAAATCAATGTTATCTGTCCAGCCTTGTAGCTCTGTCTTGCCCTTGCTCAACCACAAAGTCATGTGGGAACCATGCTATTTACAAAAACACTGTGATGTAGTTAAAAAAACAACAACAACAACAGAAAAACAAACATGAGAAATGTGAACACACACAGCCCACATACATTATGTAGATATTTTACCAAAATGCCCTGTGACTTTACAATCAGATAAGGATTTTTTCCCCCCAACTTACTCATCCTATTCTCCTCAGGATGTCTTTAGATCATGACTGACATGGCAAGTGCTGATTCTCAGCCAACTAATTTGTTTAAGTAAATGTTATGGATGATACGGCACACAGGACCATTGAAATTCATAAAGAAACACAAAGGTAGGACTACTTAAAAGATTAAAACATAATACAAAAAAATATAATATACAAAGGCTTTATACAAAGCATGCAATTACTGAAGGCACTTAAGGGGGAAATGACTTGTTAAGCATGCACAATGATGTTATTATCACACATGTAATTTAGATTTCCAAACAGCACTGTTGTTTTAAACGATGGAAGGAGGGAGTTAAATTTCACATGTATGCTGTCATGCATTCATTTTTCTCTCCATCAGTCTAATAGTCGCACCTCACACTCTCTGTCTCTTGTTTTTTCCATTTTCCTTGTCCTCTTCTTCCAGCTCATTACTCCTAAACAATTATATTGTGGGTAGAAAGCCTCACCTGCTGCTGGGTAAAAGAAAAGCATACAGCAAGGAGGCACAACGATGGATCGCAGTGTCAACATCAAAGTTATCATAACCTTGGCTGATTTATATTTTCCCTGTGCTTTTTACCACTGGACTTTGCAAACACACAGATTTACTTAAGTTGTTTTGGAGTATTTACACACACCATTAATTTCTCCAACATCTTTTTGCCTAGTCTTAACCATGACACCCGGAAAATCAGCATTTTACTATTCAAAATTAGGGAAACAGCTTTTGTCTCCAATTGCATATGCAGTCCCAAATTAACTGGTATTGTTTTGTCTCCACTTAAGCGTCTTCAAGGTGCAATGGAAAACATTTATACCTCCAGGTCAGTAGGTGTCTCACTCACTCTTGCTGCACTGATCTATTCTACTGGTTGCCGGGTTGACATAATTACCCAGATGTGGTTTGGGTTGGAATATTGGTAATAAGACAAACAATTCATGTGATCTATTTCAGCACCATACATTTTTTGATGTTGTCACACACTAACAATAACAACTTGTACCTGTCAGGCTTGAGCAATTGATATTGTTGGTTAGCAAACGTTAGCTCACCTGTCCAAATGAAAGAGGCGACCCCTGCATAGCTTCACAGTTCCTTTTGGTCTTTCATCTTAGACCACTGTAGAAATGCTGAACCAATACTGACCCTCTTCCTGCTGCTTTGTTGGCCTGACAGTATTTGAGACGAACACTTATGTTAATTGGCCATTTCTCTGACAAGTTCAACACCTGGCAACTCCTGATCTCCTGAGGTCGGTGAGGACACATAGATAATATGTGATATCAATGTGTTTATGCTGTCGGCACAGAAATCCTTAACAGATTGTCAGGTTTTTCAGGTAAATTTAGACTTTCCCTCTGCACATTTCCAATAGTTATGGTTATGTATTTTGTGCGTGATTTGAAGTTTTTATTTGTTTTCTTAAAATTGTTGTCTCTTGCACCTTCAAGTCACACAAACCAAAAATAAAGTTTTCATAGATGAGCAGGCAGCTTGGCGAGGTGTTGGGGGCCTGACTGAATGGCCATCATTCTGACTGAGCACCTTCATTGAAGCTGTAAAATTAAACAGCCAATTTCATCTTGTAATTGGATAGTGAAATATTTGTGGTGAAAGTCCCTGCTATGAGAAGCGGTGTAATACAGGAGAGAGAGTGAAACTTGGTCGGATAATCCCATTTAATACAGTCTAAATCAGCAACTTGTTTTGGGTCTATTTCCACTTTTCCCTCTTGGCTGTAACACAGTAAAAACAGCAGAGCTACGATTCACCTGCAAAAAGGGACTTAAAAGTGATTTAGCTGAGGAAAGTGTTGGTACTTGGTGTTGCTCATGTTAAATGCGACATATCTCAGGGTCAGACATTAAGAATTCATTGAGGTAGTCTCTGCTTGGCTGCAAAAACAGACGCTTTAATTGCCATAAATACACTCTAATTAACAGGATGGAGATCCTGTGATGTTTTTCACCCTGCCCACACATTAGTGCAAAAATAGCATTTACAGTACGCCGTATTATTTGTTAATTACCAGTGTTAGAGCGAGAGAATGGGGGGGGGGGGGGGAGTACACAGCAGATGGCAATACCTCAGGGGTTAACTTCCTCTATCTCACCATACTGTGTTTGCCAATATAAGCTACGGAGACGCCGCCCTTGGGTGGTATGCTCTCTGTGTTGATGAGTGAGTGCCTATGATAGGATCAAACACTTAAATGAGCCGTGATGATGGGCCCGGTGATACATGCTGCTGTCTCCAAGCTCGGGCCGCAGAGGATTTCCTTAATGTCTCCCTCGCTTTGCTTTCCTTGGACTTAACCTCAAGCTCTGTGGATTGAACTGAACTTCAGAAGATACTTCAATATTTTAATGAAAATTTTCAGGAGGCCACATGCTGTTTGTGCCCCTTTTATCATGAAGTAGTGGACTTTTAGCATTGAATGGTTGATACACTAGAGGCAGAAAGCAGAATTGGTATCGCAGTCTAAATACCCCCCAAAAATCTAAATTGACCTGCCAAAATAGAGATTTCTCTTGCTACTCTGTAATACAAAATCTTTCTGAAAGATAAGGTTGGATCAAAAGAGTCTGACTTTAATATGGGAGACCAACTCTCCACAATGGCCATCAACAGATGTAACTCAACAACAACGTTATTTTTCAACATGAAAAAGCACATGAGCAAACAGCCTCATAAATCAAATGTGAAGGCTACTGCCCAGCAACGTGTTGTTGCTTCATCAGCTGCAATCAACTAACTGGTAAAATCAACTCATTCTAATACAGGAGTGCAGGATGGCCTTCTCATTACAATGTAAATGCATTCCCGTGCTATTTTCTGTTGCTTCATTTACTTGAAACTACCAAGTTGATAGTTGGGAATATTGTTGTTGTACCTAATGTTCATGTATGTGTCGGTTAGTGGAGAAAGATGACCATAAGCATTTACTATAATAATCAATTCCATGTCAAAAGTGTTGCTAGACTTCAAGTTAAGTGCTTGTGTACGCATCAAAAGCTGCTCAGCCAATCACTGTCCTATGGGAGGATGGGGGCGTGGCTTAAATAGACAAACATGCGAGCGTTGGTTCAAAACAATGATGAAGAGGTTAGTGCAGCTTGATGACATCAGAACCAGAGAATATTTCTTCTCTAAAAAGAGCAAAAAACACCATGCGTTTTTTTCAAAAGAAAATCGTTTTGGCTCAGTCTACAAACTGGCTTTGGCTAGTGATCGGATTGGTAGAAGTTAGCCTTTGATAGAAAGTGATTGACAGATGGTTCATCCAATCATCTCTTGAAAGTGTCTAACCCTTTCTAAACAGTTTCTAGAAAGTACTTCCCAGATGGTTCAGGGTAACAAACTCTGGTGTGTCAGACATCATTGTGCCACACTAACAGATGTGCCATGAATAGCACAATGGGAAAAACATCTACCAATAACAATTCAGGTTGTTCAACTTGTGCATCAATAGTCTAGTCAGCCAGCCAGCCAAGCAGTCAGTGTCAGGGATGAGACAAGGCCATAATCCAATTCTGGTTTTTACACGGCGTCATGCCTTTACCTTTGACAGCGTGATTGATGTGTATGTAAATGTGCTTTGAGGGGGGCTGTGAGCGGCTAGTTAAAGCAGACATTTAGGGCTGCCCTGTCAAAGATGAATGCAAGGAAGGAGAGAGGGAGAGAGAGGGAGAGGAGAATAGGCGGAAGGAATCCAAAATAAAGACAACTATTGATCTAGGAATGAAAGAAGATGGACATTAGAAGAGTCCTAGACAGGGCGTTATGTACCTCCTGAGCATTACTCTGAATTCATAGGGAGGCAGTTTGACAGCTTCACAATGGCATACTACAGGGAGTCACTATCGGACATACAGCAAGCAGGAAAAGGTTGCTGCCTTTTCAAGTGCCCTCTCCATTGTCCTCTCTCACCCCTGGCCCTCCTTTTACCCTCCACCATCATGCAATTCAACAGAGAGAAAGCAGAGAACGTTGAAGCCAAGACATTAAATAGAGAACAGATTCCTCTCAAGACAAAGCTAGTGCCTGTGTTGTGTGTCAAAGTGTGTGTCTGTGAGCATGCGTGTGCCTGCTTTTGGTTCCCGTGTTATGTGGGCAATAAAGTTTAGCAACTTCAGGGGAATAATAGGTGACAGGAACCTCAAATGCGCTCACCTGTTTCCACAGCAACCAAGGAAGGAGGATGGGAAAGTAAAGGAGGAAGGAAGGAGGTAAGAGGTGCTGTCTCCATCACTCATGCATGCATCCACTGCTATTTGAAGCCATCAGTCACTGGAGTCAAGTCTTTCCATTTGGAACTTAGCATGCAGGCACAAGCTGGTGTCACTGCCACCAGTAATCTGTCTGGATGTTGTCAATCTATTATCCTAAGCAGGAGGTTGAAAGCATCTATTTTCTGTCCTTCATGATGGACAATTCGGTTGAAGTAAACTTCAAATGAAAAGACAGAGATAATAAATTATTGTGAGTTGTTTAACATAAGCATGATTCTTGCAACTTCTCACTTTTGAAGCAGAGGTTCAGTACAGAGAAGTTAGACACTGATTTAATCAGATCACATTAGATGAAACTAATGCGATTAGATGAAATTAAAACTGGGCTGTATCAGCAGCAGGTTGCAGTAGAATATAAAAATGACATAATAACCAGAATGAGGTTGCATAAACATAATAAAAATTAAAATGTGAGAAAATTCACTTTGAGGATTCTCTTGAGGATGTTTATTGTGCAGTGATGCGATTGAAAAAAGGTGGGATAAAGTCACACACCAGTAAGTCAACTGTGAATCTCAGGTCTTCCAAGTCCCAGGCATGTTCCAAATCATGTCTACCACTCCTTACATTTTTTTTTCCCCATGGGGTTGACTGTCATGCTTCAAAGTTCAACAGCTCCTATGTCGACAACTAACTATCAGTGTAATAAGCCATACGTGCCAGGCATTAACATGCCAACCAAATGTAGTCAAAGTGCGCAAATGATATATCAGATAGATACTTTTCTTATTTTGGCTGCTTCAGTTATGAAATACAGAACAACAGACAAGGTGAATCGGTGAGTCTTACTGTAGGCCCCTATTTATTTGCTCTGACTCTTTTGGCCTCCACACAGACAGTTTACTTGGATACAACCAAGGCCTGCTCACACGTGACTGGTCAAAGCTACTTACATGGAAAGAACCAGAAGCTTCCCTGTCCTGACATTTTCTCCCTTGTCTACAGAGTCTGTATTTAAATGGGGAATCTGTGTCTACAGATGATCAAAACAGTGACCTGAGTCAATTGGAGTACAAGTCACAATAACTTGAATCCCTGTCTCTGCCATTAAATACTCTTCATTTGCTCCTTTTTATTTAATTTGTGGTATAGTTTTACAATCATTACTTCTATCTGTTTTTAACTATCATGGCTGCATATTTATGTCGGTGCTTCCCACCCTGCTTACAAAACAAGCTCAAAGTTTATGTAAGTTGGAAAACTCATTAAAGCGCACACACACACACACACACACAGGGGTTTTCAAATGATGTCTTCCACAAAGAATTGAAGACACAGACTTGAAAAGAGAAGGTACGCTTACATGTCATGTCTCAAAAGTATGAGGCAAACAAATGGGAAATGAAGACATTTTACTTTGAGCCTGTTGTTGATTTTCTTTTCTCTCTTGCTATCAATAGGAAGCCCTGCATGGAAACGGGAAACTGATTGATGGGAAACAAGATTCTAATTTCCCCACTAAATGTTTTCACAGCCATCAGATGGCATCAAACACTGAGAAATAGATAAAGGGAGAGAAAGAGATGGGAAAAGAGAGACAGTGCAACAGAAAAAAGATACCTCCGATATCTCCTCCATGCCCCCTTTCGCCCTGTGGACTCTGATGAAAAGCAGACCACAATCCCTTTCAATTTAGTCAGCGTGGCCCATTCCTGTAAAAGGCAATTGACTGGCTGAACAGAAGCACTATATTAAAATATGCAGGTGGAGAAGAGCGAGGCTGAAGAGAGAAAAGGGACACTGGCATTCATCTCTCTCATGTTTAAACTGACGCTTCGCCATGGGGCAGGAACACACACACGCAGACACACACACACACGCAGGGGCCAGGTAGCACTGGGAGAGCAAGGAATTGGGAAAAAATACATGAGTGGAAGAAAAATAAGACCTGTCACTTGCTTCGTTTTTTTTTTCTCACAAGGTAAAAAAAAGGAAGACAGAATAAAAGAAAAGAGAAAATATATATATTATGGTCAACTGGGGAGTGGGACGGTGAAGAAAAGAGAAAAAAAGACTTGGATGAGAGTTAAGTGGTTGTTTGTGGTCGGTAAATACGAGTGTAGGCGTGGGGAGACCAGTGGCTTGGCTAGAGCAGTCTGTTATCGGGAGTCTCCAGGCCCCCCCAGGCGTGCCAAGCTGCTGGCCCGATCACAGGGGCTGAGCCTGGGGGAGGGTGAAGAGTCAGAGCCCTTGTCCATGTATGGGTGAGAGGGCAATAGGGTGGTGAGAGCCGGGACAAGAGATGGTAAGAGATTCCACATGAAAGATCTGATTCTAGAGTGTCGAGCGAGATTGTGGACTTGGCATATGAGAGCATAAAGCATCCATACTCTCTCATCCACTTGAAGGGCTGTGAGAACTCAGAGGAAATGGAAGCTGAGAGCTCATAGTACAGGATCAGGTCAAGGATTTGATGTCATGTGACGTCTGATCTGCTTCATTGAGAATTCCTATCACATGTAATTGTTGAGTGGTGAGGTCTATAACTCTAGGCAAGGATAAAACTGCAGCGAGCCTGCAATCATGCCGTTTAACCATGACCTGTCAGTCATCCTTGGCTTTCGGCTCCAGCTTATCACTAAACATATTAGGTTGGATCAATCCTCCTGTACTGTATCTAGGATTCAAAAATAATCTAAGCCTGCAGAAATACCAACCATCATACGTGAAACATATAAATTAGCTGGCAGCCTCACAGATCAATGTTGACAACCTCACTGAACATATAACTTCGGTTTCATGGACAACAATGCTGTTCAAGCTCAATATATGTGTGTTTTATCATGCCTAATAGTATAACAGTAGAATTTCAGAAATCTACATTTTGAGCCGTGCTCTGAATATTGTGGAGGAAGTTGCTTTCCCTCCAGTTTAGTATGCATTTGTGGATATAAATGAGTCTGGGCAGTTGTTAAATAGCCAATCTGTCTTTTTTTTCATGAATTTGCAATTCAACCATCATCATCATGGCCAATTATGGTGTCAAATTCCTGTTTTCCTGAAGGAACAGTAGTAGCGTTCATGCCTGGCTGCATTCTGAGTTGATGCAGAGACAAGATTTCACTGGTGTATCTGATACACAGTCATGTGTGTCACTCAGGAAACTCCCTTTCCCTTTTCATTTGTCCATCTCTCTCTCTTTCTTTCTCGGAAGTGTAACATTTATTTATCCAAAGCCTGATATGTTGAAGCCTGCACATTGGTTTCTGTTGAAGGTAAGACATTTGCTAGTTTCCTAATTTAGCTTTTGCCCATGTGCTTCATAAGGAATGGATGGAACAAATGTCATGTCACATATTGCTTTGTGGACTCTCGTTTCAGTGTTTCTACTGTTGTCGTTTTCGCTTTTTGAAACTGGGGATACTCACATTCAACACTTAAAGCCAAAATACATTTAATATTGACCAGGAGCTATTCCAAGATTCAGTTATGGAGTTGGCAAACAGCTTTTAGGTGTATAACTGCTACATCTGGCTGTAGAAGCTTTAAACTTTACAGTAGTTAAACGATATTTACCCTGTACCACTGTCACGGAGGAAGAAATTAACTATCGGGACAAAAACTTAAGTTTGGACCAGGCTGTAAACATGTTTATTTCTGCTGTAGATATGAGCATTTCAACACTGGGGACTGGGTCACTCTGGAAGAAGCCCCAAGTGGCCACTGGAGGAACTGTAGTTCTGGTTTGCACTGTTTGCCGAATACAAACCTGGGAACATTGTGGAGTGTATTATGAGCTGATTAAGCTCACCAGTGGATCTCATACTATAACTACATTTATGGTAGTTCATTCTCCTAATTCTTTCCTTTCCTGAAATTCCAAAAATCATAAGGTAGTGCTACATTGTTTGTATGAATACACATATTTTCAAATACATCAAATCATTTTAAATATTTATTATTACCATCTGTAACGTCACATCCAGTGTGTCAGTTTTGAGGTGGACATTAGAGATGACTCAAATATGAATTCACTCTAAATAAAAGTTATTTTCCTTAAATCCTGTTTCCTATTTATCTTTCCTAAAGATGAATAAAGAAGCTCTTAACACTATACATCGGTACTCTGACACATGCACACCTAAACTGTGAACACAACAAACTTTGTTGCTTGCCAGTAACTTTTGACAAGTTTCTCCGACACATCCTGGAGTTGTATTCCGACGTGCTAGAAGGGAGTGCTGGAGAGCAGTCATGTAGAAAGAGATGCTGTTACTGGAGTTATTAACAGACTCCTGTGTTTCCCTCCTCTCAGCTGAGCTATTCAGAGCATAGCGTCCTCGTCTGCCACAAACACATGCTGACAGACAGACAGACGCAGCAGACGGACACACCACGCAGTCTCTCTACGCGCTGCGCAGTAATATGTTTTTTGCCCATTTAAAACAAATTAAGTTTCCCTCAAAGTGAATTTCAAGCTTGGCTGCCTTTGGGGGGCGAGCAACTCTCTTTTCATTAATTTTCATTCTTTTCCCCCAAACAAATGATCTACTGTACAGCCCGTTCTGCATTTCTCTTCCTGTCTTCTCCTTTCTCTTGTTTTCTCCCCTCTCTGCCTTCTTTTTTCCCCTCCCTTGCTGGTAAATTTGAGCCAGGCAATGGAAAGCAATTACACTGTCAGAAAGGTGTATTCTGATTTATTAAAAGCCTTGAATGCTATCTGTTTTGTTCCCTCTTTGTTTCCCCCAAGGGACCTAAGTCCTGACACCCAAATGAGATGCAGTGAGTGCTCCCTGCTCAGTGCTCCATCCTCTGAGTCATCTAGGAAGCAAGCGGAGTAAATATCCACTGGCAGAGGAGAACAGACGACCGCAACATCTGCACGGATGGCAATAGATTTACCTCTGAAACCCAAGAGCTCTGAGCCATAAGACAAAGACATGCAGAAGGAGACAGAGATGTGTCTACTGACAGCTGCACAAGCTCAGTTTGGGAAGACATTCTTTTTCACATCTTCGACCGAACTTTTCACCTTTGTCCTAATTATGCAAAGACAGAAGAGAGAGAGAGGGAGAGAGAGAAAGCAGATCGAGTACTAAGCCATTAAGGTGTGAATAAGTTCCAATTTCCAAAATAAATATTATCTCTTCCTGAGGAACCCACAATCTGTGTGCTTTGGAGCCAGCATTGTAATAAGGATCAACAAGGGGTCAGTACGACGTGAACATCACATACTACATCGAATTTGGCGAGTTTCACCAGTGATACTTTAATCTATCTCCCATATGTTCTTCCACACACACTTGACCTTCTCTGCTTAAAAATGTTAAGTTAAACACACTACAGGCACACACACCAGCACATCTGCACTACCTCTCTTTCACAGCGGGCTATACGCATTATCAACCATGCTTTGAAAACACTCCCGCTTACTGCCAGTCTCCACCACTTCTCCCTCATTACTGCTTTCTTCATCGTCAGAGAAATAGGAGCCATGCAAGGGTGGGGATGCATAATAAAGCCTCCACTATCCTGGGGGAAACCAGTGAGTTAGAGATAAGAGGCATACTACATACAGTAGATCATACACCTGCTTATCATCGCTTTCTTTTGAATCATCCTTCTTAGTCAACCAGACCAGAGGACAGTCACGGTTTTCTCTCAGATTCCAGATTCTTAACAACAGTGAGGGCCATGTTGCTAAGAAAGTGTCTGATAAGGGTCGCTCACCGATGAAGTCAAAAAGAAAGTAGCATAAAAAAAGAATCACGACTGTAATGATACGATGATGACCACACCTCTGAGGAATTTCCCTCTAATTTCTGTTGCCGTGGTGCTGAAGGCAGCTATTAACATATTATTATTAGATGATTAAGAGTGCTGCTCTTTCCAGATACAGTACCTGTTAGCCGTTGCCACAGTAAATGTCAAAAATAAAATAAAAATAAAAAAATCCTGAGAACAAAAGCAACAAACAGGGAAATAAAATGAGGTAATGCAAGGACCTATAAAGTTACTGAAAAGCAGAAAACAAACACAAAGAGAAACTTCTGAGTTAAGTTAAAAAAATGGAGAGAAAATTTAATTTCCACCTGCTGATATAGCTGTATTCCATAAGTTGCCTTGACTATTTACTTGTGCATTTTCCTTTAAAAGAAGTTGTTTTCGTGTTTGATGTTAAGGCCACAGCTAATGCATTCATGAACAGTCTGCCACTAAAAGAGTAAAAAGTCTGTTATCTGGAGCTGTTTACCTCTCAGCTTGGGGGAAAGCAGTTCACTTATTTGAGTGGTGCCAGCTTGCTTGACTGGTGAAGTGCTTGTATCTGCCTTGAATTTATGCTAACAAAGCTACAAAACTCTATGTTTGGGGGATTATATTGCTCACACTTCCACTTCTCTGCCTAGACATCTGTCTCTTCTGTATGTAGTACAGTCGTGAATAAAAGACATCAAATATATCAATATTTTTTTTTCTATTTTTGTCTTATCTGTATTCAGACCAAGCCCGTCTGTTCTGTTCTCTACTGCGAAACAAAGTGGATGTTCACGTCAGTCCTGTGGTTTCACTACGCAGCATCACCTCATCAGGTGTTGGCCTTTGAAGGAGGCCGTCAGTAGCTGGAGGGCTCTCTTCATTGCACTCAGCCATTCATAGAATAGCTCCAGTGTCAAGAACTCAGCTGTCAGAGTCCACTTTCACAGAAAAGTTGGCAATAATTAGCTGCAGTAATTAAAACTGGCACTTTGTCAAAATGGATGGATGTTATAAGCTCTCTCATTCAGCGCAAAAAGGAAACACACATTTCTAAAACTGTCTCTGTGATTTCTGCAACCCAGGGATTCAAAACTATGCAGAATGCTTCCATTAAATGATCTTTTTGGCCCAAATGCTAGAAAAAACAACAACTTTCAAACCCTAACCGATACATTCTCATCTTCATATTTTGATACCTGATTAGGAAACTTTTGGGCTCCTCTTATGCCTCTTACTGTTCTCAAATGTCTGCATAGTAACATCAGGGGTTACACCCAGAAGATACCAGTATGTTCTCTAAAATGAACCTGTCTTGTGTTTTTGCCACTGGCACGTTCTCTTCTTCTGATTGGCTCTGACCCTGACCCATCTAAAGCCAAACAGAGTTCAGAGTAAGGCAGCGGCGGGGTCTTGAGGGGCGCATATCCTGATGGGATGCACTTGAATCTGAATATGTTTTTCGCACAAATGATGAAACCAAGAGAGATAATTTCATTGACTCAAAAATCACGCCATTATTTTGTTGTCGGCCAGTGGCCCATTGTTGCAACAAATTCAAGATTCGAACGTTTTTCACCACAGACACACATTTATCTTTCACAACAATTAAAGTCCGAACAAAATTAAGTCAAATTAAAGAAATCATGAGAGAGAGAATGAGAGGGAGGGAGTGATTTTTTTTTTTGGATTGTTCAGTGTTTCACAGAGGGGAGGGGGGGTGCAGCCCGTTCTTTTAAAACTAAAAAAACATACTTCTGGTCAAGGCCATGCCCACTTCCGATCTACGACCTGAAAGCAGATACAGAAACCGATTATAATGTCTTGTCACACCCCTGGTACACAGTAGGCCTCTGTCTATTTGCTCCTGGGTTTAAAAAGTCAAGCCCTTTAGCATCCAATGGATTGCTAATTTTGCACAAATATGGATAAATAGTTGTGACAACCAGTGCCCATGGATGCAGTTCATCAGCTGAAGACTGTCGAAACCATCTGCTAGTGGTGCAAGCCTAGAAACTGGTGGTGCAAGCACCATCTGTGGAGGTAGAGGGGCCAAACATTAGGAGGTAAAAGGTTTGAGGGGGTCTGAGAAGTTTGGGAGCCACTGTTCTAATGAGATAAAAAAGCAATTTTACTGTTCCAAACATTCGGGGAGCAAATATCCAAGGATCTCTCGTTAGCCCAGAGCTGTTTGAAAGGCCTCTTGTTACACCCAGTAGAAACATGGCCGGCCTATGGTGTGTTTCCAGTGTTCTCTGTGTCTCCATCAGTTTGCCTCCAATGTGGCTGCTGACCTTCTCCTCTCTCCACGGCTGGAGTGGCTATTGATTGGATCTTGGCACACGGTGTACAAACACAGCGATAAGGAGAGAGGGAGAGGGGGGGAGAGAGAGAGAGAGAGAGAGAGAGAGCGAGAGAGAGGCAGCCAGGCAGATATAGCTGCAGTGCCCACTCCACTCCCCACCTCTTCCTTCAGACACACAAAAAGAAAAAAAAAGTCTGTTCTTGGAGACTCCACTCTCAGTGAGCAGACACCCAGACATGGTACCTGAACACTGATAGGAGACAGGATTAGGTCTTAAATTCAATCACAACAGTCTAAGTGATGTTAAGTCACTGCAGCTGACAGACACCACTGGCTCCGTTGAACACAGTACAAGTTGACTATCATTATCTTGCTTTGATTTCTGAGATTTCAAACGGAAAAAAGAAAGGAGTGGATATGACATCCTATGCACTGTGAATCTGAGATCAGTGCTTTACTTCATGAAGGTATGCTGAAAGAACCACAGTCCAACAGCTAGAAAGAAAGGACTCTGGCCTTTTAAGTTGCATGTGATCTAGATGTCATACAACCTTCGGGCTGGTCAGTGGCCTGTCCACTCTCCCACCCCGGGGTCTTTCATTTACACTTTCCTTCCATCTGCTCTACAGGCAGTGGCTGCGCTGTGTCAGAGGTGACTAATAGTGTCACAGCCCTGCCCTCCCCACCGCGCCAGCAGAGGAAAAACTGAAACTGCTGCCTCCGCAACTCCCAGCCAGACACTGTCGACAGAGGAGATAAAAGAAAAAATGCTTTGTCAACAGGCAAGGTGGGCAAATAAGGCACTTTCAATTCCAGACAACTTCAGAGAAATGAGGAAGTATTTTGAAAGAAGTAAACAACAGGCATCTTGTAGCAGGTCGCGTGTTGTCTCTTTCTTTGTGTCTTGTGGACATCAACGCCTCAGGGAGAGGAAGAGGTTCACTCCCATCAAAGAAATGTTCAGACAGAGAGAGACCAGGGGAGCAGACGCAGGGCTGTGAACCCAGGAGAGCAGGAACAAGATGAATCCTAAACATTGTCACACATAAACACACACTGACACTGACTGTTACTCATTTTGCCAAACCGAGTCTGACAAGACAAGTTTTCCCAAACTCTGTAATATGACTTGTGATTTATTTCTTAATGTGCTGCTGCCTTCTTGGCCAGATCTCTCTTGAAAAAGAGATTTTCAGGGAATTGGAATCAGAGATATTGGAATCAGGTTCCGGACACTAGTCAAAGATATCCGAATGCTGGTGCTGATCCACATACTGATCCAGATACAATTCCATAGCTTGCGCTGGATTAAGAACTTGCTGTATTGACATTTAATGCACTTGTGAATATTTCTATGATGCAACTTGAAAGATAATATCAACAATGACAGTGATAACAATCAGGGAAAACACCTCTGGTGTTGGCATCAGTATTAGTTTCTGCAGACATTTAGAACTAAGAATATGTGGGTTTGCCAGTCTTAATCAAAATAACCTGGTAAAACGACAATTGAAAAGTAATGAAAATATTTTACAAAACTTTTTTTTAAAGTGATGATATGATTTTTTTCCTTAATAATCTCGCTTCCCTGGCGTCTGGAGAACACGATGGCTGCGCATCTCTCTATTCAAACAATGCTTCATCCAGATTCTGACAAATTTTACTAAAACTGCAGTGGCTGCAAGTTAGTTAGTTACATTTTACTTATGATAATATTGAATTGAATTTAAAGCCCTGTTCCAGAGTCTTACTCCTTGACATGTGAACAGGCAGGCATGTGACTGCCCATCAATAAGGGTACATGAGTTCGGACAGCCCGAGGTCAGGTCATGGTATACTTTAAAGGAAATTCGTATTTTTTTTTTAATTAACTTGATATGATAACAAATACATTAAATGGGACATGATATGAAGTTTTGACTTTTGTTGGTATAATTGTACAGTTTGTAATGGTTTTCTAATTCAAATATTTAAAGGAATAGGAATGTTTTGTTGCTGTTGAAAAAAACAAAGCACGAGTTGTGAATGTGCAAGGAGATATTACCATTTTCTCTGAATTTAACTGCAGCAATCTACCAGAGAGGCTTTTATATCTTATCAACTGTCTTTTGGGTGGATAGTTGTGGGGTTTTACTGGGATGTACACCTTCAGCCATGTATCATCATCAGGATTATTATTATTGTTTATCTGCTCCTGTTTGGAGTGCTAAAAATATCATTATGCTCGAAAAAATACAGTGGACGTTACTGGGAGGATTGTGGAGCTACTACAGTTATCTGTCCATGTACAAGCTAGTTTAGTGAGAAGCTGAAGCCCACGGCTGCTGTAGCGGTCTTTATTTTCTCAACTGGAAAAGAACAATGAAGTGAAAGTGAAAGATAATCGATAATAGAGAGGCAGATTCGAAAGTTATATTCAAATCCTCACAGTTTGCCCTTTTCCAAATTGTTACATCTCATCTCAGTCGTTCAGTTTCTCTCAATTAAACACACTTCAACAAATGCAATTCAATTTGACAAAGAAAACAAAAACAAAACAAAAACACCTCTTGATAAAATAAGGCTAAATTCAACAATAGTGTACCTATAATGAAGCAACTGGTGAGTGCAGAAATCCGTATACACATGATGATAGAGAAAGCTGGAAGCAGAAATGTTTAAAAAAAAAAAAACAGCCACACAATATCTGAGTCCTCCAGTGCAGGCTGAATAGCTGAGATTTTGTTCAGAGGAATATATTACAGAAAACAAATTAGTCAGCAAGATAGAAGAATGCCAGCGCAAATGGCTCTGGCTCTTATTTGCATCCTTATGAGATAACTGTACCCATTAGAAGGTTAAACCTATTGTGGTGTCCCTGCAAAGACTCTGCCTTGAAAATGGCAGCAATCCGTCTTTAAACTTTGATGCAGCCAGAAAGCTCTCCTCATCCCTTCTCATCCCTTCCCCTCTGACCTGCGAGTGTGTGTGTGTGTGTATGTGTGTAGTTTCATATGTGCATGAGAGAGAGAGAGAGAGAGAGAGAGAGAGAGAGAGAGAGAGAGAGAGAGAGAGAGCGAGAGGGACTGGGGTAGGAGAGGGTAACAGCAAGAAAGGGAGCAGACAGAAAGAGATATGAGAGAGCTGGGCTGGGCTGTCTGCCACCCAGGTCCAGAGAACATAAAGAGAAAAATACGGCCATAAACCTCTCTATGACCATGAATACTAATACTGACTCTGTGAGCCTAACCAAGCGAGTCTGTCCTTTCTCTGCTCCCCTCGGTCTCGTTCAGACGAATGATGTGGCTTAAACCTAAAGCGAAAATAGTGTGTGCACCTGCAGAACTGTAGACCTGAGAATTGTTCCTTATATTAAGGAAGTAGTTGTTGAGAGGAAAGATTCCGTCGTCCAACAGTAGGTCAGTTTGAGATTTTGAACAATTTCAGATTTATCTTATTCTGTCATTTGATGTCAACAGGTTGTTCAAGCGTTTAAATGATGGACAAAAAACTTTCGGAAAACTAACCCAGAAACCTGAAATTAACATATTCAAATCTAAATTGGTTCATGAGAGGAGCAATACTGCAATATGGTGAGTTGCTTCCAGCAGTATTCTAGGCTTTCAGGTGACACCAGTCTGACCAAAGAAGTAAGAGCAGGAAGAGTTGGATACAAAATTACAGAGTGAAATTGGACCAAAAAATTGCGTGAGGGACTGCAATTGTGAATTGGTATAGTCTTGCTTAAGCTGACCCAATCACTACACGATTAATTAGCTGTTTAATTAGCTTGCTAATATATGATCCACAGGTGTACAGTGACATACAGGGTCACGGACAGGATTCATACACTTTTTTACCACTGTATTTCTTTTCCACAACTTGGAGGACATTTTTATGACCAGACATTTTCTGAAACGTCTTTTTATACATACACACACACAAGATTAACAGTCGGAGCAAAAATTCACCGGCGCGTATTTAATGACAAGTTATTAGGTTTTATACAACATAAACAAGTATTAAAGTAAACCGAAAGTATGGAAAAGAGATTTTTGTCATTCGAGCACACATATGCACTAATATGCAGGTATTTGTGACGTAAATTTCCAGGACTTTTTCATGTTCCTCTATAAAATATGGACGAGGCATCACAACAAACACAGCGCTGGTATGAACACGTGATCTGCGTCTGTGTATGTCACTAACAATGGCACCTGATCTGCTTCCAGGTGTGGACTGGTGAATTCATTCACTCCTTGCTGATGTTTCGCTCTAAAAGCTACTGTTGAGTTTTTAATCCTTATTTCTAGGGGAATATTTTTCCTCTCAACCAACTTAAAACAGTATTGGTTTACAAATACTTTCCAATAGTTTGCAGTTACAAAAAAAAACATGCGACAGATTTATGAATGCGTGTCTAAGCTTAATCCTTTTGCAGTCGAAAGGGTTTGTACAAGGTTATGTCAGGAAAATGAACCAGAATAACATTTCACATTGTTACTATGAGTGTAGGTCTCCATAGCTAAAAGAGGTATTAGTGTTAAAATATTTAACTACATCCTCCACCACCTCCATCTCTTGGAATCCAGTCCTATCTGTATTTCATGGTCAGCTGCACCTTACAAACACCTGTACTTTCATGATGGCCCATTGCAGCAAGCTTTCCTTGACAAATGTTCGGCGGACAGACCAAGAAGTTGTAATCTCTCAAGCATTTCTAATGAGTTTTTCTCCTACAATTATTTGATAAGAGCAGACAAGACTGGAGGCAGTGTGTATGATACACTAGCTCCAACTGCAGAGGTGAGAGCTCTACTGATTACACACACACATACACACTCTCACACACCTAGAGGCTTACAGTCCGTCATCTCAGAGAGCTACATTCCTAATAATAACATGAGAGGCTGAAGTTATGACCGGCGGGCACACCAAAGTTACCAATCTGGGTCTCCTTATTCTCAACACACGTGCGCACACACTCACACACATACTCGCACACACACACCATTTTATAACCCCTCCACTGTTAATCCCGAGCTTGTTCAACCTCTCCACTCACCACACTTAGTCCCAGCTGCTCCCTCTGCAGGTAGGGCAGGTTCCTGCGCTCCAGGCCAGCCAGGTAGTGTTGTAGTCTGGAGTAGGTGTAGGGGTAGCAGTAGGCAAACTGGTATACGTCATCCTCTCGGTCAAAGCAAAAGGCAAACGACATGACATAGTTGCGCCGATGGTCAGGACAACGGTAGTAGTACACGTTTTTGGCAGGAAGCCTCTGCCTGTAACAAAAGATAAACATAGTTGATGTAAATTAGAGATTTATTATTTTATGATGGTTTGAGGAAGGTTTAAGAATCTGTGATAGACAGATCCGTAAATGAGGAGACACACAAGTTAAACAGAAAAGTTAATATAAAAATGAATTCACATCATTAAGTTTGTTTTAGAGTTCAGCTAAAGAAGAAACACAAGAGAAAATGAGATGACCCCAAAGTATGGCAGGATGAATTTAAACCTTTGACAATTTATCATCATTACCTCCACTGGGGAGGTACAGTAATTTATTTGGTGGCTTTGTCTCTGTTTTTGTTTGTCTGTCAGCAGGGTTATGAAAAATTATTAAGACAATTTTTACCAAACTTGAGCCAAGATATGATCCATTCAATTTTGGGTTAGATGAATCATAGTGGGGTCGGCACGGTGGTGCAGTGGTCAGCACTGTGGCCTCACAGCAAGAAGGTTCCAGGTTCGAGCCATTGCTCCATCACAGGATCTTTCTGTGTGGAGTCTCCATGTTCTCCCTGTTCCTGTGTGGGTTCTCTCTGGTACTCCAGCTTCCTCCCACAGTCCAAAGACATCAAGAGGGGACGAGGCTGATTGACACTCTAAATTGACCGTAGGTGTGACTGTGAGAGTGAATGGCTGTCTGTCTCTATGTGTTGGCCCTGGGATGGACTAGCGACCTGTCCAGAGTGAGCCCCGCCTCTCGCCCGTTGACGCTGGGATAGGCTCCAGCAACCCCCCGCGACCCTGAAGGTAGGAATAAGCGGAAGACAATGGATGGATGGAGGGATGTATTCCTCCCTGTGGGTCGACCAGATCCATCCCAAAATAGGTCAGAAAGAACTTAAAAGGTTCGTGTTGATTTTCTGTGACATCAAACAGTTTTATTGTGGCGAGGTGGCCACTGGATAACTGGACTCCACCTGGTCAGATCTTTTCCAAACTTCACGTTTGATGAAAGTTGAAGTAATAGCAACACCTCCAGGTTACAGGAGGTAAGCCTGATGTAGGCGCCACCTAGTGGACACAGAAAGCAGTAATTGTTCCAGACTGGGTGAATCGGTCAGCTCATTAAGGCAAAATCCAGATATTATCAAGATTCACTTCAATGAAGGGCTATACACAGCATCGATGCTCATTGCTGCTTGTTCTACACCAGCCCAAGTGCCCTCTAGTTTGTATCAAATCAGCAGTTTTGACAAATTAAGAAAAATATTTTTTTTTCAAAAGATTCAGGTCAATCAGGCAGTGTTTTAAAACAGGATCCGATCAGTGACTTTGTGATTCATTTCCACTGTTTAAACAACAAATCTACAGCTTATCATTTACATGAGCCAGGAAGAATAGATATAAAGGAAGTAATCGTGTCAATACACGTGATAATCCAAAAGCAAATTGATTTAATTACTTTTCTGTATTATGTAAATCCAAAGTGTTTTCATCATTTTATTAGGCTTTTTTTCAGTTCAATATCCTTCATTTGCATTTACATTCACTATTGACCATGTGAAGGAAACCACTAAAATGAGTCATGGTGAAAAAGCAAATAAGATTAATTAAACATTACTCACACTGAACGCTAATCAAACTGAATGCCAATGTAGTGTGTGTGTGTGTGTTTGTGTGTGTTTGTATGTGTATGTAAAGTAAAAGAAACACCACCATTTTGTTCCAGATGATCTGATTTAACTGGACGAATGTGTAGATTTTTTCATAAATAACTAATAATCATTCTAAAATGTGTGATTATGTGCTTTAATTGGTAAATACGCCATGAATTTAGTAGGTTACTGTATACTACAGTATACAGCGCTAATGTGTATTATGTATCCTTTCATTCTCATGTTGGTACACATCCAATGAAGAAACTCCCTTGACCACTCTAGCCATCCATTTCTCTTTAAACGTCACCCCTCATCTTCCCCACTGTTCAAACTCTCATCTCTAAAAACAGGAGGTAAATACAGCCAGCAGGTGTTTGTGTTGCATGTTTAACTCTGTGTCCTCTTGTGTGGTTTTGCTGAATTGCGTGATGCATGTTGTGTGTTGCATGCTAGGCCCCCAGGCTAAATAAAGCTGACTGCTCTTTGCACCTCATGGACAATCGATGGGCTATGGGACAGTACTGCTGCAGTCCACAGAACTTCTCTGCTTACGCCACATGTTTTCTTTTCACACTCCTCATCTGTTTGTCTTCCTCTTTTCCTCACACAGAAGACACCGTGCGAAAGATGTAGCATGCATGCAAGCGAGTGTATTTGCCCTCTTTTACCGTCTGCTCTTCATACGCCTCTCTTTTAACGAATATCTCTTGTCTTCTGCTGTCACTCACTGACTGTCTTGACAGTTCACGGGAAAAAGACCATACATGGGGGAAAACTGATGATGCTCTGAGAGAACGGCATAAAAGGTGGAAGGAAGATGAGGACGATGAATGATTGGTGCGGTGTTTGGATCAGGGAGAAAGGTGGAATAAGGAGATAAGAAGAAGATGAGAGAGCAGGGAGATGGCAGATCTGGGCCTGATACAGAGATATTCGGAAAAGGGATGGCGGCTAGCAGTGTAGCGGATATGTGATGGCAGGGCTGGCTACTGAGCAAGCGTCTCTGGCAAGAGATCAGATGAAGATGCTATCAGGGCTGTGATAGGAACAGGCCTGATAATCAACAAAAAGGACAGACTGCTCTGCACTAACTCTGACAGAGTGAACTTCTCTGTCTGACTCACCAGAAGAAGGGAAGATGGGGAGGAGACACATTTCTAGGCGTCTGCTCAAAAACTAAATGCATCAGGTTTTAGGTTACAGATAGAAATGCGTAGAGAACTCACACACATTGGTTTTCAAAGCTGTCCCTAGTTTCTACTAAAACAAAACCTGGTCAGACAGAAAGGGAGAAAGGAAGAGAAAGGCAGGGATGATTGTTCCTTCAGAGGAGGAGCAAAGAGAGTGTATCTGCATGTGGCTATCTCAGCAGAATACTAATGCAGCCAGTGGCTAGCAATACCACACCCACAGCAGCCCATCAGCCCTCTCTGCTAACCTACGGCTGCAAGACAAATGAAGAAAAAATGGATAATCATGAAATAAATGTGAGCAAATAATCTTACTGCTTCCCACAATGGACCAGGAACATTACTCCAAAAAGACAGACAAGGACACCTCCACATGACACAAACACGTGTAGGCACTGCATGCCCGTGCGCACGCACGCACACACACACACACACACACACACACACACACACACACACACACACACACACACACACACACATTAGTGCCAGCCCTCCAAGGTGCGGGTTAATTAAAAAAGGTTTGACACCTCTCCTCTTTACATATTTCCCTGTTTGGCTCTGCCCATCCATGCAATCCCACTTCTCTCAGTTTCTCCTTCTCTGTCTCTCAACACGACTGTGTGTGTGTGTGTGTGTGTGTGTGTGTGTGTGTGTGTGTGTGTGTGTGTGTGTGTGTGTGTGTGTGTGACCTTGCCAGAGACAGAAGAAGTCCAGGCTATTGATTTTAATTATTGCTGCTTGTCCCATCATGGCATTATGGGTATAGGCCAGAAAAAAAGAATAGAAATTCAGTGACTTTGTACGGAAAGAGGCTGCCTGGAAGGCCTGGGACAGCCAACGAAGGAACCTGCTTTAAACATAACAGTGCATGCACACAAATGTAACAGTGCACCAAAGCACATGCACACAGTCCCTCTGGTTTTTATCTAAGCAGTGGCTGTTTCTGTTCGGCAGCTGCCAATTTGTTTTATCTAAATGGTACCTCCCTCTGCTCCTCCCCTGCCCATCTCTTGACGTGGTACAGTGCCATCATTCCCAAACAGAATTATCACTATGTGGGATGAGGGAAAAAAAATAGAGAAGCTTCCCTCAGATGATAACGCACTCACACATGGTTTAACAATTCAGTGATTACAGAGACACACACAAACAAGAGTCACACACTGAGACGGCGCGACAAACCCACACCGCATGTGAGCTACATCAAGGTCATTCAGCAGTGAGCTGTGGGACAAGTTAACTTCCAGAGCGTCTCATCACAGCCTTAAAGAATAAAGAGAACGGCGAGGAGCAAAGACAAATAGAGAGGCTGAAATACTACAGGAAAAACAGAGCGGGGCTGACAAATAGAGAAAAAGACAAAGTCAAAAGAGAGACAGACAGAAAAAAAGACAGGGAGAGAATGAAAAAGGAGAGTTTCATACAGCTAGCAGGCAGCCTTTAGCGAGGTGTCACTTCAGATTGCCTGGGCTTTTCTACTTCTGAACCATTGGTAGCTACAAACTACCGCTCTGATTTTGATGGTGTCGGCGTATCTCTGAAGTTTCAAGATGAAGGCTTATAAATTGGTAGCTTTCACACAGGCGACATCTTGTCCATATTTTCAAATCAATCAAGCACAGAGGACACGTCAATCACAGCTTCTCAGAGCACTCTCACAGACAATGGCAGAAATATACAGGACAAAAACCCCACAAGGCCTTGATAGTGATGCACCCGCACCTACACCCGCGCACATACACCCGCGAGCACACACACACACACACACACACACACACACACACACACACACACACACACACACGCACACGCACACGTCAACGTCCACTCCCTTTATATTTTCTGCTTCACTGTTGTCTCTTTCAGCTTGTCAAATGTTCAGCCTGTCAACGGTTAGGAAGGTTAAATGTCTTTCAATAAGCCAGTACAGCTGTCCCGCTCCACAGATACCCACCAGCTCGTTTCAGGCAAATAGTTCATTTGGCAAACATTTCACACAAAATGACATTTTTCTTCATTCCCTCTATGTTGCTATGCCATTATTTTAAGAGGGGGATAGTACTTGGCATTGTAAAATGACGCCAGATGTTACACTGGCTTATTGTTTTTAAAAACACGGCCCCTGTGTTCTTGTTTTGCATACTAAGTCAAGCGGAAAACATCCTCCATATACAGCTGTGAGTGTGTGCGTGCATGTGTGTGTGTGATGTGGTGGTACACAGGAGAGATGCTGCATTTGAGATGATTCAGGAGTTTGGGAAAAAATGTGAGAAATGAACTGAATGATGTCCAACTCATATTTCACCTTTCAGGAGCTCAGGTATCTTTTCAGAGCTCTGATTCTGTTACAAAACCAAATATGGAGGCCTTTAGATATGTGCTTTGAGTATAATGTGAAATACATACATATATACATATATATACATATATATATATATATATATATATATATATATATATATTCTCTGCATATACATGAAATTGAACAGTGAATTTATCCTGTTTTTTTTAATTTGATCCCTTCCCACTGCTCCACAGTCTGTACTCTTTTTGGCCCCTGCTGTCGACTGCGGGAGAAATGCAATGACATTTGGAAATCTCCAGGTTTAGAGTTCAGACTTCTGAGATGTCTTGAACTCAGCAACCCAAATCTTCATCACTACATACGGTTCTTCCCTGCCTCCAGCTTCAAGCATCCCTCAACACACAAATACAGTGTTTTAAGCATGTGTGGCAGGATATAACACAATGCCTAAAATCTTTAAATAATTTAGGAGAGACACGAAAAATTTTCAGCAGGAGTGAAAATCATCTTCCAGCTGTTCTCCTGTTGTTATTATTCTGAAACCACATGTTGAGGTGGATTCATTTTCACTCCTTCCATTCAAGAGATGGAAAATGATGTTTGATGTTGATAACTGATGTTAATATTATTCAGTTACAGAACTGCAGTTGGTAGGGTATGAGTTTGGCGTAAACAACAATATTAGTTTTTAAACTCACTGCATTCGAAGGTTCACAGAACAAATGTTTAGCTGACAAATCTATATTTGTCTGTAATTAAATCCATCCCATAATAGTATGGGCTGCTTAACTGCAAATTATGAATCCCTAGCAATGTCAAGGAAATGTGGTCTTCAATAATATGAATTGAATGTCTTCCCACTGAAGAATATTTGCATATTAGATTAGATTTCTTTCAGAAACATTAGAACAGCATAAATAACTTGGAGAAATCTTGTTGTTATTTTCTAGAACTTTCCACTCCTGCTCATTCCTTTCCTTCTACTGTATCACGTTTCTTACTCCATCAGCTCTGGGCTGACTCATTTATCCCTGGAAATACTCGCTAATGAAACGCGGAAATATAAAACAAAAAGTAAAAACATATTTTCTTCAGCGATCAAAAAAAATTGCTTCTGTTCCTGACAACTCTGCTCTCCTTCGTTCTTTCCCTCGTTTTTTACACTCAATCATCTCTTCTTTCTTTGTCTCACTAATTCTAAAACTTCCTCATCAAGCATTTTTCCTTCCTCTCTCCATTCTAACTGTTTGTGCGCTGAGGATGTGAAATAGCTCGCCCTGATGCTACGGGTAACTCGGGTCTTCTGGCTAGCGGGATTTTTCAGCAGCATGTTTTGGTGGGATGTGTGAATTATAGAGCCTCCTGTGAGGAGAGTGCTGAGAGTTGTACACCTGTGGAGACAACAGGCCGTTAGCAGCCTTGTCAGGTCAGGGAAAGTCTTTTGATGAGGTTGAAATATGACAAGGTAAGATGCTCTCGCCACCCAGGAGATCTCATTTCACCAGGCGGCCTTTTACTCTGCTGCCTGTGAAAAGTGTTGCTGAAAAACCACAAAAAAAACCAACACAAAAAGCTCATCTTTGTTGTTTGCCCTAATAGTCGCATAATAATTACTGCTGCATCTGAACATTTCATTAGAGAGAAAGTTTATTTTCAAGATGGTATAAGCTGGAGTTTTTTAGTTGCTATTGCCACAGTAACTTCCTGTTGCAGCCATGTTGTTGATTTTTTCCAAAATCTCTTACATGCCTTGATGACTTTTGGGCTCTGTGACATTTTAATGGGGCGGTACAGTGGTGCAGTGGTCAGCACTGTCCCCTCACAGCAAGAAGGTTCCGAGTTCGAGTCCTGGCTCGAGCACGAGATCTTTCTGTGGAGTCTCCATGTTCTCCCTGTTCCTGTGTGGGTTCTCTCTGGTACTCCACCTTCCTCCCACAGTCCAAAGACATCAAGAGGGGACGAGGCTGATTGATACTCTAAATTGACTGTAGGTGTGAGTGTGAGTGTGAATGGTTGTCTGTCTAGATGTGTTGGTCCTGATGGACTGGCGACCTGTCCAGGGTGAACCCCGCCTCTCGCCTGAAGGCTGCTGGGATAGGCTCCAGCCCCCCCGCGACCCTTAACAGGATAAGAGGTAGAAAATGGATGGATGGGTGGATGGGACATTTTAATGTTTTCATTGACGGGTGGGTGAGCATGCTACATTCAGCGGATGACCCTGGCTATTGCTGAAAAGTGACCATGAATCTCAAGGTTGACAAGTTTTAGAACTTCATTCAAAGAGAGTTAACTATATCGGTCAATATTAGATAACACAGTAAAATGTGAAGGTTTCCCCATAAAAATTAGACGGCAGTCCTAAATCCCATCTAAATAAAACACCTTCACTGTTTATAGGCCCAGTTTGTCTTGCTGATATGTTAAATAAAAAGGGAGTGGATGTTTGTAGAATATATGTGCTTGCTTTTATCTGTTTGTTTGCTGTTATGTGCACAAAAAATGATCTCTTCAAGTAATTCATGTCTTTACGTCACTTTCAGCCCTTCCACTACTTCAGCCATCTGGCATTTACTCTTTTGAATAAATCATCATAAAAAAGAATCAGTTTTTTTTTAAATCAGATATAATGATAAGAGAAGAAACCAAGTACTCACAGGAATGTGTATTCAGCCAAACCTCTATCTCAAACTTTCTATTCGTTCCACTTTAAATCTGACAGACACTCAGTCCTACATTCATTCATACATTTTAATCATTGATGAAACTGCAAACACTGTGAATGTGGAGAAAATATAAATAAATATGTAAATATGCAATAATTATATCCATCCATCCATCCTATCCCAGAGCTACGGGCGAGAGGCGGGGTTCACCCTGGTCAGGTCACCAGTCCATCAGGACCAACACATCTAGATAGACAACCATTCCCACTCACAGTCACACCTACAGTAAATTTAGAGTATCAATCAGCCTCGTCCCCTCTTGATGTCTTTGGACGGTGGGAGGAAGGTGGAGTACCAGAGAGAACCCACACAGGAACAGGGAGAACATGCAGACTCCACACAGAAAGATCCTGTGCTGGAGCTGGGGCTCGAACCCCGAACCTTCCTGCTATGAGGCGACAGTGCTAACCACTGCACCACCGTGCTGCCCAATTATAATAATATCATCAAATATTTGTCAACACCATCAATGGATTAGCTCTGTCTTTACTTGAATTTTGCTGTCATTAAGTCTCCTAGCCACTTGTCTGTGTTCCTTTTTCACACAGAATTGGATTAGGTAATTTAGCATTTTTTAAATATGTCCAGACAAATGTGCTGAATTTAAACTTACATCATCATAAGAAAAAGGTAAATGTGATGTCACTACAGCCTGAGCAGTGTGACACTGCTGGGACAGACCAGTAGAGGGCCTTGAAGAATAGTCACCCGTTGAGAGGTAAATGTATAACTAATGAGTTATTTGTTCTGTGAGGTCAGAGTCCCTTTTGTACAGAAACTGAGTTGTCTTCTCAAGGGGAGGAAAATCTTGCAGACGGCGGTTTACTAGTACATGGAGAAAAATTTGGTCATAAATACTGACCACCATAGCAGAGAAGTACAGTATATTAATGTCCTCCACTGGTTACATCATGCTGACACAATCATGTATTGTATCATGAGTCTGAGTCATAGAGCTGCTAAGAGAAATGCTGTAATGGATCTGTGAGTTTTTCTAAACCCATCTTCAGTTGCAGTAAAAACTATGACAGGCTCCACTCCATCTATGTCCCAGAGGAGTCTAGGCTAGATTGAGCACGCTGGGCCGGCTAGTAGCTAGCTCATCTGCGTCTTGTGGGGCAGCGCAGCAATTAGCAGAAAGCAGATGATCTCTGTGCCCTCGCCACTGTGGCGCCTCTCGTCCCCTATGGGGCAATGGGGCAGGTGCACATTCATCAGGAGTAATGGGGGTGCAAAATAAATACACACAAGCAATCATAAAATGAACTCAAATGAACACAATCATCTAATAAAATGATGATGTCAGCTTTAGGCCCCTGTGGTGTGTGTAAGCCGGTGGGAGAGGGTGGGGAGAGAGTTGGAGAAAGGAAAAGAGGCCGTCCGTCTGTAATTGTGTGATGCAGCATTTCCCAGAGTGCAACATTATACTCCCACTGTATTACCAGAGCGCATGTAAGTGCATGTGTGCGTGCGGACCAAACAGACAGACTGGCGCCAGACTGAGTCATAAAAATAATGTTCAGATAAACCATCACAAACAAAGACCCTTTATATTTTCCTATCATTTTATAGCTGTAAAATAAGTTATTTTAACTGAAATAATCAATTTCCATGTCCATTTCTGTTTCAGTTGCAAGCAGGCCAAACAAATAAAACCAACTCTTCTATTGACCTGAGGCGCACTGTTAGAAACATACAGCCACATAAAACAAGATCATTATATGACTGATAAATGTGAGTGGATGAGAGAATAGCCTCTGATCTCACTGTGTCTGACTCGCACCATAAGTTTTGTGTGTGTGAGAGTGTGTGTGAGAGTGTGTGTGTGTGTGTGTGTGTGTGTGTGTGTGTGTGTGTGTGTGTGTGAAATAAGGTCACAAAGACTGATGAGATCATTCTCTCAGGAAATTTACTCCACGGAAGTCAATGCAACACACATGACACACTCTGAAATCACCTATTATTAAACTCTATATAGAGATGAGCTCATCTCTCATTGATTGTGATGATGTGATATTGGGAAAAAAATGATTAAGCAAGAAATGTAGAATGTGGAAATTACAAATTCTCAAATCACGTCTTTATTAATTTGCATTCAAATTATGATAATTACATGGGATATTACAGTTCACTAAAGTAGGTTAGTTTCAGATGATGAATTCTCAGGTTCTGACAATTCAATTTCTATATTCATTTCTGTACCTGCACTCCACAGCATTCAAACATTCAAAACAGCAGGTAGTGAACTACAAAACCATGTTATCTTAGAATCTGAATGATTCCTGGCTGTTGTCCCAAATGTTTTGGAATGGAGGATGTTCAAAGATTGTGGAGAAACCTCTATAATATGTGCAGTGCCTTGTGGAGGAGAGTGGGAGATAGCAAAGTAGTGAGCGAGAATAGAAATACTTGAAGGTTTTACAATTCCTGGATCCATTCACAGCTCTCAGGAGATTCTACTGTAAGTTGGAAGGTTTACCTTTTCTGCAGCATATATTTTCAGGACATCTTTTCATCAAACTTAAAGGAGCACAACAACTTTTTGGGGGAAATCTGCTGAATTTACATCATCCTCAGGGTCAGACAAGAAGATAGATACACTTTTCTCCTCTGTACATGCATCAGTGAGCTGAGACCAACACAGACCAGTGGTTAGTTAGCTTAGCACAATGAATATAATGGATGGGAAGGGCTGGTATAACTCCATTCCTCACCTTAAGTCATCTAAAGCTGCTAAACTGGTCTTTCTTTGCATTAATAGGACCAAGGTTGAGAATAAAACTCACCATTAAGCACCGATTTAAAATTGTGCAATTGTGGCGGTGCATTGATCAGAACTTCCGCCATCAAGAAAATGTGTTGATAATCAGAGGAGGAATCTGTGAAGGGAAAAAGTATGCTAACCTGCCCATCCATTACCATGTATTGTGCTAAGCTAGCTATTGTGCTAGCAGTTAGTCGGTCTCTGAGGGTGTCATCTTCCTCATGCATGCACACAGGAGAGAGGACATTTAAGAGCAAACATGGATAGGGATTCATTGTGCAAAAGTACAACCATTGCCTTACATTGGACAATCATGTTAATCGTACGAATTAAGATTGCATTCCTGAGAAGAAATATTTTCTCTGCTGAAACCAACCAATCATGCACTAAGGATTGAGGCAGTTTACCATATAACTGCCACATTTCATTTGATACAGGCTTTTTCTTGAGGATTCTATGTAGACCTCAGGTTGACGTATTTTCTTGCAGGTCTTAATACCATCTGCCATCTACCAGCTCTTTTTTTTAAAATGCAGTGTGCATTTCACACGTCAAACAAAAGCAGGTTGTATTTGTCATGTCGCCTGAGGCACCTGCGTGCAACCTAAAACTGCAGTTTTTTTGTGCAAGATGCGTTTTCATAACCCAGGAGTAAGACAAACTCTTTCCCCCGGTCTGCCATGTTGAGCAAAGTAACTAGCAGCTGCGTCTTCTGAAAAGTTTTTTTTTTCATCTTTAGCATGTGCAGATGTGTGAAAGTCGGCAGGGGAGGGGAGACAAATATTATAGAAAAACTGCACTTGATGCAGTTAATATCTTATTTACGATCCCCCATAGTAAGGGATCACTTTTTTCTCATGGTGTCAAAAGTTATGACTGATCATGACTTAACTGTGAGGGAATCACTCATCGCGTGATCAACACACAAACGAAATGTTGTGTCTGTCACTAGACCAGTGGAATTATACTCATCCAAAATTTCTTTCTGTCGCCTTCTCTCCCTCTCCTTCCCCCCTGTCTCCCTCTCTCTCCCTCTCAATCTTCCCTCAGGGCCCTGCTGGCCTTGGCACAAAGATGCCTGCCTGTCTGCCCACATTTCCCTTGGCATGACAGTGGCAGCTGGGGGCCTTGCTGCCTTGTCTGCTCCTATAGTCCTGGTGTATCACACCACACCACACCTCACGCACACACACCCCCACATGCCCGTGCGCGCGCACACACACACACACACACACACACACACACACACACACACACACACACTACAAGTTCACAGCTTGCAGCCAGACTGGTGTCACCATGTGTGCGCCAGAGGTAGCAGCATCATAAGAGTGGTGGGCTGAAGGGAAGGAGAGAAGAGAAGGAATAGGGTGGGGTGAAGGGGGGTGGATGGGCATTTGGGTTCTCAGACAGCCAGATGCTGCCAATTAACTTCCCCGGTCGTCACTGGGCTGTAGGGGGAGAGTCTGGCACCTGTACTTCCCAAACACACACACACACACACACACACACACACACACACACACACACACACACACACACACACACACACACACACACACACACTCAAGACGGTAGCAGCAGTGTGGTGTATGGCCTGTGTGGGAGACGAGGGCCACAAGTCACCACAGAGACAAACACACACCTGCTGTAACTGTTGACCTCTGCTGACCTTTGGTAAATAATGTCTTCTCTTCTCACTTTGAGTCTCAACAGGTAGGCGGGGGCTCAGGTCAATGTGGCTGCACACATGGCTGCAAATACAAACGCGTGTCCCCGACCTCCTCCATGGGACTGTCGCTGATGGATAAAGGCATTTCTCTTCATGTTTATGTGCTGTGTATAATTTGCATGTAAGACAATAAATAAGCCTGATGTCAAGTGCCATAGACACATCTTTCTAAACTAATACAATCATTATTTCATGTCTCAGGAAATTTGACCGTTTCAGTTGATTTAAAGTTCCATATTTGAGCTTCTGTAAGATGGACAGTAAAGGATTGACATTAACTTGGGCTGCAGCCATTAATCACATGTTATTGTATAAGCTGAACCGTGTCTCTTGGATTTGGTGTTTTTGCCGCTGTAACCACATCCAACAATCATGTCCTCACTTCAGCGCATCACATCAGTAGTTTATGGTCTCTGTTGCCAACTGGTCTTTGGCAGGCAAATTGGATTTACTGATTTAAAAAAATATATATCATGACTTATATCTTGAATAATTTTGTGCACTTTAATATTTTGTTGTTCCACTGGCAAGAGAGGAACAGTGGCTGATCAATCCTATGATGCCACATTTGGTAAATGGCCCTGTGGGCAACGTATCGTGTCTAGTTTTCAATTAAGATTTTGGCTTGCAATGACTATGAAAACAAGATAAAATGATTCTTGTTTTACATTCCATTTAGCATTGATGCTCTAGTTAAGTGACCAAAACAAACTTTGGTCAATAAGAGGACCAATTCAGCGATTTGGACACTTCAATTTGATGGAATTAAAAAAAAACAACAACATCAAAGCAAATCACTAAAGTAATCATTTTGAATAATCACGATGTCAGCGTTGACAAAAAACAATTGCAATTTGTATGTGTGATGTAATCAAGCAGCTCAGAAACTGCCTATTGACGAGGCATCAATTTCAAAACCTTGATTGGCTGAGCTGGTCAACATGGACACATATCTCTCAATAAATAATAAGCAGATAGTTTTCAGCCAGTTCTTTTAATCAGATCTAAAAACATATCAAAGAAAATCTGGAAGCCTGATGCAGCTGCAGCTTCTGTTTATATTGTATAACAGGTTAATCACACGACCGTAGGGGTAGCTATAGGTCCTATCAGACTATTGTGAAACATAAAGCTGCAATTTCCATGTATATATTTGTCTGACTGAGTCAGTGTGTTCGTGTGTGTGTGTGTCCCTGCTTGTGTGTATGCTGTCAGGCTGTGTTGGTGATTATACTAGACAGAAGGAATTACAGGCTATTACAGAAAAGAGCCTGTGGCTGCAGCAGCCAGAGCTGCGCTGCCCTTTAAGGCTTATGGCTCTCAAAAAACCAGCCAATTATTCCAACTGGAGCACACAGCTGCCTGCTGTACATCAAATATAAATACAGAGAACAAAGCATGAATCCACATGATAATATAGTGCTTATGCTTCATGGATGCATTGAAAACAAAGTCCTACCCATGTGGAAGAAAAAAAAAAGTGAACTGGGCGAGGCATGGTAGCCTGCAGGAGAGGAGACTGCCATCCGGACCAACTGTTACTCTTTGATATTTCGTAGACAGTAAAACCTAGAGGATGTGTGATACAGACCTCATATGGGGCTTCATGAGAGATTTGCATCAATAACCAAAGTTCAAAGAGCAACACTGCGAGTGTTTGCATATCGTTTATCCCTGATGGAGAGGACACCGTAGCACATGCACCTGATAATTCAAGTGCACTGAAATCTGGATACTGTTTATTTGTCTGTCTGGGTCTAAATGACATGAAATGCAAGCACATGAACTAAGCTTTTTGGACTCCACTATTCCCTGGAGTTCTCTTTAAGTTTTATTCATGTTTAAATGGGACTCAGGTTCAAAACATTTTTTAAAGGATATTGCTGAAATAGCCTTTTTTTCCCCCTTTTTACATACTGTCAGCAGATTGCAAGACAAAAACCGGCAACAAATACACTCTGAGAAACATGAGTGATGCTTCTACAACTCAAGAATCTCTTCTGACTTCTCTCCACCAGATTTGACCATGTTTCATACACCTAGTGGTGTGGAACATCTTCGAAGAGAGTTTTTTGAAAAGTGGTTCAAAAAAACTGCTTTAAACAAGATGTCCTGTCATCTCCCGCTGCCTGTCAAACTCTACAGTACAGCAAACTTTTTAACATTTAAAGCGAAATAAACAACAAGCTTGATTTAACCAGACGTGTAGTGCATCTAACAAAGTAGGCAAACCATCAGAACAGTAAAATCTGAGTTGGAATTAGGACTAAGTTACAGCCCTGCTACTAGCTTGGATGGTTGCCTCTCTGCCGCTGGGTGAACAGATCACAATGGTGTGTGAAGGTAGCGAGACTGAGGAGACAGACGGGAGGTGCTGCTACGGTGTGAAGTGTGAGCTTCTGCAGGGATTTCCATTCACCTGTTTTGTGAAGTCTGACACCTAGTGGTGAATTCCAGTATCATGATCCCGCTGTGTTTGGCTTAATCAGAATCAGAATTCGAATCAGAATCACTTTATTGGCCATGTTAGAGGAAAACAAAGAATTTGTTACAAGGTTGGCATTGCTCACTGTTAATATCTTAATATCAAATCACCACATATTTAGACCAATCAAAACAGGGAGCTTAATAAGGCTGCTCGCTGAACCATCCCGCCATGCCAAACAAACCAAATAGACCCACTAACCTTCCTGTTATATCCTCATCGCTATCTATCCTATCATATATTTATTAGAAGGTGGCTATTTATAAGTACTTAGTTGGAAGTTTCCTACAATATGTTGGATTGCAAACTTTGCAGCCTGTGTATAATTGAATAACTGACAACTGACAAAACTAAAAGAAGGTAACGTCTGGTTGCCGCTGAGGCGAGGATGGATGTGTCACAGTGTATCACCTCAGGTTGTGACAGAAGAAAGAAGAAAACAGTTGATTTCACACAAATTACAACTTTGCAATTCTTCATTGAAAATCATTGATTTAGTTTGGTCTATGATTTTAATCACACACCAGATGTGAATCCACAACAAACACACACACACACACACACACACACACACACACACACACACACGCGCGCGCACGCGCGCACAGGGTTAAGCCCATCAGATGAGCCTGTTCCCTCGCTGCTGTGAGTGACAGATGACTTGTCACAGAGCTAAATGGGAGAATATTTTACCGCAGATTGAAAGAGGAAGAAAAGGAGAGATGGGGAACAGAGAAAAGAGAGAGAGAGAAATTGCTCCATTACAACAGAGAGGTAAATCATTTGATGTGCTGGAGATCACAGAATGGCATTTACATTTACACACACGTTCACGCTGGCACATGTATGAACATCAATAACCTGCTCTGTCGTCGCTACACTCGCTCTCTCTGTTTCATACATAAGCAGAAGAATTTCCACACACACGCACACACACACACACACACACACACACACACACACACACACGTATATACACTGAAATAAAAAAAAGGTTTGTTTTGTTAATGATAGCTGGGAGATTAAATTTTGTATCAAAACATAGCAAAGGTTATTTGAAGCTCCCCCTCCCTTATAAAGAGAGGCAAAACTGTTTCATCTGCTCTTGTACTAGGATTTACAAACAGCCATTGGAGCTGATTGACTGCTGATGCTGGAGTAGTGATACACACTCTCACGCCGTCACCTAAGCAGAGGAAATCAGACGATCGTTTCCAGACCACTTTCTTTTGTTGCCCGCACAAACACACGCTCACTGCCCCTCAACACCGTCAACAAAGCACGTAACTACATGCCTCTGGTTCTTGCTAGTTTCTGTCCTGTTTAGTTTCCACTGTGCTTAGTGTACACATGCGTCTTGAACCAGTATAGTCATCTTGTATTTCACTATTTATGTAATTACTGAATCACTGAATAAATGGGTTTTTTTAGGGAAAGGGAGGGAAGGGAAATCTGGATGCTAGCACTATAATACGTATGTATAAATTCACCTTAAGTACTTTCATGAGGAAAGATTGTCTACTGTAAATGTTTTGACATGACAATGTTTCATACAATGTTTCTAATAATGGTTTAATTATTTACCTTCAACTCTGCTTAAGACAGTGAAAGGATCCTCATTAATCTGAAATTCTTGTTTATATTCGTCACTCTTTCAGTATCAGCAAAGGCCACAGAAGGACATCAAGGATTACTGCTATAATGTATTGATGCTGTATTAAATAAAACGATACAGCGACAATGTCAATATAACCAAACATAGGAGTTGCAGGAAAAAACACCAAAAGTGAACAAGACATGGCGGCCGCACTGAACGGCTACAAAAAGATATCATTTGCATCATTAGACGTTGAGGTTTTGCTGACGTCACGATTAAAAACAGTTCAAAGTGAGAGCAATACAGTATTTAGCCCAGTAGGCTTGTGTGTTGTAAATCATTGTGATCTCAAGACCCCTTGCTGTGTACACTTGCAAGCTCAGTTATTTCAAACATATATATTTAAATATATTACGTATAGAACCCCGAAATTTGTACAATACCCCTGAGCGCTCACACACATATACGTGCACACATACACACACCCAGAGTTCATTGGAATCCAGCCATGAGAAAAATTGTGAGGTTGGATCAATGTAGGACTGTGGTGATTAGCCCTAATTGGGGAAAAAAAGAGCTATGAGAACAAAGAAACATTATGACCTTTTCCCTGTCTGCACACACGGAGCGCTAATAAGACACATTCACATAATATCATCCTGACCAGAATTGTCTAACTACATCAAAACCACCTTCTCATAGGAACAGTATGCAAATGGATGTCACAGAGAGAAAAACAAACCCTGCAGATAATTGACTATCCTTGCCATGTTTATGTGCGTGAATGGCAATTTTCACTCTCCTGTCGAGTGCATGCTGATTATTCTATCAGACAAAAAGAGGTCAGTGTGCGATGAAAAGATTGGCAGTGTTTCACATCCAGGCGCTACAGAATGGCCTGTCTCTCTTTCGGTCTCTTAGGCTTCCTTATTTCTTTCTCTTCCTTCCTCCTCTCTGTCTTTCTCTTTGTGCGTGTCAGTTTCTGACTGAGTCAAATACCACTTGTCAGGAGAGGGCTGTTTGGACTGACATGAGATAAGAACAGACCAACTAGACAGTTACATGCTATTCCTCACTTCTGTTGGACTGGGAAATAGGACTAAGATGTACGAGTAATGCCTGGACCAGAGGCAATAATATTACTGAGGCCTGTATCCTGGAACAACACAACTACAGATGGATAAATACATAAAACAATTCTTTATGTACAGGCTGATTTCCCTGAAAGCAAAGATATGACTCCTTATAGAGAAAGTCAGACTACTAATCCTGCTTGTGCTGCAGGCTTTGTCCACGCCTTGTGCAATGCAGCAGTTCATAATGCACTATAGTGTAGCAGTACACCACAGTTGGGCGTGGTCAGAGTAGACACTAACTCCATCATTTCAACCCAGAGAGACCACGGATTTAAGACAGGATACAATGTCAATATTATAAGGTTACTTTTAGACAAAAAGTAGATAGATAAGCTTTCTTGAGTTACAACAAGACTGTAACATCTCATGTGTCTCCAGATTACTGGTGGAAAGCAGCTTCTGGATGTTAGTGAATATTTGTAGAAGGCAGGAAAAACACAAATGTTCACTGTCCTGCATATTTAACTTATAACAAAGCCCAATTTGGAGATTTGACCAGTTTGTTGAATCCTGCTCCTTCCTCTCTTCTCTGCCTGATCTTTAGTTAAGATTTTACATCTTTCTCTCTGTGTACTGATCTCTGTTTGTTTGTTTGTGTTATTTGTGAAAGCTGATGGGTTAAAGATTATTTATCTCGAAGAAACGCACGGAAAATGTGTGAATTGTGATATAAATATGACCATGCTACATGTCCAGTCTTAATTGTACTAATCTCCTGAGGTAAATACATGATAGAGTATTCAAATGAATGAGGGATCCTCTATTCAAGAAGGAGAAAACAAAGCTGCACTGACCTCTGTGGGCTAAAAGCTATAAATCTGCTGCATTCCTGACCACGCCCAGTGTACCAGTTGGATGGGGTCGGTAGTGGTCTGTCCTCGACACAGACATGACTCTCTAGAGGAGGTAACTATGCTGGTAAAACCTCAATGAATTAACACGTTTGTGCCTGTCGTGTGAGCACTTCTTCATCTACGGCAAGACATTCACTTCAGCTTGTACCCATGTAGCTGCTGCGTAACAACTTATGCTTCACTTGCATTTTAGTGGAAGCTTCTTTTTGGATTTTCAACACTATTTTCATATGCATATAAGCACATGGCAGTGAGAGCTGTCAACATTCCTAAAAACGCACAGCGCTTCTGTGGCAAAATAAATTTCATCTCGATGCTGACTGACATGTTGCTTTCAATACTTGGCTTGTCTAAACAAGCAGTTGTGCAGCGCTGTGCAATACCTGTCTGTGCATAACACAAACACTGGAGCTTTAGAAATAAAGAAGGTAAAAAGAAAAGACAGTTGGAAAAAACAGTTGTTGGCTGTCTACTAATTTCCTTTCAAGGGCAAAAGAACAACTAGCTTCCTTCAAAACAAAAGATAGCACTGTGTTTTAAAGAGCGGGACTCCCCCTTTTAGAACTTAAGAACCCTGTGGATGAGAGGCCAGACAACTTCAAGCAGAATGCCACTTATTAAAGTTGCTGGAGTGAGCCATGGGGCCAAATGTAAATGTTGAATCTAGTGGGAGAGGATGAAGGGATGACATTGTAGGTAGTTTGGATAAGTGTCCTCTGTTGAGGGATGGTTTCTCTACTTGAACATAGCGGCGGGCCTCTTTCACCTAAGTGACTGTCGTTAGCAAAGCCAGGAGCACTCAAGTGGCATCGCTGACCTTGATAACAACCACACTTAATATCTGGGACTTCCCTCCAGTCTGTTAGACCTGAAGAAGACCCTTCAGTGAGAGGAAGTATTTACATTAAAGGCACTTTTGGATTGGAGGAACTTTGTCAGAGTTTTTATGACTGTTGGAGAAAATCATCTATTTAAACTGGTAAGAAATTGTAGTGATCCAAACGCGGCTCTAAGGAACTCTTTAAACTCGCAACACTGGGGAAAAAAATGTTCTCAGCACAATAGGAACCTCCAGTGACCTTAGTATTCGTTGACTGGTTGAAGAAAGGCCAGTGCAGCACATTAGCTTCCATCAGTTGACAGTTTCTACTTCCGGTGCAAATACGACCAGACAAAGTCCAGTTGTCTAGTTTTCGGGGGAGCTCCTTGATGGCTAGTTCCTATAAATAATTCCAGCTCAATTACACACTAATTGGGTGAGGTTAGATTGTCTAGAGACTCTTCAACTTCTGTGCAAGGCAAGCTGACAGTTCCAATTTTTAAAAAATCTTTATGGACAATGTCAAGGTAAAACATTACACGCTACCTCCTGTCTTCATGCTCCTACACAAGAGAACAGTAGCCAATCGCACCATAAGCTCCATTGTGGAAGTATATGTGAGGACTTACCTCATGAAAACAAAAACATCAAAACCTGAACTTGGAAATATGCAAAAAGAAAAATATTTCCAACGCTTCCGAGTCAGTGAACCAGAAGAACAACTGAACCAACTGATGTTTAATCATAACATTAGTCCAAAGCTCTTACAATACAAATCCTATTGAAGGCAGTGGCTCATTAAAAATGCAGAAGGGCAGAGACTGAATTGATACTCTTTGAAGATGAGATTCCCCAGAAATTGGTTCCTGATTTAATCAGATGAGCACCTTAGAGAAATGGAAAGGTTTAATGTGAATGTAAACCCTCTTACAAGTTAAAACCTGTACATTTTCGTCCCAATTTTCTTTTTGCTCCCTCACTCACACATTGAATTGGACGCACACAGACACATGCACACACACAAACACAAGTACACAGGCATACACACATACAGAAGAACGCGCAAACACACACTCAGAGCGATTATCACCAAAGGTTGGTTTGCCTGCTTGTACCTGTTCCCACAGGGAAACTAGCCGTACAGCGTCTCCACTCTCATTTTTCATTGTCTGCTTATGATGCCCCATGTGTGCACACTGACTTTCATTTAACCCCTCACAACACACACATACACACACTCACATGCATATATGATGCTGGCCCTTCCTCTCTCACATTCTGATGTGCACACACACACACACACACACACACACACACACACACACACACACACACACACACACACAGATGCAAACAGCCTCTCCTTGCACTCTTGTATATCACTGCAGCAGTTAAAAGGAAGCTGTATAGGTGTGTTCCCCACATGCCGCAGCCACTCACTGAGAATATTGTGACATTTTACAATCACAGCTCTTTTCCCAGGAAGAAAAACCTTAATATACAGAAACATATATAAGAGTACAAAAGTACACCACATCCAGGGTTGGGGTCAATTCAGTATTACTCTAACAGTTATTGCAACAGGTCCAATAGAGCACTTAATCGCCTTTTGTCGAAAGTGAAATATATGTTTCCGTGATTTTAGGACCTGGATTCCAGGAACAGATCTACTAAGATGCTGGTGCCCGTTTAAAGTGCAACTTTGTCACAATGTGCAACTAAAGACATGGAACAGAATTACAGACAGCAGGCTGAAGCTGTAATGTGCTACTAACGTATATGGGAGGGTTGTAGAGAAAGTGGGAGTTCCATATCAAAGCATGGGAGGAGGTGCACAAGAAGAGACAGATTGTCCGCTTCGTTTTCTGTATATAAAATATACAGTATTGTGAGCTCCATTCATCATAGTTTGTACCAGCAGCCTTTATTTTGGTTCGTCTATTTATTCTCTTGATTTGTCTTTTTCACTTCATCCACCTCCCTACATGGAGGCTACGTGTACATATATATGACTCTGTATCGGATCACATATTTCTGTTTAACTCTAACTGAAAACAAACATAATTCCTAAATTATTTCAGAACTCGGCTCTATTGTTACATTCAGACTCAAATTGTATGATGCAAGAAACACTGTGGCCTTCCACACCTACTGTGGTAACACAATTTGGTGGCATTTGTTTGGTTGTCTGTTAGCAGGGTTGGGCAAAAAGTTTAAGACCTCGCCACGCTCACGCCAAAGTGGGGAGCCTATGAAATTGGAACTACAATTTGTGTGTTATGTTTGCATTTTTCTTTATATTGGATTTAACTGCATTGCAGGTGTATGTTCTCTGAGTGTTCTCCAGTTTAAAATGTGACCGCACAACACAACATTTGTGTAAAAAAAAAAAAGAAAAAGTTTTTCTATTAAAAAAAAAAAAAATGCAATTCCCAGAGTGTATTTTCCAATTGTGTGTTATGTTGCCACATCCTATATTTGTCATGATTATTCCATCACTCCAGCAGCAACTCTCAACACGCAACTAGATCAAGACATAAAAACAATCCAGGCAGTGATGAGCCACGCCAATCTTTCTCCTGCACAAGCACAGTGGAGAAAGTACTCTCTCACAGTCCTGTTCACTCACTGGTGCAGTCGCTTGACTAAGTAATACACCATTAATTTAGAAGTGGGCTCACCCTTTTCACTAGACTGGCTTACAGGAACAAAGGAATGAATTAGTGGGCTAATTGCAGGGTTACAGAAGGACTAAAGAGATACTGGTTATCTAATAATTGGTAGCGTGATGTTGAAAACTTTTTCATTGCATTGTTAACTTTTTTTGGTTGACATCATTACAGTGTGACGGTTGATAAATTGATGTATGAACTCTGTAAAATACAGAGTTGGGTATAATTAATAAAAAAAAACAAAAAACAAATGTGTTACAAGTGAGCAGATGCTTCCACCCAGGTGTGCCGCATTATACAATGAACATCCATCCATGCTCTGTGGGATCTATAAAAATGCTGAGCAAGCTATGTTCATTTAGATTTTGGATCAAGACGCTTACAGGAAGAGATCTAAAGGACTTTGAGAGAGGGTTCATTGTTGGGCCATGGACACAAGCTTCAGCTACAAAGACTGATCAACAGAATAGCGAGTAAAAGGACATTTAGGGGAAACACATCGGTGAATAGTGGCAGATAATGTAGTTGATGAACTAAAACCAGAGGAGCAACTCATTTTCCTGTGTTGGAGAATATCAGTGCAGGATGTGATAAACTCATATTGGAAAAAACACTTTTCCTCTAAAATCATTTTAGGAAAAAAACAAACAAACATACATTTGGTAATGAGTGATGTAAAAACTGCAGGTGTAGGTCAACAGAGATGAGTAAAAATAGGGGGCCCAGGTGGGCCGGCGATCTATTGCGTCCCCACCAACATAAAGGCCACTGACTTGGGTCCCTGTGTCACCTCTGGTGTGGCTGGGCATCCATACAGACATAATCGGTTGTGTCTGTGGCTGGGAAGCTGGATGAGGGTATGTGTCATGGTCATTGCGCTATCGCCTCCTCTGATTGGATGAGGTGATTCCTCAGGGAGGGGGGCAACAGCATGATCCTCTCACTTGGGACAACAACTAGGACAGCCTAGTAGGATGAACCAGCAATTCAATGTGGGAGAAACCAGAGGAGAACTTGAAAAAATGATGATGAGTCATTTGTCATATTTTTGATGATTGAGGTAGTGCGTGTGTGTGTGTGTGTGTGTGGGGGGGGGCACTTTGCTGTCTGTTTCAAGTCCACATGTCAACACACAGAGAGGGGTCAGTGCAAATCAATGAGACTTGTTCTGGTTGATCGCTTTAAAACATTTCTACTCTGATTGGAGTGAATGATTTGATGTGTATGAAAATGATGGGCTCATATGGCCTTCGCAGCCACCACAGCCAAACACCTGTGGGAGACACCTTTAAGAAGAATGCTCCAAAGTGTTTTATACCAGCAGCAAAGTGTGAACTTTTACTACGATTGTCTGCTGCCATTTCTCTGTTATGGCAAAGGGGATATGTTATCAGCTCCTGGTGTGTTTGTAATATGTGCGTGCGTGTGTGTGTGTCTGTCCGTCTGCATGAGTGTATTGATTGATGCCTTCCAGGGCAGTAGCGTGATTGAAACACCTCCTCACCATAAAGCTGTCCTGTGCATGATGGAGTCGCAGGGTCATTTTATGCATCACACCTGTCCCCCTTCTTCCCCACGCTGACACCCAATCAAATAAGAAAATGGGCATATTTGTTTTCCTGGCCTTGAGCTTGCACAGAGGATTGCGTGTGTGTGTGTGTGTGTGTGTGTGTGTAAAGAAAAGGAAGAGAAAGAAAGAGACGGAGAAAGAGGAACAAGAAAGAGGTTCCAAACCGATCAGTGTAATTGCGTTCTACTGATTCAGGTAGTAGTATTCACAATAAGAAATTGTACATTCAAATCTTCAGCAGCTCCCCTTGATCTGTTCACTTGACCAAACTAAGAACAGAGGTCCAGCTGCAGGCCATGACATCAGATGAGATGAAAAGTAGTACAATCAAAGCCAAGAGATTACATTTGACCTTGATGGTCAAAACCTATCGTGTGCCATGCTGACAGACATCAACTGTGACTCTGCAAGGCACAGAGAAATTATGTTGTCCTGTAATAAATACCTAATAGAAAATCAAAATGGGGGTCTAACTTAAGGGGCCACTACTTATGGAGGCTCCATGTGGATTGTCTTCTGTTATATTTTATTGAAACTTGCTTAAGACAGTGACACTGTACACTGTAAAAAAAAGTCTGTAGAAATTACGGTAAAAAACTGTCAAATGGCAACAGTTAAAGGCCGTAAAATCTAAAATAGTATATCACCGTAGTAAATACATTGAATAACTGTAAAACAAGGAACAATACATAACTGTAATTTTTACAATCGTAATATGTAGAAAACACAGATTCTTTCTGTGAAAATTTACAAACATGGTAAAATTCATGGGAAAATACCGTAAAGTCACAGAAGAGAAATCATTGTAAAATTGATGGCATTATTCTGCTTAAATTAAAGATTTTGCTGATGTTTACATTTTGATTTACAGTATAAAACTGTTAAACATTCTGCAAAATCATACCTTCATTTTTACAGGAATAACATGTTATGTTAATATGGTCTAGAGGTAAATTCAATTTATATAAGGGAAACCATTTGAATGATTTTAAAAGCATCTGCAAACATTTGACTGATTTTAGAGGCATCTAAAAACATGATTTTAAAAGCATCTGAAAAAAAGCTGATGGATTCTAATAGCATCTCAAAACTGCTACATTTAAAAGCATCTTAAATTACGGGAATTATTTTAAAACTGTCTCAAAACCTGGTCAAAACTGAGCAGAAGTTGTATTTCCCCTCAACAGCTTCGGGATTGTGCGTTAGTTGACATTAACGCACCGAGTTTCAAATCGGCCAATCAGCGCACGGTATCCGCCTCCGTGCGGGACCCTCGGAGCATCCCTACGGACTTGACGTTGTCTTGGACTTCACCGTTAGAATCCACGGTCCTCACCCGCGGACTTTTAGGACTTTGCTTCAGCCAGAAGATACTTCGGTAAGTAAATGAACAAAAGTTAAATGCTTTTTGTTGAATTGTGTTTATTAGGCTTATCAAGAGGGTTGCATTGCAGACAGCTAACATTGTGTAGCTTTACGTTGAAGAACATTCGACTCTCATAACAGCCCGGAAACACCTATAATACAGGTGTCGACGTGTTTAGGAGACATGGTGTCTTATTAGTCATCCTTTCATTCCTTTAACTGCTTTTTAAAAATGCGGTGTGGGTTTATTCACTTGGCGGGCTAAAGTAGGATCCTTCTATGTGCTGGAGCCTGTGGCGAGCGTGCGTGTGAGTTTACCCACCTGGCGGGCTAAAGTAGGATCAGTCTATGTGCTGGAGCTCATTGTGGTTATAACAGCGGCGTATTTGTGTATTGAAGATGTATTCTTGTAACATATGTGGAGAAAACGTTCAGTCTGTAAAAGCAAATGTTTTGCATTGCAAACTGCACCGCAATGAACCCGACATATTTTTAAATGTGTTGGAGGAAGTTGTAAGCAGGTGTTTTCAGGCTATGCAGCTTTAAAGTCGCACTTCTCGCGACACCACAACAGGTCACCGACCAAACTCAGGATGTGACCATGACGCCGTTAAAATGCACCGTTTCACTGTGTCAACGCCAGTGTGAGGGAACTAATCCGCTGATTGCTCACTTAATACTGCCAGTATTGAGGCCCATACAAGCCAGAAGACTGGTTGCTGCCTGGGCCCAAAAGGGTGAGTGTAAAACATTGACACCACTACACAGCACACTTCTCTTATAGAGCTGCACAAGTAATGTAATAGTTTAATTTCTCTAAGAGGAGAAAAACATTAAAGGTTTCATGATCTCAAGTCTCTTTTGTTGTACTTTTACAGACTCCATTCACTCCGAGTTGGTATGATAGCACACTTCCAGGAACTGACTGGCGTGAGTTTGAAGAGGTCATACAGATGGTGCTTCTTTTACTGGCTCATTTTGATGAGAAGGAAGAGCATCTGTTCCATTCCGTTGAGAAGACCAGCATTGCTGCGGAGGTTCAGATGGAGAATGTGCCACCAACACCCTGCCTTATTGTGTGTGGTAAGTAAACTGAACCAAACCTGCAAGCTTTCTCTATCGGTATACTAACACCCACATGTACTTTTACTTGTTTATTTTCATGTTAGCTTGTAGACCATTTTGAGACAGTGGCTAACATTTTACCTGATAACAAGTTCTGCTAACAGTAGATTGTATGACTCTCATCCTATATTGAAATAAGTACCATTGAATTTATGGCTGTTATTGAAGCCCTTGTCATTAAAGTTAATTTTTTTGTTCATGTTAATTCTTAGGGTCCTCCTGCCTTGCCGCTGAGACATTTATGCTGAGCATCGACAAAGAGGTTGTCAACGACCACATCACTTCCTTCACATCTGCCATCTGCCTGATGTTTGGCAGTTACTACTGCCTCAACATACACTACCCAGTGGAACTACGGTCTACACTGGAGTTCCTCCAACGGTAATTTTTTTTCCTTCTCTTTTTATAACATTAGAAAATGCAAGGCATTTGATATCCCATCTGAGATTCTCTCTCTCTCTCTCTCTCCCTCATATATGAAGGTGTTTCTTTTCAATCAATCCTGAGAAAGGCACCAAAGTCGAGTGGAAGAAGAAGAAAAAAGTGTTCTCAGTCAATCCCAGAGTCTTCACTCTGATCTCAGACCTGGCTGACCATGAGTGGACCTCCCAGTGAAGTTGAGGGACAATATGATAGAAGGTACACTCAATGTTATATTCACTGCAGACATTGTGTTTATATTGATGCATAAACTTGATCCTCTACATGTAATGGAAATGCTTTTCATGGCAGCTACCAACGGTGTCAAGATAAGGCCAAAGGACTTCAGAAAGTTTGTGAGACCTGTCTTCAGCCAGAGGAGGAAAAGGGAGGTGTCCACGTCCTGAATGAGGATCAAAGGGCGGAGACGTGAGGTTGATTTATGCGTGGACTTACACACACACACACACACACACACACACACACACACACATTCAACTGAAACACAGCATAACCATTCAGAGTTCTATAGAAAAAAGTTGTGTTCACATTCTTATACATCATACACTGTACACACTCTGAGGACAAGTACGAGTGTGATTCATGACTCATCCAAATATGAAAGCACTAAATTCAGTTCAATTTCAGTGCTGTGCAAAATAAGACTTTTTTGTTGTATTTGGGGACATTCTTCTGAAGGTGTGACATGCAGTGTTCCTCCATACCTAGAATGAAGCTAATTAGCTGTGATTTATTTTTTTTAGTTTAACTAACAGAACAGGAGCAGTGTGGGACAGTTTGTACATGTTCAGCGTTATTGCACTGGTTTTGTACTTTAAAAAAGTTGAGGTAAAATTGCTAGTATTTGAAACTTTTGCTCCACTTAAAGGTAAACTTCGGTTTATTTCAACCTGTCTCCTATCATCATATATGTGCTTCATGTGACAAGTGAGGTGAAAATATAAGTTGTCATGTTAGCCGTTGTCTAGATACACCCTGAGCGCTGTTACTAGCTTCAGACCCTTTACAAGGTAAGTGAACGGGCACACCGCCTCACGTGGTTAGTATAAATGTCAGAGAACATATAGAAACCACATGTAAATGTGTTGTGTTAGCTCCCCTATTTTAAGCCATCTTTGTTTACATTGTTTGAGCTAATTACCTCCTCTCCTAATCATGAAAGCTGCGCCGGGTAAGGCTATAAGCTACCACAACACATTTACATGTGGCTTCTATATGTTTTCTGACATTTATAGTAACAATGTGAGGCGGTCATGGTGGGGGAAAAAAAAAGTAATTTATACTAACAATGTGGGGAAAAAAAGCTTGTTTAGTGGACTAACTTTGCCCGTGAAAGTGTGCCTGTTCACTTACCTTGTAACAGGTCTGAAGCTAGTAGCAGCGCTCCGGCTGTATCTGGACAACGGCTAATATGACAACTAATATTTTAACCTCACTAGACACATGAAGCACATTTAAGACGATAGGAGACAGGTTGAAATTAACCGAAGTTTCCCTTTAGGGATTATTTTATTTTGATAATGTGAATATGTTACTGTAAGTACACTGATATCACTTTGTGGTCAGATTTGTACAAAAATATGCACTTAGATTTTCTCAACTTAATTGTAAAGGTTTCTTGTTACAGTTTGTAAGTAAAGTGTGTTCCGTTTACTACAGTGGTTTTGACACTGGAACAGAAAGTGAACTTGTGAACATTTCTTACATAATGTTGTTCTCATTCTTAGATATTTTGTGATATGTTCAAATATTTGATGGTTACAACATAACAAATATAAAATAAAGATTTTCTATATTTGAAAAATTTTAAGGTGGATATTTTTTCTGGCTGTTCTGGTACATGAAGTAATTTGACAATATTAATTCATGCTCTGTCCATAAAGTTTACAGAACAGAATGAATGACAGTATACACTGGCAAGTTCTGCATCTGACAACAAATGAAATGCTAATATGGGTGAATATTAAAAGTATATTTAGAATCTGATATTTTCTTTTTTATTATTACTTTATTATGTAAATTTTTTTTAACCATTAAATAAACAGTATCAAGATTACTGTAAACAGGTTTATGTTTTAACTGTTATTTTTGCAGCAAACTACCGTAAACAAATAACAGTTCTGTTCTGCAAAATTTACAGTTGCCTAAACAGCATACCGTAAAGTCCTCTACATTGTCGCCATAATTTTTACGGTGAATTTCTGGCAACCACAGCTGCCAGTATTTCACCGTATATTTTACGGATTTTTTTCTTACAGTGTAAAGTAAAATTACTACCTTATAATGAGGCTTTTACAGTTTAATAATGTCTTGTGACCAAAGTTTTTCAGTGAAATTAAACGAGATTACATGTAAAATAAGCAACCACCAAATGTAAATTGTACAGTAAAAATGGCTGTAAATAATGGCATGGTCATGTTAATTTGGCTGAAAAGGGATGTTGAATTTACCAGTTCAGTGCGTCAATTTTATAATGTTATTTTATAAATGATAACTTAATAAGTTTTAAGTTGTAAAATTTAGATAAAGTTAAATTTAGATAAAGTTTGTTCTGTAATATGGTTTACATTCTGCAGTATTTTTTACAGTATTTTTCTGGCAACCACAGCTGCCAGTTTTTTTTCCCGTAAAAACAACTTTTTTTTTTTTACAGTGTAGGACAATTTTGATCCATTCATTCATTTTCTTTCACTTATCCTGTTAAGGGTCGCAGGGGGGCTGGAGCCTATCACAGTGGCTTTCGGGCGAGAGGCAGTGTTCACCCTGGACAGTCACCAGTCCATCACAGGGCCAACACACAGAGACGGACAACCATTCACACCCACAGTCACACCTACAGTCAATTTAGAGTATCAATCAGCCTCGGCCCCTCTTGATGTCTTTGGACTGTGGGAGGAAGCTGGAGTACCAGAGAGAACCCACACAGGAACAGGGAGAACATGGAGACTCCACACAGAAAGATCCTGTGCCCGAGTCGGGGCTCAAACCCAGAACCTTCTAGCTGTGAGCATCAGTGCTAAGCACTGCACCACTGTGCCGCCCAACAATTTTGATATTTGGCTCAAACGCTTTTGATAAAGTCAGGTCCATGAAAAACAAGACAGTATTCACCCGATTAATAAAATGTGAGTGGGTATAATTCTAATTACATCCATGCCCTGTCCCATCAGGTCAACTGAAGTCTTGCTGAGCAGGAAGTTTTGGGAGGTGCTGCCGGACCTGGACAGGTTGCCACATTAATAACATTTAAATTTCTGGCTGTATTTTTTTTCTGCCCGTGCCCTGATTCTCAACTGCAGCTGTCAAGGTCGCTTGGGAGAAAGAAGCAGAGCTTTGTGAAACCGGGGTTAAGGCAGGAACAGCTGTTGACGCAAAGAGGAAATCCTCTATAGGCTGGACCGTCTCACTTCATCAATATTCACCTTGTAGAGCGCACCTTCATGTAAATTATCGGCATATACTACTACTGAGTCACAGTAAAATCAAGCAAACCTGTGTGCTGAGAAACATTATTGGAATCGGTGCAGTTCTAAATATAGCTGAAGAAGGCCCCTAGAATAATGACCCTGGTTGGCTGCTGCAGTGTCTAAGGCAAGACAAACGACATCCATTCCTGCTCAGTGCCTTTAATCAGCTTGTGATAATTAACGCCACACTCCACTGGCCAAACAAATATCTTTGTCAAGGTGCTTGTTGCTGTACAAGTTCTTCTCCTGTTCTCATAGACAAGATAACAAGCAGTCTTTAATTGACTTAATTTTCTGTCGTATTATAGACTTCGCTTTGTGCTTTTGACCACTCAAGCCACCCTTAGTCTCACCCTCCCCTTCTCCCCTTTCTTCCATCCTGTTTCCCTCCTTCCCAACAAGTACATAAAATATTTCATCATGTTGGGCTAGTGAGCAGTGGTAGTGGCACCAGACTTTAATAAAGTGAGGGACCTTGTGGGATTGGAGAGGGGATAGATTAAGTTTGCCTTCCCTACTGGCAGAAGCAGCCAACTCAGTGGGGCTTCTTATCTGAAGCTTTACTTAATTACCTGCTTTAATTCTAACATCCTCTAAAATGACCCCTCATGACGATGACACAAGCCGTTTTAATTAAACAAATGAATATGTCGCTTATCGTGGGATCAGAGCTCTCGTTTGTCACAGTAATAGTTAAGGATGCAGCTGATGATCAAGTTATCTGGGGCTCGGCCAGCGGTTTCACCACACACAGAGGAAGGAGCAGCCAACGCTATCTAGTTACTGTATGCACTGCTACTGTAGAGATATGGAAGATAGCAAACAGGCCCATTAGATATAGCAGACATGTCCACTTAGTCACATTGTAATCTGATGAGCTTCATAATGTAGCTATGCATCTCTTATTATGGTGGTTAAAAAAGGCTTCTAGCCCCAGGGATGGGAGGAGAGGAGGAAGATTGGAGAGGAGAGGAGAGGAGTTGTAACAAATAAACATGACGAGGACAAAAAGGAAAGGTACAGCAAACCAAAAATAGTCTACCAGCCATTCCCACAGTCACTGACATTGGCAAGCTTGTTTATGGTAGTTATATAACAATATTTTAGAGTGTGCAGAGGGTTCCTGTGCAGCGCTGCCTGACCAAATTTAATGGGAGAAGTGTCAGAGAAGCCATTATACCAGCAGGGGCACACACAGCCCTATTACATATGGCTGCTGGCTGCTAATGTGTATTAGCAGGAGACAGAGGAAGCAAGGTGAAGATAAGTGATTTTGCAGTAGCTGGCTAAGTAGGACAACGACGGGAGGGAGTGTGTTAGGCAGGGGGAGACGGAGAAAAGATCGGGGATGGACACCAGTAAAACCAGAGTTTTAGTACAGTTATAAGGTCCATATAGAAACTTCTGAGGTCAAGAGTAGAATATGTGCCATCAACAACCTGTAATATTGAAACTTGGGATTTGGTAATGCTGGGGGGGGGGGGGGGGGGGGGGTTACAACCAATATGCAAATTTCGTTTCTGTGACTATTTTCTCATCTCTCAAATATTTCCATTGTAGGTGGCAATATTCAACTACGGGACAATTGGTGGAAGACGTATTAGCTAGCAGGCATTAGCTAGCATTTGTTTCACCGAGTGCAACGTTTGCACATGGGTGATCAGTCCTACCCATGATTGTTTGCATATAAATGGGTGACAATAGTGGGGTCTGATGCACATTATGAAATATTCCATGAGAACAAAAAAAAACAACATTTTTACACTCACTTAATGTTTTATTGCTTTTAAAAAACACAGTAAATGTACAAAAGGGAGATGTAAAACCCTTATTTGAAACAGCTGTAATGAACTAAATTGTTAAATCATGTGATTGACCAAGTGTGTCTCCCAGAACTTTTCTTCATCTCAACAAAACTTTCCAATACTAGCCGTTACCTAGGAAAAATTACAACTTGTCCAATTGAAGGTAATTCTGTGCACCTCTCTCCATTTTTCACTCTTCTTCTAATTTGTTTGTCACAGCCATGCGTAACATTGCCTGTAGTGCCGTATTTTGATAGTATTAGGCAGCTTTTTTATTTGTTCCATGATGGAAACACAGCTAATTTTCATTTCGTTTTTTGTGGCATACTGTATCAACAACTCACTGAAAATGTGCTTGACATTTCAATAGAAACACCTTTAGTGACAAACTCTGAGCCTTTTAAAAAAGTTCAGAGATTTTCTACAAGTGCTTAACTCAAAGCACAAAAAAGGTGGCGAACTCTGAAAAGGGGGAAACAGGTCTCTTTTTTTTTTTTGGTCAAGGTGGTCGCTGGTCTGATACATTCTTTCCTCAATAGGAACAAATGAAAACAAAGAAGTTGGGACTCCTGGACACAAGCTCCAAATGCTGATTGAACGAAAACAGCTCTCTGCAGTTAAAAAAAAAAGAAGAAGAAAAAAAAGAAGCAATCTAAATGTTCTAAATCAAAACAAGACTGCTAAAGCTTCTCAAAACACCAACCACTAAAACAAGGTGACAGCCAGTGTTTTCTTTTGGTTAATAATTTAGTGAGGATTGAGGGCTGCTCTTGGCAAGAAACTGAGCGAGTTTGCAGTGTTTGTGCCTGTCAGCAGCAAAATTCCAAACACAGTATTTTTCTACTAGAGGGGGCACCTTGCCCAGCCAAGGAATCCCAAATGCACTGAAAAATAGCGAGTAGCATGCCTCACTGCCAAACACATTAGCTCTCCTTCTTTATTTAAGCCTTTGTCAAACTATCTGTGGTACTTCACTCACACAACCTCAGCTTTCAAGGGCTCATTGGCCAAGTTTTGCCACTCGACACCAGAGCTGTTCGAATGCGCTGGTATTAAAGGAGTGAGGAGGCTCCTCAGCTTGGTCTTTGACAGCCCCCTTGAACTCTGTGGGCTTGGTGATAAAGTGGCTTGATGAGTGGGCAATCTCTGTCTGCCAGCTGCTGGTCTGGCCAGGGGCACTGGGAAGGTGCCAGCCAGAGTGAGTGAAGACCAACTCCATACAAAACAAAACAAACACACAATCACACACACACACACACACACACACACACACACAGTGAAATGTATGTTTGCAGATACAAAAGTAGCACATTTGTTGCAGTGCATTAAAAAAGTGAGTTTTCACACACACACACACACACACACACACACACACACACACACACACACACTCTTCAACCATTCTCACTAGATCACTACTTTCACCTACACATTTAAATAATTCTTTATCTCAATGATTATATTTCCAATCCCTGCTTATAGATGTGTTTTTATTGGTCTTGATCATTATTCACAGAGCAGAGGGAGACCCTCAGATGTGACATCACTCGACCCTCAGAGAAAAAATAGAGAGGGGGCTCTTTTGTGCGGTCTTCATGGGGTGTGAGATTACGTATTTGTGAATTTCAATATTTAAATCTGAGTCATACATCAAGAAATCATAAGAAATTCCAACCCTGCCTTTTTATTCATTTATATATTCATCCATTTTTACAGCCGGCTGAGCATAATGCATCACTGGGTCCCTATGACTTGACTCTATAGACCCTCAATCTGTTTCCATCTCCATCTGAAGCGCAGGTGGACTAGTGTGCTTCTAGTTCATACATGCCCTGAACCCTTTTCCAGAGATTACTGCTCCCCGTAAATATTCCTTCAAGCACTACTTAGAAAGGCTTTCAACCCAACTTTTTCAGAAGACGAAAAGAAGATCGCCTCCCTGGGTCTCTCTTGTTTTCATGTTGCATGACTAATATTTTTGTTCCATCAAACTGCATGAATTCCAATTCTGTTGCTGATTTCTTGGTTATTGCTGTCACATCACTAGGACATCTGTGATTTTGAAGGAAATGTCTCATCAAATATTTGAACGTGATGATTCTATGAAATTTTGACACTAAACTGTGATGGTAAATATTCAACCTAGTTAGAATTTTGCACATAAGCCTTGTCACCGTCAGCCTTTTAACATGCTGAAAATGGCAGTCTTAATCGGAATGAAAGCAGCAACAGTAGCAGAAACGGAATGGCTGCCAACAATTTGGAATTATTCTTTCCTTTTGGAAAATACTTTTTTCTGAGTAAAGTTGGGACATTAAAGGGTGCTTGCAACTCTCATCCAGAGCATTTGCGTACATGCATGGATGAGAACTGGGTACGGGAGGAGCACTAGCTGCTGCCATTAGTGGTCAAACGGTATTATTACAAGTATTGCGTCCATTTTGTGCCCACTGAAGACATACCACACAAGGGAAGCCGCTGTAAAAAGGTAAAAAAGGTACAAATTTCTTTGGCTTCACAGACACTGCAAAATGACTTTTTCACCCATCATAATTTGATCAAGTTGCTTTAAAAATAATTGGAAAGCCAGGAAGAGCCTTGAGATAGAATCTTTGTGAGTTAACTGAGCGTTGAACTGAAAATTAGCAGGCTAAGCTAATAGAGCATGTGCAGTACCGTTCCCTTTAAATCTGGAGGCCGAACTTCTTTGTTCATGCATTCCTACACAACTGTCACATGAGTGAATAAGGGCCGGCCATTAACGCTGCATCAAGTTCTCTGTAAAATGTATCTATATTCTATCATACCACCAGATCTAAATGAAAGAGATTCAAAGCTCTTTGATGAACTGCTTGATGACCAGGAGGTGAGATTCATGATTCATCTACCAGCAACATGACTTCTGCTCTTTGCTCCATGCATATTCAGATGTCATCAGCGTGTTGATCTTAACTAGATTACAGGTTCCTGTGTTGACATTCATGGCTTTCAAACTGAGCAAGGAGCTTTCTGGCTGATTGCACCGATGTGTCAGCTGATAATTGAGGAATTAGAATACACACCAGTAAATTGGACAGTATTGTTCTCTAAATGACAAGATCTGTCTTCCTCCTCGCCTCCTTAATTATCTTCCTCAGTTATAATTACACGTGTGAAGGTCCAGAGGACAATCACTGTTGTGTTGTACTGTCTGCTCACGGACGTTAGATGAGATAGGCACGAGATAGTGTAGAGACACTGGCTATTACTGAAGGTTACTGTCTGTTGTTTCAAAAGCACAAGCATTCATTATGTGTATGATTCCAAATGTGCAATAATCCTTCTGTGTCCTTACACTAGATTCCCTGTCCTATTTCACACATCTGTTCATGTTAAAAATGACATAACAACTCCGTCAGAATCGAGATATTCTGCAATATTTGAAACTAAAAAGACAAAAGGCTGTAGAGTTGTCATTTACCTGATGGTAATTGTTCCTCAAAATCCACAACATTTCCACACATAAACAGCTGACACTCCAGAGACTTTCATTAGGAACAGCGATGACTGAGAACAGGAAGTGACCTGGGGGTCCTTAAGCAGTCTTGTAATTCTCTCTTAATGAAGCCGATGAATAAATGATTTGAGGCACTCTGCATGAGTCTGATCCCCTGTCAGCAAGTCTCCATGGGGTGAGGAGGAACCTCAGGGGAGACCCCCTTCTTGCACCTTTTCCATCCTTTAACCCCAAGTTTTTGCTCCTCTCCATTTGTCTTTCTCAACTACCAACCCCCCTCATCCGTCTTCCCCCCGCCGTCTGAGTTGGCAGATAGTGAAGACCCGCGTCAGACTCTGACTGACTCATCCCGTCATAAACAACTGGTGGGTGTTTGCATGCTGGCAGCCCTCCCGTTTCAGATACGCGCATTTTGACAGGTCATTTTTTATGATGCTGATTGTTGTTTTCTCTGTTATTGTTTTTCTTCCTCATGACTTCAGATGGGGGGTAAAAGTGTAACTCTCAGAGATCAGGCATCCTCGCTCTGTGGGCCAGAAAACAAAGATGACAGTAATAAAAAGGAGAGCCAATTGCTTTTTCATTCCATTTCCGATGGGAAATCAGGCTGAAGGAGGAATAAAGGAGCTATAATAATAAAGTTTAAAGAAAGGGGCCTATGGCTTCCATTCCCAAAGCAAACCATAAGCAGCAGCCACTGTGGGCAGGACATTGCTCAGGGTCATCCATGTTATTGGAGGGAAGGCAAGAGGTTGTGAAGCAAGCGTAGGAGCTGTAGTAGAAAAAAAAGACTTCAGCTGAGGATGCCGGGAAACACCGTGTGGGCAAATCTGACAATGTGGTCTGCAGAACATTTAAGTTTTTCCTTCATTCAATAATTTTAGTTGATAAAACCAAGCCATTTCTTTGTGCTTAGTATCACACAGGGGACCAGACAGGAAACTGATGAAAACTGACGTATGAAAGAATCCCCGCTGGTTTTGCTTGTGGGCTAGACAGAAAATGTAGGTATGCTATTAATGTGTGAAAGTCATGGCTGATGCTTGCTAAGATAATTCTACCTAACCAGCATGTTCTTTTTTGTTTTAACATTGCATCATTCTTTGCAGTCACGTCGTTATATTGCTCATTACAAAGGCACACAGCACTTCTATCTATGCATGACCATCCAAGTTAATGGGCCACAATAAAGACACCACTGTTTTCATTTTATCGCTCTGTTTTCTAATGGCCGACTTGGCTTTCTTTCCTTTTCTCTCCAAAGACCCATCTAGATCTCTTTAAGACCTCCAATATTCTCAACACACTCTTTCCTCCAGGCCCATGTTTCCCTACATCCATTCTTCTGCCCTTCCTCATTCATACACCCCCCCCCCCCCCCCCCCCACTGGCAACTACAGGCAGCCTGCGGTAGCCCAGGGCCTTTCCTGTGCTTTTAGTTTCATTAGCAGGCCCCAGATGCTTGGCTGCTTACAAAATTATGAAGGGCCAAAGCCAACCGCCTCCAGATGGGACCCATCTATATTCAGATGAGCTGTTTCCTCATATTCAGAGCAATCCCACCCTGATGTCCTACAGTGTCGTCAACAAACATGCTGACAAACACAAACACAAGCGAGTACAAACAGATGCACACATTCAGAGGAAACCGTGTGCATGTGTCATGCACGCACTCAAGGCCTCCCAGGCAAATACACACACACACACACACACACACACACACACACACACACACACACACACACACACACACACACACACACACACAGCCCTCTGTGTGTGTAGGAAAACAACAGTTTAGCATCTGAGCTGTCAGCTTGATCTTTTATCTTGTATTGTTCTGTGGACAATGAAGAGCAAGATTTTCTTAAACGGCCATTTTAAGTTTGGACTTGGAGACCAATTTAACTCACTTGTTGTGAGTCATTTGCCCCATGTGAAGTTGCTCAACTCATCATCAAACCAAATCACAATACAAAGGGTAGTTACTGTATATACAAAGCCTTCACATCATATCATTGGAATCTGTATATTCGACAGCCCAACTCTTAAGAATACCTCCACAGATGCTTTACACTTAGACGTTAAAAAAAACCTCTTCAAAAGCAATCGACAAAATGTTAGGACAACAGTCAAAAGCAAAAAAAGGTCTGTTCTAAAGGAAATGACAAGACGCTCTCGTCACACTTTAAAACAATTTCACTATGGCTGGTTGATAAAACAACCTTGAAAATGGGACTGCAATAAAATGTAGGTCAATACATACATACGATGATCATCTTTCAACCTATTTACTAATCACAGATGGTGGCAACATACCACCAAGCGTGTAGCTGCTAAATGAAAAAGTTGAAGACAGCAGTCAGTCAGTCAGTCTGCTGATTTGGCTTCAATGTACACGCTTACTTGAGAAAAAAGTCAAAGTGAAACTTGGAAGTTTGAGAAAAAAAAAGGAGTGCAAGTGGAACTGAGAAAAAAGTGGCTGTGCCATCAACGCGTATTATCCTCTCAAGCTGATGAAATTGTTGATTAAGAAAATGTTACAGGTCAATTGAACCGAAGTACTTCAGAGGTACTTCAAATTCTACATGCAGCCGGTTGAGATGCTCTGCAAAATTTGACTTAGGTCTCTGCAACAAGGACGGGAAACACAACAAAAAAAAAATTGTCTTCACTTGAAAGGGGCCAATCATGTGACTCCTCGTCTGCACACCTCAGCATTAACATTAGCAACATTACAAACAAACCATTGTGTTATGATTTGTTGTGTTGTATTTCACAGGTATTCCTGTATGAAAAGTAATCGGAACAGATTGAGGAAATAAGTGCAGTTGATGCCCCTGAGCACACTGGAGGAAGGCAGGAAAAGGCAAGATTCAGGAAATTATTTCAAGTGCTGAACTTACAGTACAAACTCCAAGAAAGCTGGAAATTCAGCTAAGGAAATACTGAAACCCTAAAAGGAAACATTTGACATCATGCATACATGCTATGGTAACAGAGGGAAAGAAAACCACCAGAATTGTATTAACTTCTCATCTTTCTTTTTTATCTCTCCTCCTCTTCTTGTAACTGTAACTCTGTTGCCGTAATTAAATCAGTTGTGAGGCTTGAGACAGTCCAATCCCCTGAACTTCACACTCCATTGCACTGCTCACATCTCTGACACCCAGACGTATTCATGCAACAAAGAGAGGAGGCCCATTTTGATATAATCATACAAGCAACACATCCATGGCAATGTCTTGACACACACACAGTATAAAAAAATGCCTAGTGAAAACAGACATTTACTAACGGTATCTGGATGAAGAAAGTAAAAGAACATACTCAAATGACAGCTAGCACACATAAAGCACGACAGAGGGTTAATGGTTCTGCACACGTGTGTGTGTGTGTGTGTGTGTGTGTGTGTGTGTGTGTGTTGTTGGTGGTGGCTCAACACAGAAGCACAGATATATGTCACAGAAGCTGCTGACATATATCAGTATCCACAGAGTGTATGTGATGAGATAGGTTGAGGATTGCAAACAGGAGTAAGGCAGCATTTCTTCAAGGATCTGTTTTCAAAAGCGAGAGAAGAGACACAGTCTGAGGGTCTGCCAGCTGCAGATACTGGAGCATTTGTGAAGCTCCACACTGTTGACTTTGCAGACCCACTTGCAAAGTTTGCAGTCATCAGACACCCACAGACGCACCCACAAACACACACCAAAAACACACACATGTACACACATACACACACTCGGCAGAATGCTGAACTCGACCAGTCCCAGAGTGTCCTAATATGTCCCATAAACACCTGACAGCATGGTTTTGTGGAGTCGCTGAGATACCCATAATCCTTAAGTTGGAGCCAAGGGGTCAACTTGCCACTGTGCTGAGCACAACCAATCAGCTTCAAACAGCCTATCACCAAGCATCAATGCCAAAAACCCCTTCACAGCATTCTGCACAGCATGCATTATCATCTGCCATATGTAAATCCAGCAGGGAGCAAAAAGAAACATCTGAAGAAGTCTTGTGTCACACTGGGCTTATAACCAGAAAGCATTTGCCAAAGTTCATGAGCTCAGGCTGCAGGAACAAAGAGGGGTGATGATCAGGTCTTTCGTCTGAAATAGTAAAGGCAGCCGCTGACTTACAGTACAGTAATCAGGGGACTGTTGGCTGCAGAAAAACTGCAACGCCTCACCTAGTTCATTATAAGATGACACAACCAATTTGTACCTCTGCCTGCTGCAATCTACCAAATCTCCCCTGACAAAAGCATTTAGATTAGAGCGCTTTCAGGGTGGGCTGCGCTGACATGCGTACCCAGCCTGTAAAGGGGAAATGAAGTGCCTTTTTAATTCTCCCCCAGGCAAACATAAAACTGTCCAGGTAAGTCATTTGTGGGTTGAATGGAGGGCCAGGAGCAAGTTGCTTCCGTCGCATTAACCCTCTCTCACTCTCCCTTCTATTCTACTCTTTTTGTTTGCAATAAACTGTGCACAAACATACGCTATTGTGCGCACCCACACAAACTAACACAAAAACATCCTTATCCTCATCTCGAAGATTATTAATCTATTTGTTACATTTTGTTCTATTATTTCTCCCCACATAATCCTCTCTCACTTCCTCTGGCAGCAAGCTAATGAGTTTCTGTGAACAAGGAAGCTGCACGGGCTGTTGATTGTTCTGATTGGAGCCTCTCTCTCTCTCTCTCTCTCTCTCTCTCTCTCTCTGTCCGACAGAAAAGAGGGTGCCATAGGACAGTAGAAATGGAGAGGTACCATACCAGATGATAAAACAGAGCTTTGTGATCACTTTTCTATCCCAGTAGTTTCAAGACAAATGCCACTTCTTCAGATTTTGGTTACCAACCTACTTTAACTTGTCTTCCTCAAAATAATCATTCATACTCATACATAACGTGATTTCCTCTTGGTGTTAGAACCTGTGACAGATAATTAGATGTGTGCGTCTCCTCCTCCTGCGGATCTTCTTTATGAAAAGATTTTGTTCATCTCCCTTATCGCACAGAAAATGTTGACAGAGAGAATATCATATATATCGCTTTTTTAATCTAAGAATCAAATATGAACCCAACGGCTATCAAATGATTGCTGCAGCTCACACTTAAAAAATATAGTTGAGAGCAAGGAAACAACACAAACATTCAACATACATATTGAAGCAGAAAATGAAAATGCAGGGAGACTTCCCACTGCTCAGTGTACACGCAAGTTTTTCAAACCTATGTAAACTCTCTTTAAAAGTTGATTGATCACATTCCCAGTGTGAGTAGACACAGACTTACTTTCTGTTTTTTTTTCTTGTGTGTCATGTACAACGTCATGAATGTGAAGATGAACGAAAGGAGGCAAAGGTGCCATGACAGCATCGGACTCTTCAGTCTTCATTGAGGACAGTGATGACATTTCTGTTATTTCGTTCCAGTCCAATTCTTAACTCCAACTGAAGGACGTCAGAGTGTCGCTGCTTGAACGCAGACCAGCTGAATTTGTGGCTTAAAGGATGTAAAATCACAGAAGTTATCAGCGTAGGTGACAAGCTTTTATTGCCTCCATGTTGTTGCTCGTCCTACAATATGTGGGTCCAAGCACTGGAAGCCAGCTGTCAATAACTGCTCTTACCCATGTTTTGTCATCACATTAACGGTGATTGGAGCCATAAATACCTGCATCTGCTGCAAGGTCATGTGACTTGGAAATGGATGAAAGTTTCCATTGTAGACAAAAGCCAGATGTTACCAGGTTTTTTTAGCCAGTGGGAAAGGGGCTTTAGTTGATCGCTGTTTGAATCTCTGTTCCTGTCTTTTTATTTTGTATCTGTAGTTGCTTTACTTCCTACTGTCATCCTTCCCTTTTGTGTGCCTTGATCAGTCTTTGTCTTCCCTGTTCCTTTCACAAAGTCAGCTACTTGCTGGTCCTTATGATCTGCAACGGTCCCTTGTGTGATTAGTTCAGTTGTAAATTAGGCCTGTGCCACCTATCTGTTTTCTGTGAATGTTGCCTTGTTTCATGTCTTTGTAGCCCTCTCAGATCCTGACACGGGAATGTTTTCAATTTTATTAGTAACTAACTATTACATTTTCCTTCACAATCCTACCTGCTGATTTCTGCAGTCATGTCCACTTGCCTCTGTTCACCATAACAGAGACGGTAAACTCTCTTGAGTCTGACTCTTTCATTTTGCCTAATAGGGAACTAGGTGAGAGAAAACCATCTAGGTACTAAATAGACATTAAATCAACATTACACTGGTTGCAATTTAAGTCAACAACTACTCGGGGAATTAATTCATTTCCATACAAATCATCTTAAAACTTAACAAGCAACTCAAAAATGTTATTGCAGTGATGACTGGATTTTTGTTGTTGTTGTTTTTGTGTTTTTTAACATGGGGTATTTCTCTGTTTTCCCGTTTACTTTCCATATATGTGCATTGCAACATACATGTATGTTTGTGAGCGTGTTTCAGGTCAGGGATCTGCTGATAAAGATTAAAATGGGGGGGGTTGCAAACAGTGAAATGGGGGCTGCTTGATGTGTTTATGAAGCGAATCTGTTTGGAAATGAATCGTTAGTCTCGGTTTTATTGCTCAAATTACCCGAGCCGGTCCTTGTCCTGTTTGCCCTTAATTAACAAGCGTTCAATTCCCCTATTAATTAGCACAAGCTATTAGCTATTTTACATCACTCTTCATTTGTCGACAATTAAAATGTCTATTATTAAAAGGCACGCCACATGGTTAATTGTGCAAGTGGCTCAGTGGCAGGGGAGGAGAGGGAAGTGAATGCAGACACACTGAATGGATGGAGGAGTCAGAGAGGTCTGCTGTGGGTCTACTACAACCTCTTCAGTCTGTGTCTGTCTGTCTGTCTTCAATCCTCTGCCTGACAAGAAAGACCATGGGTCCTATTTAAGTGATCTATGACACCAGGTGGTTGGTGGATGGCGCTATGTGTGCACTGTGTGCTAACGACGTATTCGGCTTCATTTTGGTATTTACAGGGCGCATAACAAGAACACAAACCTCAGCGCAAGGTGCAAAGAGGCAGTCAAGAGACACCTACATGTAATTATTCATAGGTGTTTCAGGCATGACATCACTCCAATCGGAGCTCCTCCTGTCTTGCCCTTTAAAGCCTAAGTTGCACCAGAACTTGGCATGTTGCTCAGTCATGCACACATTTCAACTCAGGGGAAGAGAGCGATCCTCATCTCAATAAACAGATGTCCTCCTGCCCCAGATGACAGAAATGGGAAAAAGACACTGACCACAAAATGGCGACACTAAATCCACAACGGGGTACCACCATGAATGTCCACTCAGTCACTTCAGTAATGACTCTCGTGCGGCAAACTTGCCTAACAATCTACCAGATCATCATTGGATTGACATATCACCCAAGACTAAAATATTTCCAGTTGATTTAGACTTCAGCAGTGGTTTATCTATAATAATAATTGTTGATATGCAGAGTTTGCCTGTTTGAAGCACTTAGATGTTGATGACAGAATGATAACAGACATCTGGACCAACAGCATCAACATTCTACTTTAATATTTGACCACATGACTATTCTAACATGAAAGGGGTCTCCGTTGGCAATTAACTCAAATATTTATCATCTGAGTCTGTAGTTCCCATCAGCTACACAGCTTTACAGCTTCTATCAGCTTGTTGATTTTCAGCCTGCACCCATTCTGTTTCACTCTCCCGGCTCTCTTTCAGTTGCAGCAGCTGCTTTCTGTGATAATGCTCTAAAAACTGAAAGTAACAGCTCAATTCTAAATGGTAGACTAAGTTAGAGGCTAGCTAGACCATTGAGCAGCTGCAGAATCAGAGAAAGTGAGTGGAGTTACTGTATGTGGTGAGTAGCCATAAACATGAAACAAATTAATATGAATGTTTATCCTTTTTAAACTGAAAAAAATATTAGTGAGTAGTTAGTAATATTAGTCTGAATTTGCTGCTTGTTTCGACAGTCTGCAAGCCACCAAAAATAAAATGCTTTTGCTGTTATAACTGAAACAAAGCACCATTAACAACAGGGACACAAAAAAGAACACTGAAAAAAGTGAGTTTTTTCTGGAAAGCTGACTGACAAAGGTGAGCAAGGAGAGACACACAGAGCAGTAGTATCCTTTCTCTTTCCCCTCACCCTGCCTCACCTTTCCTCACCCCTCACCCTCCGCTGAAGCTTAACAAGTGGCAAGGAAAGCAGCAGGCCAGAGCTGTGCTGATTGACAGAACAATTACCACTAACACGCACCCCGATGGAGAGGTAGACATCTCCAAATAGAATTTTACCATGCTGTTGCATCACACGCTTACAGGAATACTTTGGTAGAAAAGCAAAATTGCCCTAGCTGACTGACTGATGGACTGACTTGGAGCTGAGCACAGCTGCTTGAGAAGCACTCCTATGTTTTGGTTGCCTCTCATAAAAAAAAAAAAGAAGAGGAAAAAGCATTTACCCTTGATCAAGGTTGACTGCCTCTAACTTTAGAAGCGATGTTTGGCAACCCATTTCTGACTGTTCTTCTGTTAGCTCAGCTTGAGCTGCAGCTATTTTCCTCCACACACCTACTGACTGATGAAGAAAGTTAATTAAGAAACACCACAAGTCCAAATTTTCATCATAATTCATGAGCTCAAATGTGTGACTAACTCATCATCTCCAGAGCCTTCAGGCTCCCCACATCCCAGATCCTGGGTGCTGATGGAGGAGGCTACAGACCTGAAGAGGCTGGAGCTGCCACCTGTAGCACCACCTTCTCACATCCCCGTCTGTCCATCAGTCTCTCTACATTTCTCTCCATCTTGATCTCTGTCCTTCTAATTCCTTCTTGTATGTCTGTCTTCCTCCATTATCTGTCCTTGTCTCTGCCCTGCTCTCCTGCTCTCTTTCCCCCCAACCCAAAGCAGAAGGCCGTCCCCATTGAGCCTGGATCTGCTCGACGTTCCTGCCTGTTAAAAGGAAGGTTTTCATCGCCGCTGTTGCCTAATGTGCTTGCTGATGGAGAATTGTTGGGCGTAGATTCATTGGAGGAGTGTGGTACTGGACCTGCTCTACTTGTAAAGTGTCAGGAGATAACTTTGGTTGTGATTTGGTGCTCTACAAATAAAACTGACTTGACTTGGCTTGACTTGACAATGAACTAGAAGTTAAGAGGTACATTTTGGACTGTGGGGTTAAAGTAAGATGTTGCTATGAGGTTGCACAAAAGGAACATAGGCAGATGTTGCCACAAAAGATCATGGTCTTAACGTTACACGAATAAAAATAAAGGTTCCTTGTCATGCATTATCACACAATGCAATAGAGCTGAAATAATTACCAGGAGAACTAAATTTAACTGAATATAAAGACATTTGAAGATGTCAACATGGCTTCCAAGAGTCATTCTGACTCTTCTCTTTCCATTTTGAGCCACACGGGACTCTGTAGTGTGGGTTGATGCAACCTGACATGCAGTATCTTGACCATGAACCCACCTTGTTGCATTAAAGCCTCGAACAGCTGCAGTGCAACAGTTTCTAATTAGCTTATCTCCGAAAATAAAGATCTGGGCAATTCCTCTACCAGTCTAACAACCAGCGGGCCACAGGGAGCAAGGTTGGCACCAAGCGTCACCAAGGGGGCTACTGATTTGACAGACTAGTATAAGAAAGGATTATTTGCTGTATTTTCTCAGAAACTCTCACTCCTGCAGTAGTTATTGTGGCATTTTAGGCACATTTACACTCACAGGCCACTTTATTAGGTACTGTAAACCTGCACAGTCTAATGTGATCCAAAACAGCAGCTTCCTCATGAATTCTTTTTTTCTTTTTTAATAAACAGTTCAGGTTTTGGAGACAGAGTCAGAAATGTCTTTACCAGGTCATCAGGTCTGTCACATAATGTCAGGAGAGGTCAAAGCACTAGAAGGATCTCTAAATATAATCTTCCACATGGGATTTTTAAATACATGCATCAGTCACAAGTTTGGACACACCTTCTCATGCAATGTTGTTTTTCTTTATTTTTACTTCTTTCTACATTGTACATACATACTGAAGACATCAAATATATAAAGCAAGATATATGTAATTATATAAGAAAGAACAAAAAAATTTAATAACTGTAAATATGTTTTATATTTTAGATTGCTCAAAGTAGCCCCCCTTTGCTTTGCAGCCAGCGCTGCAAACCCTTGGCCTTCTCTCAGTGAGCTTCATGATGTAGTCACCTGAAATTGTTTTCACTTCACAGGGTTGCCTTGTCAGGGTTCATTTGTGGAATTTCTTGGGACCATCATTTGTGTTCGAAGTCAGGCTGGTAAAGAGCCCTATTTGACAACCGGTAGAATTCCTATCCTCTGCTGCCGAGGTTAAGTTCATCTGAGTCACCAGCCTCAGAAATCGCAAGTTAACAGCACCTCAGATTACAGCCCAGATAAATGCCACAGAGAGTTCTAGTAGCAGACACATCGCTACATCAACTGTTCAGAGGAAACTGCGCCAATCAGGCCTTTATGGTCAAATAGCTGCTAAGAAACCTCTCCTAAGAACAAGCAAAAGACATCCCACAGACCAGCGGGTATCTGTGCTTTGGCCTAATGAGTCCAAATCTGAGATCTCTGGTTCCACCTGCTGTGTCTTTGTGCGACACAGAAAAGGTGAATGGATGGTCTCTACATGCATGGTTGCCACAGTGAAGCACAGAGGAGGAGGTGTGATGGTGTGAGGGTGCTTTGCTGGTGACACTGTTGGGGATTTATTCAAAATTTAAAGGCACACTGAACCAGCATGGCTACCACGGCATCCTGCAGCGACACGCTGTCCCATCTGGTTTGCGTTAAGTTGGACCATCATTTATTTTTCAACAAGAAAATGACCCCAAACACAACCCCAGGCTGTGTAAGGGCTGTTTGGCCAAGAAAGAGAGTGATGGAGTGCTGCGCCAGATGACCTGGCCTCCACAGTCACCTGACCTAAACCCAATTGAGATGGTTTGGCTTAAGATGGACCGCAGAGTGAAGGCAAAAGGGCCAACAAGTGCTTAGCATCTCTGGGAACTCCTTCAAGACTGTTGGAAAACCAGTTCAAGTGACAACCTCATGAAGCTCATGGAGAGAATGCCAAGAGTCTGCAAAGCAGTAAAGCAAGGGGGGGCTATTTTGAAGAATCTAAACAATAAAACATGTAATTTCACACTTTTTTGTTAACTACAAAATTCCATATGTGTTCATTCGTAGTTTTGATGCCTTCAGTGATAATCTACAAAATAATTTGTCGTGGAAAAAAAGAAAAAACATTAAAATGAGAAGGTGTGTCCAAACCTTTGACTGGTAGTGTATATATCCATCCATTGTCTACACCACTTATCTGTTAAGGGTCGCAAAGCGGCTGGAGCCTTTGGGCAAGAGGCGGGGTTCACACTTGACAAATCGCCAGTCCATCGCTGGGCCAACACATCTAGATAGACAACCATTCACACTCACAGTCACACCTACAGTCAATTTAGAGTATCAATCAGCCTCGTCCCCTCTTGATGTCTTTGGACTGTGGGAGGAAGCTGGAGTACCAGAGAGAACCCACACAGGAACAGGGAGAACATGCAGACTCACACAGAAAGATCCCGTGCTGGAGCCGGGGCTCGAACCTGGAACCTTCAAGCTGTGAGGTGACAGTATTGACCACTGCACCACCGTGCCACCCGTAGTGTGTGTGTGAGTGTGTGTATTTTTTTCCACTGTTTTATTCAAGTATCAATCTCATTTTAAAGATGAGCTCAGCAGGTGTGTGTATCCTTCGTGAGAATGTGGTTGAGACAGCGTGTGAGTATGACATTAGCAGTATGGGCATTAAAAGTATAGCAGCATCAGAAACTAAATCCCTGGTGTTTTGGCAACAGCATCATTTCAATTACAGTCGTAAAACTCTTGTACTGGGCACCCATACAAGCAACAATTTCCTAACCATTTCAGAATCTCAAATGCAGCCATCTGAAATTAAATAGCCACAGATGAGAGTTTAGGTGTTTAATTTATCTATAAATGTTACAATTATTAAAAAGACCAAAGTTCTGATGTCTGGAACTTTAAGTGCTTTAAGTTAACAATTACAGTACACCACTGGGTCCTAAGAGTAGCACTTCACAAAGTGCTTGGCAAGTGTACATCCGTCACAAATCAAAATCATGACACTCGATTCAAAGATTTGATCATTTTGGATGGATGGATTTCAATATGAGTAATGGACATAAATCATTTCTAAAAGCCCCACCATCCCTTCAGCTGGCATTAGCTGTGTATTTATTAACCAATAAGTCCATTACAATATATCGTTGCTTTACATTGGTGCTTTACATGGTTATGCCCTCAGTGCAGCAAAAATAAGCAAAGCAGCTCTAGATATTCCAGTGTGTATTTCAGAGTATCAGTCATGGTAACTTATTTTCTTTTTCATGCTTGATAAACTATTTGGGGCATTTACTTAATAAAAGCCATCATCATAGCCATCATTAATCTGTGTCACGTTTCAAACCCTTGTAACCTGTTATAATTTGTTTATCCATCCTCCAGTATTTGTCAGACGTGTAACCTGCGGCGGGGTTTAAAGTCAGATGATAGTGTCAAAGCTGCCCTGATGTCTCCTACACCAGACCTTGTGGCTAGAGGAGTCACAGAGTGAGGGATGGAGGGAGGAAGCCATGGAGGGAGGGATATGAGATAGATCCTTCCACCTGTAGCTGTGAACGTCCTACAGGACTGTAATCTGCCAGTTGTCTCTCACTGAGATGCCCAGCTTAGCCGAGGCCAGCCAAGCCCTACAGCCTCCAGCACCAAACGATACCGAGGCGCTAGGACATAAGGCACCTGCACAGGGAGATAAAGGCTTCAACTCCTGGGCTAATACTGACAATTTTTTTGATAAATACAGACGTGGGGGTGTTGCTGTGACGGGTGGGAGAGCAATCTTTTCTAGCTCACCCTCTCTCGTTCTCTCCTCCCTGTCTACCTGTCTCAGTAATCTCACTTTCTCGTACTTTTTCTTCCTCCACCTTCTCTGTCTGACTCCCTGTAAGTCTCCCTCTCTCTCTGTTTTCCTTTTATCATTCAGTCCCTCTGTACCTTTTTTTTTTATCCTGTCCTGTGTGAGTTTGGATCAGACAGGTAAAGCTCTCCACACTCTGCCTTTTTATTTATTCCATATCTGTAACTGTCAAAACGAAGATTGCTACTTTAGGAGCTGTCTGTGGTTTGTTGCGTTCACGGAAAGTCAAAGAGAGGTGGTTGTGTTAAAAGCATCTTGACCACTTTGTGGGGACACAAACAATGTCAGCCAGAGTCTTGGAAGCCTTGACAATGGCTCTACAAATGCATGAAACAACGAGCCGCTTAGATGGCACTGTGCAATGCTGACAGGAGTGTTAAAACACTATTAGTGTGGAAGGCAAATGGAGTCAGGTCTGAACAACGTTATCTCCCGTGTGTTTGTCACTGAAATGCCTTTTCATGAGAGCTTATTGAAACATAGCCAAGGCGGCATGATTAAAACAGGATGAGCTCTAAATGACCATACAAGACAGCTGTAGAGATTAACACAGACGTACATGATGACCAGTGTGAGAAAACCCTTTCAAAAAAGATATTTATTTATGACATGGGAATAAAATTACTTTGCACAAACAGTCCGTTAAATTACAACAGCTTGGAACTGTTGAACTTTTAAAGACATTAATCTTGCTGTCTGCACGGTAACTTATCTGACAGTGTAACTACACTCACCTGAGACATAACAGCAATTTTACAGCAAGCACTTACCAGCCTCACTGTGAATAAACGCTTGGCAGCATGAGACAATAGTAGTGGTTCTGGCACCGTGAAACAGAAATATCTGAACTTGCACAGTAAAGAAACTCTTGAGTGCGAAATTGCGACTACACCACGTAAACAGGGGGATTGAGTCAGTCGGGCTGAGCTGCATCATGTTGCGCTGCTGTATTGCAGACAGCAGTTCATCTCTCCTGTCTACCATATCGTGCCCACTGTCTCTTCCCATTAGCCTGCAACTGGCGTGCTACGCCCTGGTCGGTGCGGGCGCTAGGCTAACAGACGCAGACAGCTCAGGGTGGCAGATGCCTGGCGTTTCTGCGGATGCCCTCCATCAACTGATGACAGATGTCAGGGCTCCTCTTGGATGGCAACACTTCATCACACTACCATGTTCTCCCTCCTCACCCCAGTGGATACAGCAGCCGGCTTGGCAGATGCCGCACCCACCTCACCTCACTGCACCAGCCCCATTGCCTCCCACCACACCTATTCATTTGCACGCACGCACGCGCACACACACACACACACATACGTACGCACGCATACAAACACACATACATACTAATTTCTGCATCCATCAGTCAACCGTTATTACATCAGACAGCCGTCATACCGGCAACCAATGGATCACATGCTAATGCACCCAGACGCATCGACTCTTGAAATCTGAAGTATCAGTCTTGAGGGTGTGTGTTTGTGTGTTTGTGAATGCGTGTGCCTGTTGTTGAGGGAAGTTTTCCAAAAGTGCAGAAAGTTGAAATATTCTGTCACCGTTATAGTGGCCCAAGTGTGGACAAAGGGTTTAGAAAGAGATGAAACTGTAACAACACAGAACGTGCAGGAAAAAGCATTCACCTTTCATGAATCTTTGCCGACTTACCATTTCGGCCTGCTGGTGGACTTGACTACAGGAGACATGCCATCACGGTACAGACTCTTGGTCTTGGAGAAGTTGACCACGTTGAAAATGACCCTCTGAAAGACAAACATTCAATCAATGAGTAAACTCTCAAAAATGGATACAGGATTTACAATACAGACACAGAGAAACCCTCTTTGCAAATGTTTCACGGTGGAGAAAATTCACTCATTACGTCAAGCCTAAAGTTAATTCAGTGCTGAATGAAAAGCAACTACACACAAAGTTTTACTACAATGAAAAGCATAGTCCGCCAGATCCTTGTGCAGTTGACATAGGTTAAAAGCCACACATCAAAAATCCCTCGTATGACTTAGGAGTCTCTGATAAATATATAAACCCTCCAACTATACGAGAAGGATGGAGAGAGGTGTAAATTGATACCACCACCAGCAACGCAAGCTCACAAGGCATTAGCATTACAGCGAGGAGATAAGGAAGCTTTAATGTCTGGCAGATGATCCCATGTTGCACTAAAAAAAATAAAAAAATAAAAAATCCTAATAAAAGGCAGCAGCTCTGAGGAGTGCCGACCTCTAATCTGGGAGGACATTATGGACCTCCACAGAGGTATGCATGCCGAGCTCAAAATATTAAGCTTTGCCTGCAGTGCTGAGGACAGCCGGGGTTCCTGGCTTTCCACCTCATCTTGACCGAGGACTTCTTCTTTTTTTTCCTCCTCATAGCTGAAACATTATGGAACAGCCCCTCCTTCCTTACACATCCAGTGTGCGTGATTAGGATCAGGAGGAGTCGGGGAAATGGGGAGAGAGAAATATATAAATATAATTTTTTTTTGAAAGTCGAATGAATGACAATGGTAATACTGCGGTGAGGTAAATGAAGCCTATTGATGGGGCATATCAAATTACCAACTGAGTCTTGGTGGTGAAAGTTAACTGGGTGCTACTGAAATCCTATTACAGGCTCCCGACCCTCCTCCCTCTCCCTTTCTTTCTCCTCTCCCTCCCCCTTCATTTCTCCCTTTTTTTCCTGCTGCCTAGCATCAGAGGAATGGGGATTGCGGATTGTGCCAGGCTGATTCAGACCTAGGTAAAATGACATCTAACTGATGTTGAGACTGGCAGCAGGCTCCTGTTGCAGGGAGATAAGACCATTGCTGCTGGCATTTCAATTACACTTTACTGCCCCGCACATCTGTTGCGAGAGCTACTTTTCAGCCTTTTCCCCTCAGGCAAATACAGCCTTACTTTGACTTCCCCGGCTTTCTTTGACTGCACAGGCTCCTTCCCTATTCTTTATCCACAACAAATTCAGATTGTCTTCTTCCTTAGCTCCACTCTACAAACTGGTTGTAATCTATTTGTTCGGCCTGTTTAACTCACAGGGAGCTGAGACTGGACAGATGACAGAGACACAGGCGCAGGGAGGAAAAGAAGACGGAGAAGACAGAATCACCAGCAGAGTGATACATGGGGCAAGGTGGGAGACAAGTCAAGGAGAGAGAAAGGTTCTGTAGAAAGGGACAGGCAGAGAGACAAAGAGAAAAAAGCATAATTACACAGGGGAGAAATATTGGTAAAGGATTTTTTTTTTTAATGATTACACAGGGAATTCTTCCTGTGATTTTACCAAACCTGAAGAAATGGAAGTTAACTATCATCATCTGAATTGAGGGAGAGAGACATTCTTTTGTCCTACAAGACAGAGGGAACGTTGAGAAAACTGATGGCTATGTAGGAATGTCCAGTCTCTAGAAGACCAGTGTGAGGAGATACCAGAGGGTGCAGCTGTTCTTGTTCTCCAGTATGAGAGCCAGTAGAAAAAACAGGTTCAGGAGGTTTCTCTAAATTAGAGCTGCAAACAATTAATTGATTAATTGATTGAAAGGAAAATAACTTACAGCTATTTTGATAGTCTTTTAACTGTTTCTATCTCTTTTTTTAAGAAAACTTACTAAATTCTTGCTTCAAAACTCTTGAAACTTTATAAAAAAAATATTTCATGAGAAAGGGAGGGTCTTTGGGTTAAGGACTGTTGGATGGGCAAAAGAAGCAATTTGAATAAGCCACTTTGGTTTATTTGACAGTGGGGAAATTGTGATGAGCATTTCTCTAAATTACCTTTTATAGATTGAATTATTCATTGATTAATCCTGAAAATAATCTGTAAATTAATCCCTGAAAAAAAACCCTACGTCAGTCATTGCCTTACACCGAACCGTGGAGGAGCTTCCCATTCTGAAAACTATCATAATCTGTAGTTACATTATTTTATTAGTATATCTATTTTAAGATAACAATCTTTTTTTTTTTTTAATAGAAGCTTCTCCAGTTTCATCAAAACCTCTTTTGTGTATGATGTGTTGATACACCTTTCACTTAAAGTTACAGTGTTGATCTGCTACTGATTACACTGTGATTGTTGCAGATATTTGTAGGTTTGATTCAAGAATAATTCTCACTGGTGTCTTGAATGAATGTGTCTAAGTGTGTAAAGATTCACAGACATGCCAGGCTGAACGTGAAAGATTTGGCTGAGTGAATTCAGACTGAATATGTATTGGTGAAAAATTGAACATAAATAGTAAAAAAAAAAATCCATGTGTCACTTTACATGTGTTTTACATTTCGATATGTTACTGATTTTTCATTTTTTGTAGCAAGGAGTGTGCTGCTGTTTGTACTGTTTTCTCTCTCTGTACATGACCTGACACCTGTTCCCTTGCTCAAACTAAGGAGTAAGTTTAAGTTTTAAAAGAAAAAAGTGATACATTGCAGCAAAACATGCCAGCTGCCTAGCAAACAGCAAAGCCACAAATCCGACCCACATCCAGAGACGCCACAGAGTCACAGTGAGAACACAAACAACACCTGAAGCTTTACACATAAAAGGTAACAGCAAAATGTTCCTCCACTTCCTCTGCAATTTTAAATTCTACTATCACATCATCTTACTACACAGATGTGTTAAAAACACATCTCATTCACAAACCGGATTTTTAATTTCCATTTCTTCGGGCGACTATTAACAGTAGGTAGGCAGTAGTAGAATCAGAATCAAAGAATCACGCTGTCTTGCATCGTATCGCACTGTGACAAGACTGAATCCTTTTATGCCCAACTGTAAAAATCAATCTAGATGAATCCTACAGTTGACCATGTATTGAGACATATATCAAATCAGTCTCAGAGGGTGAAAAGAGCCCCCCCTCCATGTAGCAATTATAAAAGGGATTGATCTGTGTATTCTGGCAACAGTTTCTAATTTAAAGAATGAGCTGCAGGCACATGATGTGCACAAGGTGCTCTCATACAATTCTGCCAGCAGACAGAACATCGCTGTTCTCATGGCATTTGCAGTCGTGGCATTATTGTGCGTAAATGTCACAGAAAGTTAAACAATTTCGCTGTTCCACATGTGATTCTTGATTTTTACTAGATGTACAAACATTGTGAACAACTGACAACAGAGATCAAACCATTTCTCTGTCTCTGTTTCTATCTCTCTCTCTCTCTCTCTCACACACACACACACACACACACATAAACAGAAATGCGCTGAATTAGAATCAAACTGCTGTGGGGCCAATTCATTCTCCAGATCGTTAAAACTTATGCACAACTAGGACCAATTTAGAGCCCACCACAATTGTGTGTGTGTGTGTGTGTGTGTGTGTGTGTGTGTGTTTGTCTGTGTGTATCTGTGTGTGTATGCTTCTGCACATGTGTGCTGCCCTGGAAGATTTAATTAGGCTGGGAGCAGTTAGAAGAGATTAACATCCATGCTGTCTGAGCTGTCATGTCGACGAAGCGTGTCAAAGCCTTCCGCCAACCCCACCACTACTGAATGGCAAGCTGGAACAGGTGTCTCTGTGGTATCACAACACACACACACACGCACACACACACGCATATAGTAGATACACAACTAAAATAACAATATATATGGGTACTACTCCAAATATTGAACCTGTTACATTCAACAGATACTTCATTGTTTCCTCCTATTGGCCAGAGAATCTTATATGAGACCAGTAAATAAACATGACTCCTTCAAGCCAGTCCAAGCAAAGATCATCCCCATTTCCATCAGCTGTAGTAACAGGTATCTGTGCTCATCTGATTCACCTTGGCTACATTGTGATTTCCTCTAAGAGAGGATCTGAGTCCTGTCCGTAGCCATTACGCTAGCGGAGGGCTGATAGCTGCTGGCAGCTCTGCCTGTTCCCCCCTTGTTGTCTTTGATCAGTCTGATCACTGACGTGCTGTGTTCCCGAGGTCCACAAAACTGGGGACCACCTGATACTGCCACGAGCACAATACACCCACCTGACACAAGTGTGCAAATTACTTGACATATTTATGGCAAATGAAGTACAAACTACAGCAACTTAGAAAAACCCCTCACACACAATTAATAAAGACAGGGTGGTTAAACAAAGCCTCAATCTGACACACAGCTGATGATGCTTTGATCAGTTTTCATATCCCACATCAGTTTCTGCAAAACTATAATCAATGCCAGTCTTCTATTTATGTCTATCGACAAGTACATGTGTTATATTTAGAATGGTATGATAAAAGAAAAGGGAGAGGGGATAAACCTTACACAATCAAATATTAGGTTAATTTGCATGTGTTGTAAAGGACAGCCACACTGGCAGGCTGAGAGGGACGAAACACAAACAAGCACAATGAAGGTAGGATTAGATTTTGATCTGCAATAATTTGACATTTGCACCATTTAGACCTGATATCAAGTGACATCCAATTACTAGACATCAGTAACCACTTACATTAATTTAATAAATATTTTTCCAACCAGTATTTTTCAAGTCTTCAAATTCACTCTTACTTAAGTAAGCATTACATATGAAAATACCCTTCAGTGCTGTTAAAATCCTAGTTTTGAAACAGGTTATCCTCCAATTTTTCCCTGATATTGTTGAATGAAATTATATCTGCCAGAGCAAATCAAATATGAACATATGTGTGTTAGTAATAATAAGCCACAATGTGGCTACTATGTACCAATTTGTTATCTGCATTTTAGTAACTAACTGTAAATGCGCCGATGAAAACCTTGTACAGGAATGCAACTCTTTGGACAAAGGGAGACACAAGAAGACTGAGAAGACAACGTGACTAAGGCAGAAGACAGGTATCCATGGCATGGCAATGGACTGGGTGAGGTTTATACTTATGTGTGTTCTATGCAGGCTCAGAAGCATTTTATTGTACTTATGTAAAAATATGTACCAATAATAACTAACTTTTTTTCTAAGTTAGAGTGACAAAAACATAGACTTGCATTAACACAGGTGCCTTTCAACAGTGCACTGCAACTGAGCTCTGTGTCTTTCAAATGGTGACGAAAATGGATCTCATGCATTACAATACTTCTTCTAGGAAAACCTTTTCAGTAGGTTTGGGGTTCTTCCCCAGGGTGGCATCATGGCAAAGGCCTGTTCAAGCAAAGCTGCTCAGCTGTGGCTAAGCTCCTGTAAAGCCTGGTGACAGTAGAGAAGGTCCAAGACAGCAATAGTGGTGATAAGTGTATGACAGGGGGACACCGAGGGACATGATGGGCCCCTATAGGGGAGGATGGAGGTCAGAGTCTAGCATGTATTGGTTTGTATGTGAGTGTATGTGTTTGCATGTCAGGGAGACTGATGAACAAGGAGGAATCCACCTGAATGACCTTGAAGAAGTCTGCTAAACATATACCCAAGCAGATTTGCATGCTTATTATACCTCAAAGTACAGCTAAAAGTTGTCACCAAAAAAAAAAACCCGGACACACACACACACACACAACTTTCATATAAACCTCACTGTTACTACCTTCCCACTTTCTTGTTTTTTCTTAAATATGATGTTGCTGCTGACAGTTTCTGGTCCCCAGTGACCAACGTCAACTCAAGGTGCTGACACAACAAAGAAGTGGATAGGACCCTTTAACACATTACAAGCACACAAACACATACTGCACACCATGCCAAGCCTCCTCTCTGTCGTCGCTTTGTCTTCCTCACACACACACACACACACACACACACACACACACACACACACACACACACACACACACACACACACACACAGCTGGGGTACATTGACAAAACAACACAGCCATATTCCCACAATAGTTTTGGTTTGTTTTTAGCCTGAGATGCCCTGTGGCAAAAAGTGAGCTAATATGCGGGGGAAGTTGTGAGATACCTAGCTATTGATCCTGGGGGCCACAAGCCCCAGCAGCAGCCTTTTAAATGTCAGCTTTTAATTTCCTTCTCCCTCCTTCACTGAAAAAGATTTATTCAAAGCAGTGCTGTTCAAGGAGATATCAGATAGCATGGTGACAGTCTTTTAAAGAGCTTTTGTTTGGTTTAGGCATTCATGCCTTTTTGTATCAGACTCTTATTCAACAAGAGCAGGGGGAAGTTTCTGCATTGGCCACTGAGTTGAAAGGCAATCTCTCCCCTCCATTGTGGTGCCATGTACAACTGGAACTTCTTTAATTAGGGCTCCTCTTGCACTGAGTGACAGCAATGGCCGATACCCTCCAGACAGTGATGGAGGTCACACACAAACACACACTGGTCTTTCTATAGTGGTGAGGACATTGATTGACAATCCATTCACTAGCCCTTTACCAAGCCTACCTCATCGTATGACATATAAACACACATGCAAGGACACAAACAAACAAACACTGGCACTGTAAAACCCTTTATAGTATCAATGATCATTTTGCAGCTCACACAATTAGTTAGCTGTAAAATTCAAGCATTAAACATAAATCCATCTTTTCACTCCCTTGATTTAGCTAAATTGGCAAACAGGGGGGAAAAAAAAAGAGCATGCCTTTATGCCGTGACTTTATCGTGGATTCCGTTTGACATTTATTATCTGCGTCACCCACACACAGCATCAGAGACACAAACACAAAAATATGCTACAGAACTTATCCAATATGACACCTTCACATTGAATATTCCTATTGAGTAATTTTGGGACTCACAAACTAAATCAGATTGGCTTCTCTGTTAATTTCTTGCTGTTTGTGCTGTGGCTATTCATGTAGAACCATAAACCGTTTTCTCATGTTGTACTGTAGTTGCATATTGTTTTGTTGGAGCAGCACAACAAAATAATCATTAGTTGCCACCAGCTATCGCTAGAGCCCTTGGAAGAATGGGAAGATCAACAATTGGATAATTCCTGCCCAGGTGCATAATGAAAGAAGATATTTACCTACAAAGACTGATGCTGTCCATGCAGTACACAAATATATTCCTTGAAATTGGTGCTTCATGATCTCAGAAACGGAGCTGAGGTATCCCTTTTTGCTATGCAGGTAAAAACAACACCATCCAGAATGCAATGGGCCTGTTGCCTTCCAAGGCTCTTCACTGGCAACGGTGACACTGCAGTGCTATTAACACAACACTAGTGTTACTGCACTCTCTCATTCACTCTCTCTTTTTGCTCTGTTGTCCATTTTATCCCAATGACTTTGGTGACACAGGTTGTTCTGGTTATGACTCCCTGCTACCACAAACACACAAAAAAGTAGAGCACACCATGTAGCTAAAAAAAAAAGCCTGAAGACTTGAACAGCACCTGGCTCATTCCAGGGGAATGTGGGGTGCCATTGGAAGTTGAACATTGTTCACTATGAATTGACATTTACCTTTTACCATTTTTTTATTCATTCATATAGCACTAAAAGTTGAAATTAATACACTCTTTTACAATATTTGTAGCAGATAGCAACATGTTGTTGCTCCTTACAACTGTGATGATAACTGAACCAGTTCCAGTCAGTCCACCTTGTCTTCCTCAGCAGCAGCAAAGCCACTGCCACAGGCACTCAGTGAGGGATGAACAAAGCAGCTGGAACAGTCAACTACTACTCCTCTTCCCTTCCCTCCTTCCCTTCCCTCCCTCCATACATCTATCTTTCCTCATTCCTCTCCCCTCCCTCTCCTGCATCTCCTTTTCTGCTTTAAACATGGAAGAGTTAATTTGCTCTTTCTGCAAGCAGCATCTATTTCTATTTATCTTTCTTCTTGTCCCTTCATCTCTTTCTCCCCCCCCCCCCCCCCACCCCCCACACACTCTCTGCCTGGCTAAGGCAGGGCTGTGCTGTCAGGCCCTTCCAGAGCAGAGGGGTTGTCAGGAGTGATGGATGACTATCAACCTTCTGCTGTCTTCCACTACGCTCCTGGGAGATTTACAGGCTCGCTGACTACCAGGCATGAAAACCAATCTCTCTTTCTCATTCTTCCCTCCCTCCCTCCCTTCCTCCATCTATACCTCTTTCCTTCCATCTTACCACCTCTATTTCAACATCCCCGCTGTAACCACATACAAAAAAAGAGGTTTCATAATGGAGGGATGTGTTCAAAACAACATTGAAATTTTGTTTGTGGACAGAGGGAAGCTATTGCTCCTCTTGAGGGTTATTGTGGATGTGTCAAGGGGAACTGGCATCCTGAGAGTGATATACCCAGTCTTTGATAGCCTATCTTGGACATCTTCATCTTCATCATCTCCACTACTCCAAAGCTCCATCAAAGGCTTCCATCACTTGAGCATCCATCTATGTTCCTCGCGCTGCTGGTAATTATAGCACTGGAGGAATTTGCGGCGCTAATTGTTGTCTCAAAATAGTAATTGCTCTATTATTGAGACCATTTTTGCTGATGATTGTTCAAAGGAATTATGGTAATGCAATTAAATGGCTTCATTATTATTTGTGCTAGTGCTAACTGATGGTATTTACCATGTCCAGGCCCTTAAATAAAGATGCATTGAAAAAAATAAAAAGCATTCATTCAGGCAGGCCACAGTATAGTCTGCTTGATGTATTGGACATTTTATTTTCCCTTGAATAATTTTGACTGTTATAACATTCATGAATGTTGCAAATTATTTTCGGTAAGATCCAGATTATAGAATTCAAGCCGGCTTACATTTTATTTATGTCATGTACTCTTTGCATCAACATGCTACTGTATGCGTATTTCTGTTCTATACAATCATACTTTTTTGGATGGTAAGGAAACCCTGAACTAAGCCATTCTGCCAAAGATTGTTACAACTATTAAGAAGCCTTCTCCCCAAGACTGTACAACTACTAATTGTTCTGGATGAAAATGTACTCAATTAAACTGCAATCAGGAGACAGAGAATGTTCACCAGGTTGTGTTGCAATCTGTGTTGCAAGCATTACTTTTAACAACTAAAAGATGAAATCATTACATATAACATTAAAATGTTATTACTGAGCTTAGGCAGTATCTCTTTTTTTACAACCGTCATACCATTCTAACATTTTTCCAGGGTATACAGTAGATGACAGTATTTTTGCAGGGTGAGGACAGGTTTGACATGTTACAGAGACTTTACACCGAGCAGAACCCACCACAGAGAGCCCCCACATGACCATGACATGATAGTGGATCCAGTCAATTTTCAACATAAAATTCCATGTGTAGACACCTGATTGCAAAAACGGACAGAAGGGGACACAATGCAACCACTAATGCTACGTTAACTTGATAGAAAAACCAAGAGACAAACACCACATCAAAAGAATCCCAGTGAGCTTATGAAATCAGAAAGGCAAAATGCGATTCATCTGACATGCAACTAGAACTTTTCCCTGCACAGACAAAGAAGGGAGGTAAACTGCATCGCAGCCGAACATGTAGGAGCTGTCTGCTACGTCTTTAGTCATAACCATTTTTAAGGAGAATAATGCACACAGCGTCCACCATGTTGGTTGGCTCACCTTTATGGTAAAGACAAAATAATTCCAGACAGGGGCAGTCAAATTTTTTTCTTTACAAGTCCTCCTGTCGCTGAATTACCAGAGCCGCTGGTGCTACTCGCCATCTTTCTCCAATGAGATGACTTCCTGCGTGCCATATCAGTAGATCATTTGTAGTTTTTTTGTAGCGTTTGTAGTTGACAGTATCGAAAATGACATCATCTGGGTTTTTCAATAACTTGGTATTCTTAAATATTGTGATGTCCCCAAGCCTAGTTCACATACTATCGAGCAGAGAAATTATCCCCAACATTCTAACAAAGGTCATAACCCCAAGGTGATTTGGTAGAGTGGGAATTGGCCTACCAGCCACGCTGACAGATAAATAAAAGTAATATAAACAGAAAGTGCAAATGTAATGAAGTGATCTGTGATATTCCCAACCCATATTGAATCAAGAGTGTGCCTATGACACTTAAACCGAAAGGCTACAGACAGAGCATTGGCACAGAATGCTAGCTAGTGCAGCAACCAACAATTAAAGAATCAGCTCAGGTCATGCACCCACTCCCATTTCACTTCTAAGTTTTCCTGCACATCAGATTCATTATGAAAAATACCACATACCCATGTGTATGTTCGCTTCTCATGTGGGGAGACCAGTGCCACTGTATCTCATGAGTACAGCCGAGTAGTATCACTGCACAGTGTGTACACATCCCTCTCATAATAGAAAATCAATGTGGTGGTTAGCGTTGATATTGTGGTGGGCTACTGCAAACAAGTTAAAGTAGGAATCATTCGGTTCTCTGTTCACATTTACTACCAACTAGCTGAGAGGGGATTTCAACATGAGGTGGAAACAAAATTATTACTACTGTCTGATCAGAATAAGTAAAAATAAATCTATTATTAAATGTGTTTTTCTTCTTTTTCCCAGTTGTACTGAATTAATTTTATTATGACTTCTGTGTACTGTTACATCTTTCATGTGTGTAATACATGTATGTGTGTGAGAAAGAAAAAAGAACGCTAATATTTTTTTTCCTAAATGCTTGAATACTGTAGATGTTGAATATTTTGTGCATGTCAAGTTAAACACTGCTGGGTAAAACAAGAGAGTAGCTGGTAAAAAAAAAAAAAAAAAGTCAGAGGATGATAGAGTTTGGAACTCTCGAGGTGGGCAAAAAAGTTCATTTTCAACGCTAGTCACAAAATGAAACATCTACTTATCTTTGACTAAAGACTCAGATCAACTAAGTCATTATATTCATACATTACCAAATATTATGTCTCCAAATTTCATAACCATTCCCTATAATCACTACCTTTCAAAGGCTGTCTGGGGAAGAAACTCATATTTACATTCATTTGCAAATTCGCCAAAGGAACCATGCTGGCTAGTAGAATAAATATAAGCTTCAATATGCAGACAGTACTGACTCCACTATCTAGGAAAGGTAATAGATTTAAATGACATGTAAATGTTATTTAGATTGCCATCTAATACCATGCAAAGTGGCACTGTGTCTCGCCTTATCAAATATTTGAATTAGGAGAAGAAGTGACCCCACCTAGATTCTGGGGTACATTGAGTAATGATACCTGTGAGCGTGTGTTTGTCTTTTGTCGGTCTGCATGTGTATGAGTGTGCATGCATGCAAGTGTGTGATCTCTCCTCTGTAATGATCTCTGGTCCTATTTGTCAGCACTCTGCATAGTTTATAAAATGTGAGACGTATACACAGTTTTCATTGACATTTGGTAGGCTCATTAAAATCAGATCACATCTCTAGAAGACAGCTTGAGGAGAATTCCTCTTCCCTGCGCTTAGACAACATAGCGTGATGCTTAATGCTTGCTTATATAGGCCTTGTTAGCTTTGTATCTATCAAGCCTTTACTCATGCTGAGCGACAAGGCTGGATTGACATCAGATACAGAAAAGGCAGAGCACACACAGCTTCAGGTGTATCACAGGCACTGGCTCGAGATTTGCCTTTCTGATCTGCCTTTGAATATTAGGCATACTTGACAGACATAAAATATCACTGCATAAATAGAAAGGATAAGGCTACAAGGTTGTAACAGGTCAAAGATTTTACCACTAGAACAGCGTCACGACAGCATAACATTTTGCAACATCAGGTGGGGAGTAGATACATTTTTGAGTTATAGCAAAATATGCAGCCATATGGCGGAAATGAGTCATATATTGAAATGTATGAAATGAGAGACAACAGGATTGAAATGTATGTGAGGGTATAACATTGCCAACTAGCTTGATGAGCATCTAAACCCTGCATCAAGTCTATAAATATGTCCTTGCTGGTCATTTTTTCTCAGCCAGCCAAGCTTACTCCTCCAAATACTCGATCTCTCCTCCTCAGCCATTTTGCAACCAGCAGTGAATATGCAGATGTGAAAGCAGGATGGTGCGGAGGGAAGGGTGAAGCTATCAAATCATAAATAAACAGGAGCTTTGGGGGTTTTCCTGCCACAGTAACTGCTGCCATTTGACCTCAGGCGGTCTGTGGAGGGCAGGGATGATAGATCTGCCCTTCTCTGTCCTACAGCTGTTCACACATCAACAGCAGAAGTTCCAATTAAAACGTTGAAGTGGCGGCATCTTTATCGCAACTGACACTCTAGAGGCCCATGTGTCACTTCAGGCCTGGATGAGCTGATGAAGGAGACTTAGTGAAGAGAGAGGAGGTAGGGAGGTTAATGAGAGTCCACTACCACTGGCAGCACATATTCTCAGTCTCTCTTCTCTGCACCATGACACACTCTGATATCGCACATTCAGACTAATTTGAAGGCTTGCTGAAAACTGAGAACAAAACAGAGGTCAAAGGAGAACGGATGTGTGTGTGTGTGTGTGTGTGTGTATGTGTGTGTGTGTGTGTGTGTGTGTGTGGGCAGGCGCACGTGTCTGTCTTCATTCACTTCACAGCAGCTATGCTTGGGAAAGGATGGAGGTTGAAGGACAGCCAGGCTCATCTCTGACAGCTGTGCTGTATCAGCAGGAAGTGATGTCATAGGTCAGTGTTGAGGATGTGGAGGTGGGCCTATGAGGGCGGTAACCCCACAGCCCTGCTGGATAAGCAGAGAGTGCTGAGAAACTAAATTCACTGTGAATTTTATGAATGGTACATGATCTAAAAGAATAGATATGTCTTTGTAGTCACTCCACCATCCATTCTTCTTCTAATAACTCTGACTATAATAATGAGCTGGTAGGACACAATGTACAAACTGCCAGTGTAAGAACCAATCTGTAGTTATTATAAGACATAACAGGCCTGACGGAGCTGGACTGTGATGCATTTGTACAGAAGAAAACAACCCGAAGAGGAACACAGGCACTGTTGAATCATCTTCTTACATACACAGGAACTGTTAACACCTGCAGATGGAGACGTGTCAGTGTTGCATCTGCATTTTTCCAGTGCTGATGTTTCTTTTATTGCCTGTAGGTGGCTCCCGCTGGAGCGTAACAAAAGGCCTAAAATGGTGCTACGAATCAGCAGCTCTTTATACGGGCTGCCCATGGAGTTAGGTGTTTCCCATCAATGACACAGTGTGTCCTTGCCCCAGGTAGTATTACAAGATCATTTATGCATTGACATTTTTACAACTCGGTCTGAGTAGAGGAGCACAAATCAAAATGCTTACATGACCATCATCATGACAGAGGAACACAGAGGAGGTTGAATTGGGCTTTCCTAACATGGGGAATTTGTGTGTGTGTGTGTGTGTGTGTGTGTGTGTGAGTGAGAGTGTGCGTGCGTGTGAGTGTGCGTGCGTGTGAGTGGGTGTGCGTGCGGGTGTTGGAACACATTTTGCTGTTCAGTTGAGACAACCCAACTCCTGCAAGCACCTTTTGACAAGGACTTAAGGTCTGTTTTTCCTCAAGTCAGTGCATCCAGGAGTGCTGGGCTACATTTAAAGGTGATGGACAACATCAATCAAGGAGCTTTTGAAACCGATATTGTACTCGTCAAGATGTTTTCTCACCCACACACTCTAATTAACCCACACAGACATATGGTTAGTCTTCTGCTCCGTGGAGACAAGGGCAGGAGGTAGTACTCGCTCGCCTGTGTCAACATTTCAAAACACTGCTTGTTTTTTCACAGCTGGTGAGAATACTTGACTGTGACTCTGATAAGTTGTAAAACGTCATCTTCTCTATTTTAGCAGCATGTGAGGGCGCAACAAATGCACATTCACAACAACACTTTTTTTTAAATAAAGACTTTTACACTTTTATTTCAGTTGCCACATTTTCTGTCGGACTGAAAACAGTTCATAGTCTATTTCTTCAAAAATGATCAAAATGGACAACACTGCTGTATCTGCTGCCTCGTGACACCACACAGAAGGAGCACAAGGAGAAGATAAGGAAAGGAGAGATAAGGTGATCATGGCTCAGAGTCACAGGATGAACGATAACTCGAGCCTCCTAATGGTGCAAGAACACTCCTGTGGCTGTTTCTACAAGGAAATGCATCATCACTCCAAGACACCGGAGAGGAACAAAGAAAATGAAAGACAAAAAAATGTGACTAGTATCTACTAAAACTGTTGATATCAATGCATGAACTAACCTTTGAAACATCACGCGTAACAAAAACTGATAGTTTTCCTTCAGTTGACTGATTACAGTCTGATAAGCATGAAAACACCACACCCTCCATCGATTAGCAGCAAAACAGATCAATAAAGCACCACTACCAGCACACATGCCAGACAGATGAACACAGAGCCAAATCATGCAGCACACAGCATAATTTAAGAACATTAAATATTTGGTGTAGTCTAGTTAACAGGTGACCTGGATTTAATTAGGACCAGGATGAGGTAAGTATCCCAATGATACAGGTACACAGAGAGAAGAGAGATGTGGGAGTTGGTTCTCTCACTTTGAATGATGGGAGGTTTTTTGGGGGTTTTTTTGTCTCAAAAACGCTACCCAAGATCAACTTCTACAATCAGACTTGATGGAAAACAAATTATGAATTTGCATGTCACGTAGGTCATCACAAGTCTTTTCTAAACAGGGAGGTTTAGTTAACATGGCTTCAGTTGAATACAGATCAGGCCTCACATCAGCTGATACGGTCGCCATTCAACCCACTGCAAAGGTGACGTCCACCATGTGAGAATGTTCTGTGATTGTACAAAGGGAGGAAACAGCTGCGAAGCTGTCCATGATCCTAAACCAAAAACAAATAATTAAATAAAATAAGAAAAAACAACAGACAAGGAAAAAGAAAAAGGAAAAGCTCATGACTAAGATGGGAACCTGGTGCTCAAAGCTTCCCATTTACAAGTTCATGTTTTGGGTGAACTAACCATTTCTACTGTAATGTGGAGAATTTTTAATGTTGCTATAAGAGTAAGGGGCTCTTTCATGGGAATAGTTAGATTATTTGGTAGACCTTCCAAAAGAAGAGAACCATGACATGCATCAAGAGAACTCCCAACTTCATTTTGATGTTTCATGTTTGCAGCAAAATTTATCTGCTAACAAGAGTCATCATAAGCAATGGTTAAGGACTCTGAATATCAAAAAATTCAGTTATAACTGCACTTACTTGATTTAAATGAGGTGGGATGTTTTTCTTCTTCCAACCTTGTGACACAGAGAACAATGACGAGTACATAATGTGTCATTTGTGATAAAACGTAATGTACTATGATTCGCAGGGTTTAACTGCTGAGGTGTTGATGCGCTGCATGATAATACAGGGTATCTCCATAGTCAAGGGCAGACATGAAGGTTGACTGCTCAATAGTTTTATGATGAGGGGAAGACATAAATCTTTATTTTTACATAAGAAACCCAGCATTTTTTTTCCCGAAGAAAAGACATTCTTTTACATAATACGTACGAAACATACAAACAGATATAGAGACCATTTTGCTGTGGGACTAAACCATTTGGAGCACCGGTATTACACTTTGGTAGACCTCGTGTTTTTTTCTCCCCACATGCACATGGAAGCAGCATAACGTATTCTTAAATGATGGTACTGTGTTCAAAATATGAATATAGTTTAAACTTTACTACTTCTTGAGTATTAAAGTCAGATAGAACATTGTTTGTAAATCTGTATCTAGTAAAGACAAGCCAAAGTATTTCAGGTGAGCTAAGGGGCGACATAGGACACACAGTCAAGCTCTATATCCCAGGGAATCATTGTAAGTGACCCAGTGACTATGGCAGGAATGGGATTCGGAGGGCTGAGGCCACTAGTTTCACCCCTGAGCCCCGGGAAGAAAAGGTGGTCTGAAAAGAGCAGTAGCGAAATGGACCTTGGCTTGATTGAATGGTCACTGGGTTGGAAAGCAGCACTGATGTGATCTGTGACCTCGTACTGCCCGAAAAAAGAAAAAAAAAACTTTTTAAAGAAATGATTAAATGAAAGTACCTTCAAAATGAGCCTGAAGGGGCCGCAGCGAAGTAGGTGGACTGGAGGGAGGGTGCAGTTCCCCACTTAGCACAAACATGGAGAAAAAATGAGTATGAGAGAGGGCTCAGACCTCATAAGCACCTGGTGTGCACCAGGAGAAAGAGAGGCGTGACAGCGTGTGCTGAACACTGGGTATGTTACCTTGTGTCTCAGGGCAAGACAGCACACCTGAGAAGCAGCAGCATGGTGGACAGCACTGACAACTTTGTTCAATTTCTAACATCTAACATCAGAAGGCATCTTTGGGGAAGAAATATCTGAAAATGAATAAACAGAAAAGGCTCTTCTGAGGCCTAAGGCACCACCTCAGCCAGCTTTTACCATGTTGGATGATAGGGCTGGAGTGAGTGCATACGTTTAAATACAGGGAAGGGAAAATATATTGAGGGAATGAAGTCAGAAGATTTACTGAAAGACCTGCTGGGTGTTCAGTTATCCAGAGTGCTTTGTCTTACCTTGGACCTAGATACCTACAGATGCTTATGTTTGTTTGTTTGCATGCATGCAAGGATTTTTCTGCGCTGCCCAATGTGCATCTAAGCTACCATTATATACTCTCCACATTACATAGCATATACCATAACAACTATATTTTCATATCTTTAAGTATTATTGTATCAAGAATCTTTCAGTGATCAGTTGATGCCAATGATTGCGGTTCAAAGGTGCTAAAGGCACCAGAGGTACCACAAAGAAAAAACTGGATAATGAGAACAAGTGGAATGGTAGATAGGCTGCACGGTGGTGCAGTGGTCAGCACTGTCAGCTCCCAGCAAGAAGGTTCCGGGTTCCCGAGTCCCGGCTCCATCACGGGATCTTTCTGTGTGGAGTCTCCATGTTCTCCCTGTGCCCGTGTGGGTTCCCTCTGGTACTCCAGCTTCCTCCCACAGTCCAAAGACATCAAGAGGGGACGAGGCTGATTGATACTCTAAATTGACTGTAGGTGTGACTGTGAGTGTGAATGGTTGTCTGTCTCTATGTGTTGGCCCTGTGATGGACTGGTGACCTGTCCAGGGTGAACCTCGCCTCTCACCCGTAGTTGCTGGGATAGGCTCCAGCCCCCCCACGCGACCCTTAATAGGAATAAGCGGAAGACAATGGATGGATGCATGTATGGATGGATGGAATGGTAGATTTCAGAAAGAGAAATGTATTCATTATTATTTAAAGATTTATTATATGGCAGCAAATGTTTTAAAAACAATTGTCATCTAAATAAGTTTTGCCAAAATCAATTTTCAATAGTTTTGTAATAAATATTCTTAATCTATCAAAAATATTGTATTATTCTTTTATTGTTTTGTTTTTTTCTCTGTACTACAAGACAAAGATATTTATGATTTTGGCAAATAAATAATTAAATACATCTATGTCATATTAAGTTCAATTACAAAAAGGATGCGACTGTTACAGCAACCACGTATGACTTGAAACTGAATTAGAGACATGCAGACTACGCTTACTCATTACTTTGGAACATTCGTTATCTAATTTCACTGCGATGTCGATGCATTTTACAAATCACGTTATGTTGCGAAACAAAGTGCATATTTAAATTAGCAGTAAGAAGAATGCAGAGACAGAGCGAAAAAACAAAAAAACAAAAAACAACCGATGGATGTGTAACAAGTAACTGTGATTACATAGAAAGTAACAGAGCACAATATTAAGATTACTCTCTCAAAATGCACTTTTGGAGTCGAACCAGCCAGGTCTTGAAGGAATAAAAAAAAGGTTGAACAAAAGATGGCCACTTATCAGCACTGGCACCTCTTTTGTAAACTAGGCATTTTAGGTGTAGCTCTGCTCTAGTTTGAACCCAACCTAAGAAGCCGATTGCAAAAAAAAAATCATGGCAATACAGAGAGCGCGCAGTTTTCCTTACATGGAGAACCACAAGGCTCAGTGCTTGATGCTCTTCTCTTAATACTAACTTTTTTTTTCCCTACCATTTTCTACCATTCTAAAGAATGGAATAAATTTCTAGTTACAATTGTGTTTGTTTTTCAGCCAGCTAGCTCAGATAAAAACAGAAAACACTAGCTACCATATTAACTGTACAATTATTATACTTATCAAACATCCAATACATGTATAGGAGTTAAAAACTTCTATGCTAGTGACAACTTTGGTGTCCCCTTAAAGAAATGATCGCGGTGAAATGAAATTGCTGTGTTGGATTGTTGTCTGTTGGCGAGAGTACAGTTTGTCATAACACTTGTTTAAAGTAAAGTAAATTGTCCTGCTGCATTGTTCTGCAGAGACTGACACTCTCCCAATCCCACAGCATCCCAATCAAAGCCTGTATAATCACACAGACATTTCACGGCAATCAGACAGAAAAGAGGAGGGGGCTTGGAGTTTTGACAAGAAAGCAGAGAAACTGCTGCCTCTGAACCATAGATACTCAAATCATGCCTCTATAAAGTCTTGATTAAACAAATTTAGAAAGGCAAGCAGTCGTGCACAGAAAAAACATAGCACTTTGGAAAAAAAAGGCAAGTAGATATGTCAGAGCGTTTTGTCTGTAACGGATTATCCTGAGGAATGTTAGGCTTCCAAAATAATCCATAATCACATGTCACATTCAAAGAGGTAGAAAATGGAATGAACTGTGGTATGGAGTTGGTTAAATGGAGAGCTTTATGACCAAGGAGAGGCAGGGCAAGAGACAAAGTGAGCTTCAAGTGTCTCTTTCCCTGGCTGAGTGAGCTCTCTTCACAGATCTTGTTCCTCTGAGGATATTTGTGCTGCTTTGTTGCAAATTAGGCTTCCTCTTTTGAGCTTTTATTCACAGGAAAATATCAAAGTAATCACCAGAGTCATGGTGATTATTCCATGTTGTAAATAAGAGACAAATAATAAGACTTTGTTTACAGTTTATTCTATTTGTCTCTCTGAAGCTTGGTGTGCTGTAGAGGATTTCTGCCTAGTTTCTCGGTGTCAGGGGAGTTCTCAAGATTATCTCATGAGTACGGTTTTAGCAATTCTTGCAACAGATTATGGTAAATTATCAAATTTACAATACATATTGTGGCATGAGTTGTCGGTCATCCTAGGCATTGTTGAGACAAAAATGAGGTTTTAGTCAACTTATATCCTTCATATCTTAATCATACATTAAAAAAGGTTTCGAAACATCTTGGGAAACTACATCTGTGTCTGTGTTTCCAGCACAAAACTAGAGCAGATGTGCGCCACTTGAAAAAAAAAATGGTAGAGTAAAAGTGCTAACAGGTGAGGAAGTAGTACTGCACATACAAAGAAATGCAAAAATGACTATAGGTTCAATGGTTGTTCGTCTCTGTATGTTGGCCCTGCGATGGACTGGCGACCTGTCCAGGGTGAACCCCGCCTCTCGCCCATAGATGCTGGGATAGGCTCCAGCCCCCCCGTGACCCTTACTCGTAAGTAATAAGCGGAAGATGATGATGACTATAGGTTCACTGGGACTTGGGACCTAAAACCAATACAAACTGATGAGTGTACATGAAAACATATACAATTATGCTAATCAGAGGTTGTATAAAATCAGGCTGGCCAGTGAAATGTTCTTGGTTTTGTCAACTTTGGTTGCAAGTTGACAATTATGTAGTAGCCAAGCACTAAATTCTGCCCTCCTCTATCATTTATTTTACAGTACATGTAAATATAATTTACCAAATTAATATCAAGTTGAACTGAAGACTTGAAACCAGCAATTGAGAAAATAAACCCATGAAGAAAAACTTTCCTGAGGTAACATTTTACTTATTTTAACAACCCATGGCTATTAAAACAAGTTTAAAGCACTTCCATGGTGGCTGAACTTTTTAATGGTGACCAGACTGAGCATGTCGAGCTCTTATGAAGACTGCAACGCCCCCCAAAAAACACCCTGTTTGAGAGTTTCAAATATCAGTCAGGGAATATGATGTTCCTGTGCAGACGGGAAGAATGAAAGCAGAGGAGGAAGTAGTGGGTGCAAGGCAAGAGGGAAGGTGACTTTAATGGAACAGAGGCAGATGGCTGATTCAAGCAGTCCTCAGCTTAGGAAGCCAACAGAAGTCTCATGCTAACAACATCCACATACAACTCCTTTAGCAGAAGTTTCTATCTGCCTCTCTGCCTGTTGGTCTTTCTGGGGACTGTTCTGGGCCAACTAGCAGCCAGATATCATTATCTCCTTGACTCAGGGCAGAGTAATCTGCCTGCCTGTTCCTGCTTTACTGAGTTGGATAAATATAATATGTGACTCAGAGCCATTATCTACTACAGAACAGCCATATTTATCCTGCAGGCAGAGGCCTTGGCCCATTTGAACTGGCCTCCTCTCTGTGATGGAACTACACTCATGTGATGGAAGCCTTTGAACCACTGTTCATGGGATTTTAACCAACAGAGAAATTAACCATTTTTGTAGACAAATTGCAGAACCTTTAATTGAAAACAGAGCTGCTACATTTTTTAAAGTACTGTTGTTGTACTGATATTGCAATAAAAAATAGTGGAGCAGCAGCAGCCTGTACAGTCTGGTGACTGTCCTCCAAAGAAAACTTCAGCATCAATCATTTCTACAAATGCCTAATAATGACATGTTTATGTTGGAGTGAAAAGCCCTCTAGAGGTCAGAAGTTGTCAGTTGGGAGCACAAGAGAAAATTGTGTGACGTTATTATGGGTCAATAAAATGGTACACTTTACCACAGGAGACCACTACTGGCGGTCAACGTTGTATTCATTATCATTCCCCAACCTTATCAAAACTTCATCATACGGGTGTCAGAGCGGACAGTTTTTTTTAGCTTTTTAATGGGGATTTGTGATGTCACAGAGGAATCACGTCATGTCGCACATACAAATAGCGGAATAGGAACAATTTACAGAAATGACAAATGGCATACTTTGTCATTTAATTTGGAGGGCTTCTGTTTAGAAAGATCACTGCAGAAAACATTTTTAATTTTTACATACTGTACAGCATATGGGCCCTCCTCAAAAGCAGATGGAAACTCGTGTTTCACTGCGTTTAAAAGTTAGCTGCATTTGTGGATATATATTTGCTAAAGACAGCAGTTAGGCTTCTGTCGCAGTGTTGAATTTTAAAGAACTCGTGAATGCAGAGAAGGAGAGAGAGACAGAAGCAGAGGGGAAAACATTGAGGGAGAGGTGAGGGAAAGGCTATCCTCTCTTGTCTCAGTCTCTCTGAGGGGTTGACAGGTAGAGAAATAGATCATTGGTCCATGACAGCTCAGTATGACCCCCACGCTATTATGCAGTATGCTGTCTGTGGACTAACTCCCCCATGCAAGTCATAGCCAGCCTATTCACGGCCTAGCTACTCTCCTGATAGATTCACATACATTCTGCCCCTGATGTCCATGCACCGTCCTTGACTGCTGTTAATGTTAATGAGAGGATATTACACCAAGAACTATTTCAGCGGCTTAATCACAGGATCAGCATTTGTGCAAAAGATGCTTATTGGCCTGGTGAAGGACTGGCCTGTCTTCTACCCAATTTATGTTGGGGTAGGGTCCTGTCCTGCTACCCAAGTGTCCCTGAACTGGGATAAGAGTGTCAAGACAACAAACTAATGGAATGAATAATAGTTTTAGATGAAGATTGAGGGTAAGGGAAGGAGAACTGAGTCCCCAGTTTGGCAGTATGTTCGTCTCAGCTGCCATGCAACTGCCAAATCAGTAAAACAGGGATTAACCATACACCACAAACTCTCTCTCTCGCCTTGTCTTCTCCTCTCTTGTCTTTGTTGTCCTGTATTCTCCTCTGGTCTCATCTCATATAGTCTCTAACAGTTTATGCCCTTCTTCCTTTTCTTCTATGGTGTCTCCTCTCATGGTTTCTCCTCTGCAATGCTCTTTACTTTGTCCTTCACTCTTTCTATCTCCTCTGATTTCCCCTCTCACAAAATGACCTGACACAAACTGCAGCATGTTTTAACAGTAACGCCTTTTATGTAAGACGATATGAATAAAAAAAGGGTGCTATTTAGTAAAATAAGCTCGCATTCAAGCGAGGAAGAGTCCTATAGAGTCTTTCACGAACAAAATAACAGCTCCATGAAGACAAAAGCTAATTGACTGGTACCCTCCACTATTCTGAATTTGCAATTATTAAGTTTCACCTAGCTACCGTAGGTAAAAGTCAAATGAAAGAGAGAGAGAGGAGGAGAATGTGGGGGAAGCAGGTGGGGGGGGGGGGGGGGGCAGTGTCTCCTTTTTAAGTGTCCCTGCTGTCAATGCAATGCATTACGATACAAAGCAAGCCATTACTGCTTAGCATTGTTGAATCTTCGAGTGCCCAAATAGTGACAGGTCTATTTCTCTGCCGTTAGTGAGAGAGGCAGGCAGAGCAGAGGACATCTAATTACCCAGTATTGTGAGGCACAATAAAACTCTTGATAAGCCTAGCAGTAGAACAAGCTGGGTGCGAGGCTGCGTGTGTGTCCATATTCATATGCTAGTGTGCACTTCTATGAGTAATAAAGTAGGATGACCACACGGCTCTCTCTCTGAAGCTAAGTTCAATAACAGTCAGGTATTGCCTGAACATACACACACCCTCATATCACACCTGTCATTCTGTCATTGTCATTGTCATCATCATCATCATCATCATCAACGTGGTCCAGAGATTCACCAGTAAATGCTGGAAAAAGCTAAAAGGAGACAGACAGACACACACACACACACACACACACACCATGTGAGACTCATCATATTATACATAGTTTATATAGTCTTCAGGTGTCTCTCTTACGCAGCTTAAGAAGGACAACATAAATGGAATATTTATGAAGATTTGAACATGTGGGCCGATATACAGTGATTATAATAAACACATCAAACACTGCAGTGACAATCAGTCCAGAATATTATCATAATACAGATTATTAATGTATCAGTGTACATTTAAGATTAAATATTGTGTGTAAGCCCATAAGTGATGTGTTATTGTTTTTGACCAGTATGATTCCCATCTAAGTAGTAAATTGTCTAAATTACTGCATTTTAATGCCTACATGTCATAAAGAATTGATTCTTTTCTAAGATATGGGTGACTGCCTTCTCCATCTATGGTTTATAGCTCTAATAGCTTGAGGAGTGGAGAGGAGAATATCCTTCTGTTTGTGTATCCTGTGCCTGATATAGTTCTAAACATTTGTATATTTCTAAGTAAATTTGACCAGTGATTAAAAAAAAATTATCAACATGAAATTATTGTCAGTCTCCATGGATGGAACTTGTTATCCTTAAAACTGCATATATTTGTTCTTATTTTCATTGAATGTTTTCTTCGAATCATCAGATTTACTCTGGGTATTATGCGTCTTGTTTGTGCTAGCATGTGGTGTTATTATCTATGTGTATCCCCATTTGCATGCGCTAACATGTCTTTATTTCACACTGGCCATGTATTAGTCCCTCTAGCAATACCAGAGATTCTCTGTGTTTCGGCGTCTGTATCCACAGCGTTACAGCTCCAGCAGACAACGGTAAGTCGACTAGATGACTAATGTGTTCACTGAGGAAAAAATTTATGATTTCTCTAGCCGAGGTTAATGGACATGTTAACACACAGAGATGATTTGTTTAATAGGAAACGACCGCAATCTATATTTGGTCATCTCTGCAGCACCTTCCCAGAATCCAATACCAAATGAAAAAGAACGTACTCTCTCTCTCTCTCTCTCTCTCTCTCACACACACACACACACACACACGCACACACACACACACACACACACACACACACACACACACACACACATATAAACTCATTTTGTATCACCTCCCAATCACCTCCTGTCCAGAGGAGATGTGTTGCTGAAATTTTTTAGCAATCTCATTGGCAGTAATTTTATTCATTTATGCATTTAATTTTACCGAAACCATTGATAACCTTCGTTTGGCCTCAAACAAATGCCATAAATACACCACATAATTTGAGTGTGCATACCCTCACACACACACAGACACACACACACACACGTGCGCACGCGCGAACACACGCGCACTCACACCCACGTGCACTGAAGTCATTTGTATAAGACAGTGTGAAATAAAAGGACTTAGTCGTAATCAGACTGGCAACTGGGGGGGGGGGGGGTTGGAAGATGGATAGAGGAGGACACCAAGAACGAAGTGGAGGATAGACCAATAAATTCTGTCTGCAGTGAAGTTTGCCATAAAACACATTGTGGTTTTATCCATTTGCGGGCATAGCTGCCTGTCTGAAATAATGCAGAATTAATTAGGAGAGCGGGGGGAATAGAACCTCACGACAGTCAGCCAACTGGGATCATAAATCAAACAGTCTGGGGGGAAAAACACAAAGCTAATGTCAGTATGGTAACCGTACATTCCCAAGAAGAAGCCAAGCTGTAATTATCAGCACTGAGCTGAGATGAGGCAATTTAGTGTCATTTACATTGGAGAAGAGAAAATGAGGTGTTAGTTAAAAAAAGAAGATATAAATTGTCATTGTACATCATTGACATTGTACATTGTTCAGACATTTTCATCAGAGACTATGCAACTATGCAGCTCCCACTGCACGAAAGCTCCGAGCTTGGATTCACACAGCAGCTTTCAAGTTGCCACAAGGGGAGCTACCAGTGTTCGCTCAATGCTTTTAGAGTATGTGTGTGTGTGTGTGTGTGTGTGTGTGTGTGTGTGTGTGTGTGTGTGTGTGTGTGTGTGTGTGTGTGTGTGGTTATGTATTTGGTCTTCAGCCAGGAATGTTAGCCAGAGGTTATTTGGCAAAAACAGCAACGTGCACTTTGTTTTTTTAGACTGTTAACCAAAAACACGCCACTCAGTCAAGTCATATTGGATCAAAGATCTCTAACATGAGAAGCTACTAAGCGAGATAGGGACATTTATTGCACACAATAAAAGAAGACCATCAACAAACATGTGTGTAATAGATGTTTCTTATGGAAGGGTGCTTAAATGAACCCCTGCATTATTTAAAACAATTTTATGCGGTGAAAAGAGTAGTTATTGAAGGAAGCATAAGGAGCCTATGAATTCATAATTCAAATTAAATCTGTTCGGAGCCTAAAATGTCTGTTTAATATCACATTCACTGTAAAACTGCTCTTAAACAACTAGAGAACTGTACAGTCATTGAAGCAGTTCTGACCTGACCTGAGAAATAGCTCCCAAAACACAAATGAATATTCATGATGGACAGTATTGATGCTCAGGTTGAGGTTTTGGAATACCCACACCAACCTGACCCTTTATGAGAACCAATCTGACCTGCCTAACCCAGAAAATATGCATTAATTAATGACTAAAACCCAACTTATGACCCACCCATCACCAAAGTTATGCTTTATTGATTCAAGTATGACAATTGTCAAGACTGATTCTGTCCATGGTGCTGATCCTGCTGCTGTGAGCAGAAGCTGTCTGTGTCTGTGTCATTCTTTGACCCCGCCCACAGGTGTGGGAAGAGGCTGAATAACCTGAATAATTACCCAGTCATGTTTTTGTCTGTTTTTAACTGATCATGAAGTAAAACAAGTAACTATTCATTCAAGACATGAACCTTCTCTCTTTTTCTTTATATATATATATATATATATATATATATATATATATATATATATATATATATATATATATATATATATATAAAAAACACCACAGTCCACCAATGCACCGCTAATGGAGAGCATTTATAAGATTTTTTTTTTTCTTTTTCTGTGCAGAAACACAATCTGGCTGCTTCCTGTTATTTTGAGACTACGGCACATGTCTGAAATGCACAGAAAACAGTCACGGTATGGTAATGGAAGGAATGACTGTGATAAAACCGCGAGAGTATCAACACATGACTGCACTGGAAAATATAAGAGTGATGTATTTTAAGTATCAATGCTGCTTGTGTTCGGACTGAAAAGGAAAAAAGAAAAAATAGATGACTCTGTGTGTAGAATTCATGGCCAGTGATTGTTGTTGTGATTGGGTTCACTCATCCCGGTATGTGGTTACCATTCTGCTGTAGCTGGTGAGCTAACTGCTAACTCCACTCTGACTCCTGCAGCGTCTATTTGTTTCACAATACTGACTACTTCATTAACTAAAATGCTCATGAAAAGAGAAAGTAAAGCTCTCTAACAGATTTGCCAAGTTAGCAAATTCCTGACCTTGTAGGTTTAGCACAGCTGCTAATGAGGCAATCATTTCACAGTTTATTAATCAGGTACATTCGACTGCAGTCTCGTAATTACACCAGAGTGACTGAACCACTTATTGTGGTAAAAACTTTGGAATATATATATATATAAATATATATATATGTGTGTGTGTGTGTGTGTGTGTGTGTGTGTGTGTGTGTATATATATATATATCACTGCTTTATATCACTGGAAGTTAAGCATCCAGATAAAACAAAGGTTAATTGGATGTCTCACCTGCAGAATGGTGGAAGGGAGGATGAAAGGTAGGTCCTGCGTATTGGGGAAATACAATGGCATGTGCATAACTGAGGCCATGGAGACTGCTAAACAAAGGTTCACAGCGCTGGCAGACAGACTAACGAGACACAACAGAGAAGCAGAGGCCAAGAGGATAAATGCACTATTCCTCTAAGAATCATCCAAGGTGTACTCACAGCTGCAGAGAGCAGACCCACCTAGAGTCAAAGATGAAAAGTACTGGGTGGCAGAGGTGTCACATTACCCCAGTGCTCAGTGGTTAATAAAGCTGAGGCCACACTATGAACATTTCCTACAACACTGGGACTGGAATGCCACAGGAGAGGCAAACACCCAAACTGGGTCACTAACATGGGGAATGGACAAGATTCATGATAGATTTATGCCATAGTTCACCCAAAAAGAACACTTTGCTTTTCACATACTCACACATACTGTGGGAGTCTTGATTTTTTAGGCTGTATTACTTGTGACTCCAGAATGTAAAAGCATATATTTAGCTTGAGGCTAATGGCAACTGACTACAAACAAAAAGCTAGAGTGCTCAAAAACACTGATTCATAAACCCCTGAGCACATCATTCACATTGATCCAAGAGTTCATAAAGAGTCTTTTTTAGCAGTTTTAATGTTTGTGTCTGGCTCTTTCTGCATTCTGGAGCCACGAAGAAGTGATGCAGGAAGGAAAAATGTCTTTATATGCTCAAATACCTATGTTTGAGAACTTGAAAAGCAAAATGCGTGTTTTAGCTGAGGAACTAACTTCAACTTTAGACTTTAAAGAAACATAACTACATCAACACTTAAAGTTCCTCTGCGCACATATATATTAAAGAAAACAAAAATACTGTCATGCTTGTGTGATATTGCTTGTCCAGAAAAACAACTTTAATTGCTACTCTTCTCCTTCATTAAAAATTACAATGACATGAATGTGCAAATTTTCTTCATTTCACAATTTACTGTGACTGCTGGATATAAATGTCCCCTACACCTCTAAAAAGAAAGTGTTCTCACTTTTGACCGGGAGCAGCTTCTGAAATATGCGTGATGTCACAAATCATGCTTGTAGGACCACCTTTTAAAACAAGGCTGTCACTGACCCGGTGAAAATTTACACTTTCACCAATTTATGTGAAAAGTGCCTTCTGCTTTACACATATCATTCTACACAGTGAAGGTCAAACTTTCAACTGTGTGAACAAGAAGAAAGAGCTTTTTTGACTAATGGGGGGGGGGGGCATTCACAACATAAATTAACCAGCTAGTGGTGACTGTACAATACTTAGAACTTCTTAGGGGATTACAACAACATTATGACAATAAGGGTAACAGCATCATCCAATTAGGGGCTCTAGGGACAAAGTTATAGGAATAATGTGCCAGGATTTATGATGTGTACATGTCCATATGGAAGTCCTTGACATGTAAATTCTAACAGCTCATCAAGACAATTACATAGAAGCAATTAACCTCCAAACATCACTCAAAGCTGGCCCAGGCTAGCACAATGAGCGCTATCTCTACACTCCACAGGAATGGCTGTGTACAAGGAAGACTGCCTTTGTAATTCATACAGGACTTTGAAATAAATAAGACTGAACAGCAGCTCTTTGCACCTCTGTTTTCTTGTGAGAGTTGTCTCTTCCTCTGTTGTTGACTCCATCAAAATCGTCTTCCGTTCACACCCCTACACTGACTTATTGCCGGCTGTAATAAAGGTGCTAGCTACTGATGTTGACTGACAGACGACTAACACAACCACCTCCGTGAATCTGTATGTGTGTGCGTGAAACCTGAGGGCACAAACAACAACCTAAGGTGCAGGTTGTGCTAGCCAGACATCTGTTGTTAGTGGTGAAAGGTAAGTGAGTTTGACAGAGCTGAGATTGAACAGGAGGCATTCTGCCAGCCAAGTGAAGAGAGAAGCTTCACCCCGACAAAGACACAGATAAACACACACACACACACACACACACACACACACACACACACACACACACACACACACACACACACACAAACAAACAAACATTCATACAGTAGTGAGTGGCCGGTCCCCACTCAAGACAAGGCATGCCCCCATGTGGCAGCAGCCCTGAGCTGGAATACTCAACTGTCTGTCATTTTAATTTGTATCAGTGCAGGTGTACGGCGTGATTGAGCGTCCAGCAGGAGACAAAAATGTGTCACTGCATATTTGTCACTTGCTCATTCGAGCTACTGTGTCACCTCTGTCGTCTGGTGTCTTGAAAGGAAACCAAATGAGAACGAAGTTGGAAAAGGGTTGTCGTAGCTTTTAATTTCAGACCAACTCCTATGGAAACATGTAGGAGTAGAATCTTTATTACTGCACCCAACACCATGGAACACAAATGTCACTGCGGGGAAATGTGAAAAGCTTCTGCTGATGCTGTTAAGCTGTTTCACAAACATATCATTAAAATTAAAAGGAGTTCTTTAATAGAAGTCTTAACTTCAGCAGCAGTCTATCATGGGTGTCGGAAAGAAACAGGTAGCCAGTTTAGTCATATTTAAGGCCTTTTTCATTACAGTAAAAGCTGTATTAACTGATTCAAGGTTTCCAGGTTTGACAGCACGGAGAGAAGGTCAGGAGGAGGCTTAGGTATGCAAACTAATTCACCCTGTGTTTTGTACCTTGTCTGTTTTAAGATCTACATAGAAAATTTGTGACAAGTGCTTTTCTCTTCTTTGCAACAGCTGGATTTAAAAAAAGGGTGCCAAAAACAACTCTTCAGCTCGGTAGTAAATCAATTTCCTCTGTATTCCATACAGTTTAGTACAATGCTGTGATGGTTGTCTAGTAATAGGGAGTACATTGTGTGGAGCAGCCAGTGATGTGTTTGTCGTTTGGTGGCCACCGCTGCTATCTGCCGAGTGCCCGCAGCTATAGTGTGTTCCCTGTTTTATCACTCTCATCTAAATGAACCACACTCACAGCTGGAGAAAGGTGACCCGACTGCTAATCAACCACCAGAGCCACAGTGCACTGTGTGTGTATGTATGCTCCTGTGTGAGTATATATACTGCCGGATGGTTATCCACTCAGGAAGATGCTTTTATGTTCTGCAGTATGCAGATCCTTACAATCTGTCTCCAAACTGATCTCAAAAATCCACCCTATAAGGAGGGAAAATTCTACTGCTCACTTTTCTGCTAGTCCTCTATTCCTTTTTTCTCCTGCCTCTCTCCAGCTGAGTATTAAATTCAGCAACTGAGAAGGTGACCTGTGTGCTCTGCCATAAAGAGCAGGGGAGCGGAGGAGAGGGAGGGGGAGAAGGGGGAGAGGAGAAAAGGGGGAGCCAAGCAGAGGCTGCTGGATCAGCAGAATCTGAACGTTTAGAGACACACAGACCTCTGTGTGTGTGTGTGTGTGTGTGTGTGTGTGTGTGTGTGTGTGTGTGTGTGTGTGTGAGTGAGTGAGTGTGTGTCTCGGTTTCTTTACTCACACACCCACGCACTGCACCCTCCTCCTCAGTGGCGAGGCGTCTGGGGAGCCCAAGGGCGAGCGTTCGGCTGTCACCCACCCCCACCTCTTCCCCTCCCTCCACACCTCGTGTGAGCCGCACCCCAGAGCCACCACACAGTAAGACACAGACCTGCTGCCAACTATCACTGCCACATTATGACACACATGTACACAAAAACACACACTCTCTAACACAAAAAACACCAACTGCATTTTACACAAAGCACTTTGATTCTAACACATAAATGTGCAAAAGCCCTCGGTCTCCCCCCACCCCCCTCTCTCTCTTTGCCTCTTCCTCTGTCTCTGCCTCCACTCTGTCAAATCTCTGCCTTCACACTAAACAGTTCCGTGGGGATTGGCAGGCAGGCGGGCAGAAAGGAATAAATATGTTTCCTGAAGACAGCACAGATTTTCTGACAGTGCTCTGGCACCAGGCTGGGCTGCTGTGTTCAGACAGAGGCAGAGGGGAGCATGAGCTGTAAGTGGATGTTTGCTCAAACAATCTTCTGCTCAGGCTGTTCACTGACTATCCTGGCTTGGATATAATGCCTCTGCATCTACAAAGCCTCTTTTAACTCCGGTGAAGAGTCGTCTGGCTATAAAACCACAACTGATGAACTGACTCATTACCATTATAAACATCTCCAGGCAGTACAGATAACTATAGAACCAATGCATACATTAAGATTCATGTCTTTAAAACACTGCAGAGCTTACACAGAATTCAAATACTGCATTATAACTACACACGTTGCACTTTGTAAACTATATATATATATATATATATTTGACAAACTAAATATGACCTCCAGTCAAAGGAAAACAACCAAATATATATTTTACAGGAGTTATTTTGAATGCCCAAAACCCTGCATGGGCTTGAGGTTCTTCTTAAGCCCAAAGCCAAGGTTTTTGATAATTCTATATTTAGTACAGGAAGGGATCTCCATCTGTGTATGTGCGTGTGTCTCCTTCTACTTTTCTCAACAACCTCTCATTTAATCTACTTCTAACTTGGTGGGTGTACTGCTGGGGATCTAGAGAAGAGAGTTGTTGCATTTTCGGTTGTACTGATTCTTGGGGAAAATATGAAAAGAAAAACACAAGACAATGGCAGTTGTCTGCGCCTGGTCAAAGTCATGAAGAACATAACTTAAAATCTTGTTCTCTTTTCTCTGAAGTTTGGAAGTATTTTGGAGAGAGCTGAACAGAGTATAGTCACAACCGCCTGGCACAGCATTGTCTCATTTGCCAGGTGACAAGCTGTTCGAGTGAATAATAACCGACTATTCTTGTATTTTAGGGTGACAGGAAAAGGCCTCCTAGTGTGAGCCTTAGTGTAGCAACATGGCTGCATGTGGCTGTTACATAGCTGTGGCATCCATACCTTACCTTGGCCTCCAGTAGCACATACTGATTGCAAGACAGGATCAGGATAACTCTATCCCATTACACACCTTGTTGTGTGTTAGTGACTGATTTCTTTGTGACGAGAACATGAAAGATGGGAACGTGTGGCCTTTCTTTTGGTCTGAAATGTTCTAGTGAATGTCATATTTCAAATCCATAAACACTTCTGCTTTTGATCTATCTGTAATCAGGACAGACTGGTCCAGGCCAAGATATTACTACGACAATTCAGTATTCTGCTGCGCAAGCAGCTCTTCTTATACTAAAGTGTATGTCTGTGAATGTGTTCACAAGAGTGCAGATGGTGCTCGCAGGCTGGGTGTACAATCTAGGCTGCAGTGTATGCAGGTATTTCATCATAGTCCTGCAATCTACATCATGGACACGTGCAACTACACCATTGTAGAGGTATTCTAAACCAATGAAAATGTCAAATACTTCAATGGAAGTAAATAAATACTTTTAACAGATAAATCCTCTTTCCATTATGTTGATGTTTATTAATAGGGAGTATCTGTAAAATAACTTTAACGAATTCTTACAAAACCTTTGAACTTTTGCAGTTCATTAAATCCCTGCTTGTGTTGTGTGTTCATGTTGTGATGCACTGGATCTGCCCGACAACAATACATTAACTAAATAAAGCATGTTTCCCTTCAGTGAGTCACTGTCATGTGATACTGTGGCTGGTGAGGAGGTTTCAGAGCTATAAAATCAGTGATGTGCCTGACTGAGAGAATATGTATTGATCACTACACCCTCCAATTAATGTTCAACTCCACTCAGCACTTCTGAACTTTACGCTGAACACACTGTATAGGAACCAATGGGCTGGAAGATGTCTACATAACCTGTCTGCCCACACAACTCCAATGTAGTTCCACATACTGGGTTTATTCAGTGCTTTTAATGGGACCTTTTTAGTATTTTCAGAGTGTTTTGTCTTATTTATATTGTCATTCAGGCACAGCATACCCACGTGCAAGGTTGCTGTCCTTCAGCCAGCCTCAAGAAGTTGGCCAATCAGAAGAGAGTTGGCTGAGAGAGGCTAAAACAAAGGAGCTGCATGATGGTATTAAATAAATTAGGGTTTTCAAACTGTGCATTATCATCCAATGTTACCTTGGAGTCTGTAAAGAAATGTAAAACAGGAAATGAACACAGTGGGTCCCATTTAAGGTCCTCATGATGCAGGAAAATATAGCAGTTTAACTGAGTGTTTACTCATTTCTGCAACCAGGATGACTTAGTGAGCCTGAGACAGAGAAACAGACAGAGATAGAGAGAGTGGCAGAGATGGCAGATGGGTCATGGAACATTCGGAACAAGGCAGCCCTATCAAAGTCAGTGCGTCTGTTTGTGTGCGTGTGCCTGTGTGCGCGTGTGTGTGTGTGTGCGCGCGCGCGTGTGCGTGAGCGTGTCAAACAGGAAGGAAACCCAAACAGTCACTGCAGTTTGCCCATCTAATCAGATCACTGAGGGAGGGGGGTGGGGGACGCAGAAATAGAGCCCTCTGAGGAACAGATGTAATTTCAGAGCACCAAAAAACAGGTTAAAATGCTCCTGATCACATTAGCTAGCCATCACAAAATAGGATTTCTGCACTGCCACAGTGAATGCCCATTACAAATTACTTAGACACTGCAGATCTGTAACTCAATAGGCAGAGATGGGCGGGGAGGGTGAGGAGGGCAAACAGAGGGGCAGAGATGGGGGATCGATACTTATAAGTAATAATTATATCCTTCCCCCCACTTTTCCATCCCTCCCTCAACCCTTAGTAAAGCACATATCTTGCATTAATCATTGGGAGATTTCTCTGCTCAGTAAGATAATTAACATTAGGGGAGGGGGTGCAGGAAGTCCTAATGATGTGAGGCAGTGGTCCAGTTCCAAGGCAGCCAGGAATGTCCCAGAGCGAGTGCTGGTGCAGCGAAAGTGCTGAAAGCAGCACAAGCAGGTATAAAGTCGGCTGCGTGACACTGAATCACAGGAACAGCCTGCTAAATTAAAAGGCCACAGCCTAAAGTAAAGAAGAAAAAAAACACACCCTGCAAAGTGGAAAAAAAACAATAAAATGTTTCTTTCTGTGACTCGTGCCATCTGTCAAAGCCAAATAAAAGCACAGAAAAAAATCCATCATGGAGGTGAATTTGAACATAGAAGTAAACATTAGTGTATCAGATACAGTATTTGGATAGAACAAAAAAAAACAACAGGAAGGGAAACAACATGGGTCATCCTTTATTTGTGCTCAACCTTGTTTTTGATTTAATAACTGGGTAGAAGTCCTGGTTTAATTGTCACTCTGTTGTCTGTGACTACTGTAGCTCCAGGCCGATGTGCTTGGAACTGCACATATAATTCAATTTGGAATATTACAAGGATGCAAAGATTAAAAAAAAGAATGCTGCAAAACTGAGGTGTATTATTTACATATCAGAATTCCATAATTCCCTTAACGGATGGGGGGTATAGAAAATGGATGGATGGATGGATGGATGGATGGAATTCCATACACGAGCAGTTACTCAAAGCCTGTTTGAAGTACACTTACTATGCAGTAGTTTCTATTTTAATGACTCGCCACACATGAGAAAATGACTAGGTTCTAATTAAGAATACAATTAAATCACACTTAAGGAACCTAGCTGCCAATATGCCTATGCCTCAATATTTTACATTACACAGAGGGAGCATTTTTTTGGCTTGAAAAAGATTTTGTGAATTTCTAAAGATATTTCTCTTTGTTGCTAGTTCTACCATAGTAACAGGGAACAGAAAGAAAACTATATGCATTTGACTATGACAGTTATAGTGTGCAGTATCTATGTGCAAGATCACAACCTGCGGCAGGTTGAACTGACAAGTGACTGAAGAACTATTCACCTGAACTCAGCCTGAGATCACACCATTTGCCACTGAGGGAGAAACACATACAAACCAACTCCTCGCCACTTTCCTTTGCCGTACAATCACAAAGAACAGCATTGCTGCAACATAAACACAAGACTTATGTGAGATTAATTAGGAGAAGTGGTTTAGAACTAACTTCCTGGAATTAAGCACTCTGGAGCACCGAGTATCCGCTGACTGGCCCTGAGGTTGGAATTTAAATATGACTGAAGCCAAAAAGTGCCCCTCACAGCTTTTCACAATTCCTTTTAACAGCAGGCAGAAACACAGCTAAGGACACGATACTGGAAGGTCACTGGTTAAAAACAAAAAAACAACTGTCTTGGAAAAGCTAAATGAGAGAAAAAATGAGAACGAGTGCAGTCTCCTCTAAATTGCTGTCAAGGTGCCCTTGAGCAACGGTTTGTTTGAGCTGTCTGAATGTGTGAAGGGATAATCCCAATAATAGGAGAGGCGGGGAGGACGAATAAGAAGACATTAGAAAAAAGGTCTTATTTATGGATAATAGAGTTGACATGACATGTCTTTGCTTGAAGAGATTCGGAAAGGGTGGGGATAAAGTATATCAAGAGTACACGGAACACCATACTTTGGAAGAAGAGGAAGTTCTAATGGGGCTGTGAGTGGTTTAACTCTTCTCTTATTAACAACCCCCGAGTGACCAAGTGGCCTGCCAAGCAACTAGTTATTCCATAGGGCACAGCCAGGCCAAGAAGGCCACCATTTTGACTGACAGCACACATACAGCGTCCACCATTGATCTTCAAGGCAGTTGTGGAACTTGGGCTCTCAAGGCTAAATGGTAGTGACAGTGAAGCCATCCATTATATATGATCGCTCCCTGTGGAAGATTGGCCTTCGCATAGTTCTGGAGATAAAAGGGAACATCGGCTAGAAGCACTTCTAATTGTTCTGTTTGATGTAGACAAAGGCAGACAATGGAGAATAGAACAGTCCCGATAAAACAGCACGTATGACATTTAGAGGTCGCGACCTGCACCGCAATGAACAATAAATAATGACAAGCTAATGATAAATGAGCACTTCAAACATGCTGCACAAACACACACGCACACAAAAACACGCACCCACACACTCATATTCCTGGACATTAGTACACATCTTCACTTACACATATCCTCACACCAAGGGACTCACAAGAGATGGTGTGTCCAATAGGTTCATTAGTCATTGTGTTGGGTGGTAAAAGCGTGGGACAGGTGATGAAGCAGGGTGTGATGATGCATCAACAACATCAGCCCTGGGTGGTGCCACCTGCAGAGGTAGCAGATGGCACACATGACTGGAGAGCGGCCGTACACTCACACTAACAAACCCTCAAACACACACACTTACACATGCTCGCACACATGCAGCTAAGCTTTGCTGCATTGACACACAGACTAAATATAATAATTAATACAAATGACTCAAAGTTTGCTCTCCTCTGATCAGTAAGGACATTGTTTTGTTTGTTTGCAGGAGATGTGTTAGTCCTCGTAAAAAACATTATGTCTTTCACTTAATTCCGGGCTCAAGAACAATCTAGAGTTAAAACTTGCTTCCGTATGATTTCATACACACCATTAATGTCACTGTACAGTTAGTTATCAATAGTCTGGTTCAAATGCACCACCATACCAAGAGAGACATAATAGCAAAATCCAATATGGTCTCTGCACAAAGAATGAAGCGTAATTGCTGCAAATCTCAATCAATTCTCGCCGCCCGCCTCTCTTTCACTCCTCACAACTAGTAATTTTATGTAATCACCGAAGGGATCAGGAGAAGGTATGTTCAGTCAAATATCAGCTGTCTCAATCACAGCAGCAGCACTGCCTTGAGGGGAGAGCAGGAAAGGTGTGCCAGGAGGCTGGATGTGACATTTGGTTGGCTGAAATTAGCGTAATCACTCTGATGGGGAGCCAATCAGGACAATTGCTGTAACAATGCAACTGATTAATCTTTGAGAAAATGCATTGTTATAATCAAGTTTCTGGAGCTACTCTACTCTCTGTTTTAGTGCAAAACACACACATACTTCTCCAAATGCATTCCTATGGTAGGGTGTGAGTTAACAGTGCTCCCTGTTTACTATAACTGTGCACAAAAGGCAAACGTTTATGTATATTATCAAAAGCACATTTAAGTATTCATTGCATGTAGACAACTTAGAGGACTTAAATTAAAGACAACTATGCATGTGTGACACATGTAGAACAAACCATTCAGGCGACACTGGAGCCGACATTTTCTCCTGAGACATTTGTAGAATGAATAGAATGAATATATTACGAAAATGTATGCATACTGGTATAATCCTGCAATCCAGCAACATCAATGATCAGTGTGTCTGTGAAAACCCTTGGAGTCAGAACCCTCAAGCAAAATTCTTTATGTTCCTTTTAGTCTCAGTGGAAAAAGCTACATTTTAAGACGGCTGAGACAATGCTGTGGTTAAGGTCGAATAAGGTTAGGCATTTAAATAACATGACTAAGAGAGGAGGATCATGCATGTTTTTGGTTAAAATGCAAATGCATAAATAAATAAGCACACATTGATGTATAAAAAGGGCTGCAAATCCCCCAACATTGCCCTAAATCACACAGAACAACAACTGCACAAGTCACATCTCGCTCTTGTTGACTCCTGGCTCGCAATTATGTGAGTTATATACAGTACAAGTACATAACTTTGTGAGGTGCTGCTACGAAGAGGGAATGGGAACAGCCTGTTTGAAGTGATATATGCAGTCACAGCAGGAAAAATAAAAAATGAGCAATGCAGTAAAAAGAATCCCTTTTGTGTGCTAAAAAAAATCAAGACCAAAAAAACCCTGACTGATTCTGCCAAAGCTATGATGGGTAATGACAGGTAATGACCTTTGAACCTCAGCGATAATGACATAATAACCTTCACATTTCTGAGAGCCTGATGAAAACCAGGAGTACTTCATCAGATATGTATACTGCAGCAACTGGAGCTGAACCAGCCACAGCAGAGGAGAGCGTGAGAGAGGCAGCCAGAGCTCATGCAGAGCAGACTGCTTTATTTCTCTAGTACCTTCCCTTTGTTGTAAATAAAACATTATTTCAGATGTTCAATTAAGATAAGTACCCTTAATTTAAGACCTCAGTCAATGTGCTGCCATCATTATTCAGCCCACAGTGCGCCTGGGCCTCGGCTCTGGCTCCGGCCTTGCACACAATCACTCAGGGGCCTCAGCGAGCAGGGGAGATCGCAGTCAATTTCTGGACTCATTTGCTTAACAAGGGGGAAATCAAAGAGAGTTGAGGCAAAGAGGAGGAGGAGGAGGAGGAGGTAGGAGAGAGGAGAGAGGGGAGAGGAAAGGAGAGGAAGGTGTGTTTTGTTTTTAATGTTCTATGTTTATGTCCAAAGCCCCCTTGTGTGACTACCACTGTGTGCACTCTCTGCAACTGCCAAAATCAACCACGTAAACAACTTCCAGGGCAGATACATCAAGTCCTTGACAGTGTAAAAAAGCTTCTGAGCTCTCATCTGATTGTGAGAGGACTTTGTTTGTACTTCGTTACAGCGCTGATACAAGATTAGATAAACAATGTGCTATCTGTACCCTGCATCTGTTTGACTCTGCAAAGTGCACTTTCCAATTCCACTGATGACCTTCACAAAGGGCTGCTTGCCAGACAGTAGAAACTCAGGTGTACATAAAAACAGCCGAGCAAGAGGAAAAACTCTTCAAGTTACAGGGCTGGAAATGAATAGAAAAGTTTAAACTGGCAGATTTGTACAACGATGCTCAGGAGTAAACACTGAATTTATATTTAATGATAGGGAGCAAGGCCAGGCCACCAAAACAGTATGCAGCTGTAAGTGTTTCATTAAAAAAATGCAGTAGTAAGAGACTCTTTCTCATTGGAATGCAGTATCCATCAGTTTAATACCTTACCAAAGGGTAACAGTGAGCTCTTGTACCTCCGGAGGCTGAACAAAAGTGAATGCTCTAAGGGGCTGTAGTGGATCTAAGAGCCATGGTCACTGGAACAAAAGTGTCCTAAATATAGCTCTGCTCTGCTTCACTCTGCATGGCTCTGCAGCATCATATTCCATCAGAGATATCTCCCGTTCTCCTGCTGCCACACTGACACACAGATAGTTGACCTTGAGCAGTGAAACATCAATACAGCAAAGACTTTGGTTTCTTTCATTCCTGTAGGACTCTGAATCTCTTCTATTTAAGTAATCAGAAATGACGTTCAAATATATTAGACCTTACTATTTCTGATGTCTGGATACATTAAAACAATAAATAACATCTGCAGCGAGCTGAAGAGTGTACTGCAGCACCACAAAAAAAAGAGAAACTTGCACAACCTCACACATCTATTCTGAGCCAAAGATTCTCACCTGCTCTGCCATAGCCAGTGTTAATTGGAAGTCTCATTAGCAAGAAATCATGTATATACACTTACTACACATGCATTTATCGTCCTACTACTCCTCATTTTGTCTGGGAGGAAGAACGAGAATGGTGTTAAGGGGGGAAGTATATGAAGGAAAAAAAAACTACTTAAGGGGGGAATTATATGAAAAAAACACTCCAAACTGTTTAAAATCTCATACCAACACACAATGGAAGAGAAATCAACTTGTGGCATGCTTGTGAGATCCAGCTGGGTCTCCTCAGAACATAGTTGTTTTTATGTATTTTGGGATGTATTGTATGAGCTGTGCAAGGTGTAAAACAACGTGTACAGCAATTAAAAGGGGCTTCCTTCAAATTCTGGGAAAAAACAACGAGCAATTATATTAGTGTAAGAGATAGATGTGAGGAAAAAGAGACAAGCATGTGAAGAAAGAGGGAAGGGACAGAGAGAGAGAGAGAGAGAGAGAGAGAGTAAGAGAGAGCATTGACAGTGATAGAAACTGCCCTGGCCTCTCCCCTGGTCTCCTGAGTGGCAGGGTCTGTGCCAGCCTGTCAGCCTGTCTGTCATCACCGTTGCTTAGTATTCTCCTTAAGACCATCTGCCTGCTCATTATACACAGCCTCTTGTTCTCGACTGACATGTTTTCTTTACATCGCTGTTTTCATTGAAGCTCAAATGTCCCATTTTCCCCCCATAAGAAGGGGCAGTAATCCTGCCCATGAGGCATACTTTAAGATGGAATAATACTTCATGAGAAACTTTCTTTATCCTGGTTGATGCTGTGAGATGATATGAACAAAGAAAACAAATGACCAGCATGTGTTTTTATCGCTGACACACACACACAGAAAAGAAGCTGATACAGTAACAGCTATACCTGCTAGCCGGGGACATTCTTCTCATATCTCAATTGCTTTCACAACCAACTTTAATTTCCTCTAAAAGACGACATTATCAGGAGCCAAGGTTAAAGGAACGAGCCAATTTAATAACGATCTTAGCGGTGCTATCTACTGGCTGAAGCAGCCAGCCAAAACAAGATCAAGAAAAAGTGCTAGTAGAAGTGCAGTGTCATTGTGTCTTTGGTGAGGAACTAAGAGAGATGCGTGGTCAATAAAAACACCAAAACAAACAGGCCATTACTGTTGAAAAGCAATGGAAGACAGAACTCAGGTGGCTTTATATTCGAGGAAAAAATATTGTCCTAAATAACAGCAGAGTGGTGGAGGTGAAGAGTTCTCTCATAAAAACACTGTCAACAGAATTTCAGTACATATATATATATATATATATATATATATATATATATATATATATATATATATATATATACACATATATATAAAACAGGTTTACCAAACTTAGACAAATGTAATATTTTGAAGCCACCTATATCTACCTGGATTGCCCAACTCTATTATATAAAGTTTTTCTTCAGTACCATAATTGGGTGTTTGCATTGTTTTCTGTAATAATACACTGTTGGGCGGGAATATTCCCACAGAGCATGTGCTTTCATGTATCCTATTCCATGTTATCTGTCGACTTTTCAAAGAGAGGAGGGCTGTCAGTGGTGCGAAAGACCCTCGTGCTCACTGTGTCACTCTCATTATAAGCCTAAAAAACAAGACAGATATTCAATTTAGATAAGTCCCCAGACCATGCTTGCCTCGCCTGCATGAGACAATGCTCTATTTCTCTCCACCATGCTCCACAGAACATGGATGCTGCATTGTCCCTCACGCCGACAGGGCTAAGCAGAGGAAATTTCCAATTATGGATTGAAAGGACAGTGAGGAAAAAAGCAATAGAGGAGGGAGTAAGAGTGAGAAAAATGACTATGGAGGTACCATTAAAAAGAGTCTCTCCTTTTATTGGGTTGCCATATAGTTTTTTTTTTTATTTGTCTAAACAGAAATGTTGATGAGTGTTGGAAGGGCAACACAAGCAAAGGGGAAAGTGTGGGAGAGACATAATGTGACAGTGACAGTCAGGAAATGTGACAGCTGCTTGTGATAGGCCAGTTATTAGCATTCAAGCTAAGGCTGCATGGTTCTGAGGCTTAGCTTGTGCTCAAGACCTGTTTTAACTTAAATGCAATGACACGTGACTTCACTCTCGTATTCTTGTACTGACAGACATTCAGGTGCTCCTTTTTTTTTCTCTTAATATGATTGTGCTAATCTTCTATGCTTCTTCTATTGCAAAACAATGCTAGCATATTTTGTGGTTTTGACTCATCACTTAGTCCACATCTAACACTTTCCACACATTAGAATCTGAACCAGTTTTTGGTAAAAAAAAAATGTTTTTTTTCACACTTCTTGTGTGTTTTGCGATTTCTGGGTCCCTTGTAACACCCTGGTGACATTTGGTGGAGATGAAAATAAAAGGATTTGCTTTGTTACATCTGATGTCCCCAAAGAAAATGTAATGTATCACAGAGAAGCAGGGGTCTCAAGCTCAACATAGCTGGGGGTGACTGAGGGTAGAGTCTTGTCACAAGGGGGCATCAACAAATCTACTTCAAGTATTCAGTTGTAATGGCAAGAAGCATGCTGATATGGTGATGTGCAACAGGGCTAAGAACAAAAATGACATCCAATTTCCCAAATGTTTTTTTTCTCCTCTCTCTACTGTCATGGTTCACCTTGTGTGTGTGCCAAAATTTTTAGAGCTCTAGCACTGAAGCATGAACTTAGATTATAATTTAATGTGATTATCTGTAGCCTCAATAATGACACAATTATGCTGTATACAGAGAATTTGAATTTTATTTTGAAAAGGAAATCAGTCCCCATCAGTCACATGAGTTACTACAGCTATAGTTACAACAATGATATCACTCTTCACACGACTAAAATGCAAACTATGCTAACAACACTAATAGAACACTTTGCACAACCACAGATCATCTATCTGAATTTGTCTCCTTTGATAAGGGCCTGCTCTCTAATCCAGCTAACCCATACACGCACACAAAACATATCCTTTCCAAAACAAGCTGTTCAGCTTGCAGTAATGAAAAGGGAGTCAACTGCCTTCACATGCTTCCGTGTTGATGTATGTTGGCAGGCACTGCCTTCACCAGTGTAGAAAAACACAGAGAAATCTGCTCTGCTGTCCTGCCTCTCTCAACCATGGAGGACAACAGAGGCTGACTGACAGGATTTGGAGCAGTGTTTGGGATCCACAGCCAAGACCTCGACCATGGCAGCCTGTGTCTCTCTGAGAGGCAGAGAGGTGGCTCCTCACACTCTGCCGGGCCCAGATGAGCACCAGATGCACAGTTGGTGTAAATGTGCAGACACTATGTGTGTGTAAATACCCTTCAAATATACTATTTTCATTACTGTCAAACAGTGTGCTGAGCTGTGACAAATCCCACTTGTTTTAAAACAGATTTAGTTTTCATTCATATACTGTACATCCCACAGAGGGGCCATGAGACTTGAGGTGGGACCTACCCTGTAGTACCTGCTGTCTCTTTGGGGTAACTCAGCCCTGAAACAGCCATTAATATTTCTTTAAGCTAATGGAGGAGGAACAGCTGCATTAATATTCACCCAGTTTGCTGTGATTTACAAAGGGAGCGATTGTGGCAATATTCATCAAGGACAGCCTACACTTCCTCTGGCAGACAGGGAAAAGCCTGCATTCAGCACCTTAAAACAAAGAACATTCTCAGGCCAGGACCTGAGTACTAAAACTATAATTTCTAGTCCAGAGAGTCAGCATGGATTAAGTAGTAAGGCCCTTATCATACTTGGGCCTTTCCTAATATCATTTTTTGTCTATATGATAGCTTCTCCCAGATATAATTGTGATAAATAATGATATTGGACACATCAAGGAATGTGTATTCTATACTTTTTACCGCAGAGTGGTCAGCGGGTGTTTAATATGATGCAGCACATGTTTGGGGTCATATATGAGCTTGACCACATACTGTACATCATGGAGGAAGACCAAAAGAGGCTTTTATTATCTACCTCAGATCGTTATCTTTCACATTGTACAAAGTTTCAATTCTTTTTTTAATTTTGACTGCTTTGGACAGTTGCATTTACATCTACGTGTTAGTGAGTGATGCTTTTCTTGAGCTTGTGCATTCGTGCTGTCCAGTTGATATTTTCACTGTTGTACAAAGGTACAGTATTCATAACAGCCAACTGTCTCAATGGGCTCTCGTACTTATTGTTCCCATCCAGCACCAAAAACTGGACAGAATGGTTACCTTTTAGTTTGGCTTTTCATTGCTTTGACATTTTTGTTACTCCTGCTTTTAAACAGTCAACGTACCTGTGTTCATTATAATGGGCTCTTCTCTCTCATTTGCCTCCCACCATGAGTCTTGCATAAAGTGATTTTCACCTAACACTGTCCGTTTTGTGTGTGTGTGTGTGTGTGTGTGTGTGTGTGTGTGTGTGTGTGTGTGTGTGTGTGTGTGTGTGTGTGTGTGTGTGTGTGTGTGTGTGTGTGTAGGAGCTGCTTCAATGACACAGAGAGCAGACAGAAGAAAGCAGCAGCATAACTGTCTAAAATGTTCATTCTTATGTAAACACACATAAATGCAATATCAAGGGCGGCAGCAAAAGGGATAATTAATGTGACAGGCCTGGTTGTGCTGGCTCGTATGCAGCCCGGTGACACGGGAGGGAGGTTCGAATATAGGGCGCCAACCTAATGTGGAGATTTCAGAGGCTCATGAGGGGCCTGTCATCAATATTCATCAGGGACGCCTGGGTTTCCCTGCTGTATAGCAAAGCCTGTGTTAATATTCATAAGTCTAGAGTTGTGATCTAGAGTGGGTGTGGAGGGGATGGCCTGTGTGTTGAACAATAGCAGAGAGGTAGATGCTGAAGATTCACCTCCAAGGACAGTTCTATATCACAGAGATTCAAGGTCTTAAAGGAAAACGCATCGTAGAATGTACATGACATAGAAGTGAAAAACCTTCCAGCAACTGGTCACAGTAAAACCTTTAACCAATTTAATGACCAACTTCTTATCTTTGGTGAAGAAATCTCCTGTTTGTGCATCTTCAGACTTCATTTTGAATGAAATGACAGGATTTTGTCCACATCATCTTTAGCAATTACGCTCTTGGCACTAGCTAGTCTGTGAGCCCTCCACCAGCGCCCGCCTGTGGACACTCTCTGCATCACATTTCTCTCTTTATATCTCCCTTTACTTATAGAAAATAGACAAAGACCACCACAAATGACTACAGTGACTATTTCAATGTTGTAATGTCGATGTTGGGAGACTGAAAAGAAAAGATGTGAACTTCTGCTTAACATTGTTTAATGATATTCCAAAGCTGTCAGAAATGTTGAGGAGACATTAGTGAACCCTAATTAAGTTCTCTTCCATGCAGGGGACATGACAACTAACCATAAAACTAACAACCTGGCAGTTTTGAACTGCAGCAGCAACTTGAGAGATAATAAACTGAAAGAGAAACATCAATTCTTAGAATCATTTTGATAAGTAATAACGTCTACTGCCTTTGGCACGGACGTGCTGCTTCAGAGAAATATTTTTCGACTGTATTTCAATGAAAAAAGACGATTTCACATTGGATGGGGGGAATGCTCTAAATTTTTGTTTTGTTAGAAATTAAACAAGCCTACATAGGGCTCAATCAAAATAATAAAAAAAGACAACTTTTTTTTTATTTTTGAAAAATATTTTCCCAATATGAGATCAAACAAACAATCTAATGATATACCCAAATTTCCCAAAATAGAAAATATTGTAGAAGTTAACATTAGAGCTTAGATTACTAAAGTAAACAAGAGGGTAAATTCCAACCTGAACCCCCCTGTAAAAGTAATAGTAATTTAAAGCAGTAGTTCTCAACCTGTGGTCAAGACACCCACAGGGGTTGTGAGATAATAATCTGGGGGTCACCAAGTTTTGTGTGATAAGAAATAAAACAGTATTTAAAACAGACAAGAAACAGTTTTCTACAGTCGTCCACCTGTAACTTTGATAATAATCCGTCTTGGCATAGAGGTGTGTAAGAGTCAATGTTCTCTTGAAAACTATAAAATCAATCCCTAACCCATTTAGACCTGATGCAACATATGAGCTGTTCTATCTCTAACACATAATGCGCCATTTAAAAAAGGGGAGAACCCCTGATTTAAGAAAGCAATGCCACATAGGAGCTTTCCAGTTCTACTGGTTTAATCATGATGATCACAGCAGGTCTGAAGCAAACACAAATGCAGACACACACAGACTGCTTCCCTCAGAGAGAATGCAGAAGTTTTACAAGCTTGAACATGAAAGCAGTTAAAGCACAATAGCAACACAGGAAGAGTGGAAGGCAGATGTCCCAGCACATTGCAGAACACAGATAGCTTTATCAGGACATTAGCAGAGCAGCGTAGAACACTCAAGCCAACAATATCAAGTCAGCTGACAAGTGGGCCAACTGGCCGACAAGTCAGCCAGAAAAGTGGAGACACAAAATGTAGCGTGAATCAAACATGCCTGAAGTCTGGTGTCGCTTCCGTCTATAAAAACTGTGTGACCTTACAAGTTGACCAAAGCCAACGGTCGGTCAGGTATCACAAATATGAAGTAAAGCAGGTATTAAGTATTGATTGCTCTGACATGCGTTGCCTTAGGAACTCATCCAAGCATCACTGATCTGAAGTCAGCTGCTTCAGTTATTTTTGCTGCAAGTAACTATTCAGGCTTGCTAGTCTGGCTCCCTCCTCGTCTGCTAACACTCACACTTACACACACATTCACACACTGTATATGCCAACAACCCCAGTGTCCCACATCTTCACATACACACATTCATATGTAAACACCCAGAGACAGGCTGCTTCCCTCAGAGTGAGTGCAGCAGAGCACAAGCTGCTTAATAACTGGCAATGATGGGCTGCTCGGTCCCAGTCAGAGACCAACCTGAAGCGCTCTGCTCAGGATGTCAACTCTGCTCACATCAGTTACCACTGACTGCTAGCCTGCCTGCACCATAGCACTAACTGACAACTAGATAGCACTCTCGCGACTGTGGGCTATGGTGACTTTGAATTTAGCTGTGCGGTCATCACAATGTCAAACACCTGCTCCCACAAGTGTCAAGTTGCCACTAAGCCTCAGAGCCTGTTGTGTTTACTGTGGCTAAGATGTATGAGGAGGGGCTCTGAGGTTACAGAGGGAGGAGGATTTAGACAGGCGCTGTTGTTTAACCCAGAAACAGCTACCAAACAGCTTTGAAGCTGTATGCATTTCTTCCGATATTTTTCAGAACAGCCAAATTATAAAGAACTAAATAGTCCCCAAATTTGCCCCCAAAACAATTGTCTTCCTAAATTATTCTTGTGCATGCACCAAACACCTTTCCAAGTCTCAATCAAAATCAATAATAAAACAATGAACTAAGGTGGACGAATTTGATGCCAAAAGCAAATGTTAACAGACATACCACCTCGCATGATCATTAATGTATCACCCACAAGGCAGTCTGTCATTCTGCAATCAAAACTCTATCTGACTGGTGTCAAAGCAGCTTTAGAAAGGGTGCAGAGCACTGACCTGGAGCAAAATGAAAAAGGGGACAAGCAGCAGGTGTTTATGCTACCATCTGATTGGGTTATGAAGGTACTGATCACTGTCAAGGGGACTACAAACCAATAGTAAAGTCTGCAAAGGCGGTATGGTCACAAAACTGTAAGACTTTAATCAAGGTAACATCCTGAAACTGAATATATTAAAAACAAAAAAACAAAAGAAACTGATGACCTTAATTTATAAGACTTAACATTGTCAGTGAAACTCATATAATTTTAAGCAGCTTTGTAAATGATATAGCTGTCAAAATCCTAATTTAGCTTAGAATAGCATTTTCAGACCTGTATCAGAGTAAGGTTGATATAAAACTTACTTAAAATTGTTCTTTTTACAGCAAAACTAAATCGAGCTGCCACTTCGCTGAGCTAATCTTTGCTGCAAGTCGGCTACTAGCTAGTAGCTACTGATAACCACCATTCTGTGTTTGATTGCCATGGATATTCGGGGTTCATTCTGAAATACTACTGTGTGCAATGCCTTGTCAGTATCTGGAGGGTCAGCCTGTGCCGAGCAGACGTAGATGCTGCTGCTTGGTTATACAAACAGTGTTATATTCACTTTAATGTGTTGGTTTTCTTATTAAATCTGTTCAATATAATACTGAAGTTTGGATAAGAACAGTTCCTCTAATGTAAACTTATGAAAGGAATTCCTGTGGGTTTGAAAATAATGATTAGAAACTCCGGCCTTAGTCTGCATGTTGGGCTGCTATTGTTCTTTCAGCCCTTCAATAAGACAGTTCAGTTCAATAGGGATTTCCACAAGGTCCATGTTGATCACATCTGGCCCTGCTCTGGCACAGGCCCTTTATGATAGAGAGCAGGAGGGTCTCCCATCTCTCCAGACTCTAATATACAAGACCTGCTCCTTTTGAAATTGACTGTGACCTCTGCCACACCGGCAATGGACTAGTGCTCTCCACTGTATGGGATTTCTGATCTCTCTCCACTGTTCTCTCTGCTCTCTTATCAGCCACATTCTATTTTTCTGCTGGGATATTAAAGTGTGCACAGTGACATTGGCACACTCATGAACACACACACACACACACACACACACACACACACACACACTTGCTGAGGCCAATATACACCGCGTGATGATGCACACATTCCCACTCACACACACTGTTGTCTTACATGAAGTTGTTAAAAAAAAGAAAAAAGACATAAGCTGCTTTTTATATAATGTTTGTTTTCCTCCACTGTCGTGTACAACTTTACTGAAAATACTGCACTGCATTTACTTCACACAGCAGAGCCACATATGGCAGTTTAGGCTGCTTGGCGAGGAAACAAATCTCACTCTGTATTATACGCTGATGTTCACTCACACATGAATACACACATTATGATTGTGATTAATTATAGTCCACACATAAATGCACACGTGTGACAACTCACATTTGAGCATGTGGATTCATGCACTGCGCACTCTTTGGTGTCATATTATACATTCCAGCCGTTGGTGTTTTTATGTGTTCTCCTAAATGTCAGACCTTATGTGTGTGTGTGTGTGTGTGCATGCATTAGATTGTGTCAATATCTTTGTCGCTTAAGGTGTGGTTATGTGCAAGTGTGTTTGTAAGTGGTAAGGGGGGTAATAAATCATGATCTGAATGTGGACGTGGCTGTATGAAACCTGGAGCTCTGGCTGCCACCTCAGGCAACTGCTGCCCTATACCAACCAACCACCGTCACATTTCACATGCGCTCTAATCAACGGGGGAAAGTGCAAATGGATTAATATAGCTCGATGGCTAATGCCACAGATTATGGTGCACAGCAGCCTTAATATGAAATGTATGTTTTGCTCTGGGAACATGATTGGAAAAGCTGTTGATAGATAGAGTGTTCCATTAAGAAACAGGCAATGCTATCAGGGTTCCCAGCTGAACCTGGTCAAAAAACATGAACAAACAAGGCCTCTTTAACTGATGTGAAAATGCTGAAAACAGGTACTTTCTTCATCATGATCTGTGCAAGAGGACTGTCAAAGTTCTCCTTTGTGATTACAGCTGCTTTTATTCCAACCTTGTGCATTTGAGTGACTTTCCTGTTCAAATGCAGCACACAAACAAAAAAAGAGCAGTCAATTGTGTACCTGTTCTATTCTCTAGGTGACATACAGATGCTTTGTGTAAAGAGCTGAGCAGATTAGCACTTCATTACCATGGTAGATTGTTCCCCGAGTGTCTTCGTTAAACAGTGAGGCAGCTGAATTATGACCAAGCCATGTTTTCCATTTAGAAAGGATTACTACTGGAGACGGCATGCTGCATAAAGAATGTGACTTAAAACAGGAATACAACAATCCGCCAATCATTTTAGCTCACTTGTAAAATGAGGCCTGGACTGCCAACAACAACATGGAAGTAAAACAAGTCTGTTGGCTTGAAGCACTTTTTTTTTTTGTCTGTTTAGAGTACAATACTGCTTACAAATGTCTTTGTTCCTGATAAAGGAAAGATGAATTTTTATAGACCAACCCAGAAGTTAGCATTACTCTGGGTTCCTTAAACCAAAGGCCAATGGGATTTTTACATTGGATTTTCAATCATTGCCAAAAATAATTTAAGGAGCCTTACGTTTTGTTTTTTTTTTCTTCCCACGTGTACACCAGCACTTTTATTATTTTTGTAGTGTAAATACAATTGTTGCAAGTAGAACTACATCATTAAGCTTTGCACGAACTATGATACATCCACATGATTGCAACAACAATGCAACTACAGTAGCTGTCTGCCTTCTTTGCTTTCGGTGCAGTGAGTTTGTAATGTCATGTCAAATCCTTGCAGGTGAAGTGAGCTTCAGGAATTTAACTGAAAACCCGTTCAAAAAACTAGGACAATGCTTACTTACTCCTGGGTTTCAGGATTCACCTCTGTGCCACTCTTTTGTGATTTGGTTTCCTTAACACAGGAAAGAAGCCTCAAATTCAAAAACAATCATCTACTATATGCCTTCAAAAATCAAGTCGACAGTTGTGCATTTGTACAGCTGAGCCCATGTCATAGCATTTTCTGGGCTTTCATACATTTTGAAATGTGTCTAGACCTTCTTTCTGAAAACAACCTGTAACGAAAAAGTACATTATGCAATATCATGCCTCTCTGGATGCAACATAAAGTGGCATTATTGTAGTCTGAGCAAATAGAGGAAATGAGAACAGAGATGAGGTTCAAAGGCAGCCACAGGAAATGAGTTCTGTTTGTCCTCTGTGGCACCAGGTACTTCATCAAACCTGTGTATGTGAGAGATATACTGCATATGTTGCAGGGCCTCTGAGCCCTCAGGAAGCCTGTGCTGAACTAGGAGGAGACAACGCGACATGACAGCAAAATGTATGTTATAATCCTCTTTTTCAAATCTGGACTGATGTCTACAAATGAACACAAGCATGCAAAGAAATTCCCATATAAATATGCATACATGTTCTACACAAGCACGCTCGTACTCAAACATACGCATACATAATCACAGATCTTCCACCCAGTATTCCCTTGTCAATGATGATCTCAATGGTGCAACAAATCAAACATGAGCTCAAACACCCAAAACTTGTGAACCTTGGAGTCCCCACCCAATACCACATGGCCTCACATGTTTAGTACTTTTTCAAAAAAATTTATGTGCGTGTGAATGTATGTGTCTGCAAGTGCTACAATGTGTTTTACTCTCCTACCACTCTCCTTTCATCCTGTGTGTCTCAGAGGAGAGAAAAGGGAGAGACTGCAGTGTTTAAAGAGGGCCGTCAGTCTCCCTGGAGTTTCCCATCCTGAAGGAATCTCATTATCAGCAACCGCTGGCACATCAGAGACAAGGCATGCAAGTGAGTGTTGTGTACATGTGTGTATATGTATGTGTAGAACATAGAAAGCGATAAAAAGGATGTACTGAGAGACACAGGAAAGAGTGCACACAAGAGGCCAGCATTTTGTCGAATCTCAAACACTGATATGTTTGCAAGGAGCCATTATGCTTGCTGAATGCTGCTTTGTCTCCAAGCTCCTGCTAGCATGTAGCATTACACCTAGTGAGTGTGAACCTTCATACTGTATGTAAATGCCCGATTGCGCACACAAAAAAGCAGCCTTTCCCTTATTAAAAGGTACTTTCTTTTACTCATGGTAAACCATCTTACCTAAAAGCTCCAATCACTCCCTGCGTTTTATGCCTGTTGATCACCCTCCACAGAAAACATAAATATATTTCCTTAATCACCAGACAATGTGATGCCACGAAAATTAAACCCAAACTTCTTGTGCTTGTTTGGTAAGACACACCTGTGCTGTCCAAAAAGCTGGATTGAATTTTTCAATATCTGTCACATGTTGTATTTGTCAAAGATGCACATGATGATAATGCGTCCTCTTCCTCACCAGTCTCACCAGGTTAGCCTAAAATAGGAGGTATACTTTTAAGCAAGGATAGCAATAGTATATGGCATATCATATTAATACTCATATACATATTCACATTATTGTGAATAGTTTTTATTTATATACATATTCATATCATTTAAAGCACTTGCTATTTGTGTTTTGTGTTCATATTCACATATGAAAATGTCCATATTGGTAATCATAGGCTGAATGAAACCTTACAGTACATATTAGAACATTACCATTAAAAGGTAAACAGGAAAAAGGGCTAAATCACTGGAACATCAACAGCGACTGTATTACATTTTTTTTCCACATCATAGAGACCCTTTAGGAGCATTTATTGAGAAAAACTGCAATGACATAAAAAAGAAAAGAATAAAGAAGGGGGAAAAAAAATATATATATATATATATATATATATATATATATATATATATATATATATAAAAACACCTATTAACGTTTTTCTGATATTTTGCCCTAATCTTATTAGTAGACACTTGGCACCAGGCTTCAACATGCAGCTACCGTCGACACTACCAGAAAGCTTGGAGGGGTTCTGGTTAGTTCATGTGCTGCAGCATGATCCCACGTAATGTTTCCTCTTCACCGTAAAGAGATTATTGGACTTCCAGTCAATAGTAAGCAGATTAGACCGAGCAATATGTGTTAGCCGACACCGTAGCAGCAGAGCAGCAGCACTAATGTCACTAAATACACTTTCTCACTGCCACACTATATAAGTGTAGAGAATCTTTGATGCCATGGCATGACAAACAAATACAGTGTAAGGTTTTAAACATATTTTAAGTGATACAGCTTTTAGCGACATATTACTAATAAATATCATGCAAAAGTTATTGATCATCTTGTTGCTGACATTGAGACCTGAGTAGTTGAAGCTCATAATAAAAATGGTTTGGATAGCAGGGTATGTATCTTCTACATCTGCTTATTCACTCTGAACACAAATCTGCCACAAACACATTGGTTTAACTAAATCACAGCTGTAAAAAAAAATAAACGGCTGCAAATTCATAGAAAATAATTCTGTGCCAGCCTGTTTTATTGGTGCCTCTTCTAAGCCATGGAAATCTGTATAGTCAGTAGAATTAAATCTGAGACCGTTTTGTCAGCGGTGTCATTGTGTTTTTAAATCGTGCTGCCTCGCTTACAAAAAATACAGGTCATTTCTCCGTAAATTACACCAGATAGATTTTGTGTTGAGTGAAGCACGAGACTGTGACGTGTATGAAAAATATCACCACTGCGATTATTTTTGCAGTGGGCAAAATAAAGATGAATACAGTTGGTAAATCTATTAAAATAAACATGTACCAACACCATTAAGTTACTGTTACCTATCATATGCATGCATCCACACTGACATCTACCCACAGTCATGCTGACAATCAAAGCTGGTCATGTGAACTCAAAGATTAAAAGCTGTTGCAGGTTTAATGAGTAAATTCAGTTACAGATTAAAATATTATAGTTGCCTTTGATAAGCAAAGTGAATTTGAAAAAAATGCCGGCAGGTTAATAGACTGATGAAACCTCTTGCCAAACCATCCTTCTTCTTACTATTCCTGATTCTTAAAGGTAAAGACAGCCAGCAGACATTTCCCTTGAAAGAATCACAAACTCAGTAGGGTGCTATCATGCCAAGAGCAGGCATGTGAGCATATGATATATAAATACCGGGGAAAAGGTCTGTACAGTAGCATTTTGATGGAAGTCAGCTTATCAGACTTGCCTTATCTGTCTCAGGCAGTTTGGAAGAAGGAAAAACAAAAGGAAAATGAAAAAAAAAGAACTGCACAGAGAAATAGAGAGTGAGCGAGAGAGAGGGGAGCAGAAAAAGAGAATGTGTGGAACAGCCAGAGGTCAAAAAGCCACAGGACTGTTGGTTGTGTCAGATTCACAGCCCTGCAAGGGTCATTTTGTCACTAAGCACACACAGCTAGGGGACTCACCTTGATCAGGACAACCAAAGTCGACTCTAATGTTGGGGTTCCTCTTTCACCTGACCTCATCTCTGAAAATGTTTGGATTGATTACCTCACCCTGCTACCATCCCCTTAACTTGCTAAACTCATGGCTGTCTGATATGCCAGGTTTTACAGGAACATTCTGAATGGACTTAATATTCATCTAGATACAGTCCGTTTACATTTACAATCCTAAAACCAAGTTGTATTGGGAGTTAAATGTGATACGCACAGACAGAGAGACTGACAGATGATCACCTGTGATTTGAGAAAGGTTAGGGACAGGTTACTATTCACCTAAGTCTTGATTAATTTTTCCAGAGGGTTGATTTATTTTGTGCTTATACCTGTAAAGAACCTTCCATCTGGCAGAGCACAAAACCATCAACACTGTAATTAAAATGCAATTACCACCTCTTTCCTCTTCCAGTTACATGGTAATCCCTGAGAAGTCTTTCCATCTGTGCCATACATACACTCAAAAACATGCACAAAGACATACACAGACACACACGTAAACACACTTAAACTCAGTCACAATTTTTCTGCGTCAACCCCCCCCTGCACTTTCAGCTTGCCACCCCTGTCAGCACTCACGACAAGACAACGCTGTCTTACGGCCTCTAAATCTGCTCTTCAAGCTCTTACGGTGCAAAGCCTATCAGTTACTGCACAAATCACCTTCTCATCCTTTCGCACAGTCTTGTCCTTCTCAAAACGATTCCTTTCATCTTATTCAAAACCCCTGTTGTGCTAAAAAAAATGCGAAAGATGTAAAATGGATGTGAATTGTTAGGATAGATATACAGGTTAGGATTTACATGAACATGATAGATGTTGTTTTTGAACCGTTTGTCAACCCGATTTTGCAAATCAAGTTCCAACAAAAGGAAATTGGCAGGAATTTTTTTAAGACATGTAGCTGTTTACCTGCTTTTATGTGATATAAAGAAAAAACATAACTTTTTTATACATTGCTTTGTTTCTTTAAAATTCATATGCACTGTGACTATTACAGCTGTGATTAACCTTGCTGCACTTCCTACGCTTTCCCTATTATGTCAAAAAGAAAACATGTTCTCATTAAAATTAAAGTACCATGGAAAAGGTGTCTATTTACTTAAACTTAACAATGACACCCCACTTACACTTAATGTTCGGTTCACCTTTAACTCTTTTTTTGTTTTTTGCAGATGAATGACAACAATAAATGTTGCAGTATAGAGAGAAAACTTAAAAACAAATAAGACAAAGCTGTGGAACAAAACATTAAACAGAATGTGCTTGCAGTGTGCGTCTTAATGTGTGCAAGTGTGTGTCTGTGCACATGTGCAAGTGTGTGTTGGGGGATGGGTATTGAGTTTTCCCTCTAGATATAAAACCTTAATTACTTCTGACTAAATCTGTAATTAAAATATATCACAGCTGTAGCCTTACCTGTGTGTGTGAGTGTGTGTGTGTGTGTGTGAGTGTGTGGTTTATATGCCTGTGCAAATGCGCGCATGCGTGTGTGTGTGTCTGTGTGTGTGTGCCACTGCAAAGGGACCTCAGTGAGTGCCACAGATAAATCACCTCCACACGCAGCTCGCCAGCACAGGGACCCAGAGGGTGGGGGTGGAAGAAAGATTACAGAGAGGTGGGGGGTGGCAAAAGAAATAAAAGAAGGAACTAAAGCTGCAAGCAGAGTTGAGCGGGTCCTTGCACTTTTGTGGACATCCAGGTTGTTCTGTCAGTAACCTAGAGCAACACATTTTTGAACTGGCATAATTTCTGTATTTGGCATGAAGATGCAGACTGCTGTGTTGTGCAAATGGAAAACAGTGTTTCACACAGGCAGAGAATTTATTTGTGGTGGAGGGTGGCGTGGCATGGACATGGCATGAGATGAGAAGAATAAACACATTACTAAGAAAAAAATCGGCAGGTAGACTACCAATTACAAGAAATACTCAATATTCATTTCATCATGAAATAAACTTCAACTGTTTCAGGTTTATTGCAGAATTGTTAGTTCTTGTCTGAGCAATCAATCTTAAACTTTCTAAGGTCTGTATGGATCTCAAATGGCGTCATGGCTGAAAGAGGGAAAACAGGTCTTAACCTGGTAATGTTAGTCCAGTTTGTCAGTTTTTTCACATGCAGCAAACATTTAAACTGAAAGCTTTCACTACATTTGAGGTTACTGTTGCAGCCCATTTAATTTTCAATAACCGTTGTAGCTTTCATGCAAAATGAGCCGTGTACTGTTCATTAACTGTCGACAGAAATGATGGTCAGAGATCATCATTACTGGATTGGAATATCAATGACGGTGAGCAAAAATATTATTTAAAGTACTTGCTATTTGTGTAAGAGTAGCTGAGCCTGGAGGAGTAACAATAAACACAATTTAAGAGTTGAAGTTGTAGGTTTTAATCTTGGTAACATGATACGCACGCAGGTGTAACATCAGTCAGTCCGTGTGTGCAAAGTTACACTAAACGTGCCATCGGTTTTATTTTCATTTCCACATGCTACTGGTAGCTGGTGTTTATATGTCTCTTTCAGAATTAATGTACACACATGCACACTGCGTGATGAGATGGTCGGGTATGAAGGGTGGATGGTCTGTGCGCTGTGAAATTACATAATTGATTGGAAAACAAGCGGAATTTGGATTTTATCGTCCTGGCGGGTCTCAATTAATGTGAGTAGGCTGCCTAAATGAAGTCTACGTATGAGAAACACTGAAAAATTATACTTCGAAATGTAATTGCTGCAATAGCTGATGTGCATCATGAATATGACAGGTGTGATCAGGAGCGAACTATTATTACTGATGTTCTGACTTCCTGTTTGACATCAATAAATAAAATCAGCATGAAAGACAACTGATTGCACAAAAATGGTGGAAAGAAGAAAATCAGCAAAAAAGGAACCTTATAAAAGACGGTTCAAAGAAAATTAAACATTTAAAACTCAAGTAAATGGGGAGAAATTTACAGACATTGAATCTGCTCTACTGTTTGTCAGGTAGGATGAAAACCATTCAGGGCTGAACCAGAAACCTCCGGTCAGTGTCTCAGTCTCACACAGTGCTGCTGTGATCAGTCGTGTCAAAGAGACCACTAAGGTCAAAGATACAAGGACTGAGCACATGCTGCTGTTGAGAAGCCATTAAAAGGCGGTTGGCAACCTTGAGCAGGGTACATCGTCTGAGTACTGTTTTATGTCCAGACACCAGATTGGCATTTTCCAGAAAATATTATCCCACGACAGAAAGTATATCACATACTATTTTTCAGGATTTGATAACATATTCATGCTTCACAGTTGTCAAATTGTCAAATTCATGTAAATCAATGATTTTGATATTGCTTACTTCCAGCTTCCACTGAGCATAGCTTTGAGTGCTACTCAGTATAGGCACGTGGGTGTTTCTTATCAAACCTGGGATTCTGGAGAAGATTGGATCATGTACAGTCAAGGTAAAAAACCCTTAAGTATTAACAATTCAGGGGTTTGCAAAATTTCAAAAAATCTTAACACCATGTAAACCAAATCTGACATGAGGCTGATGAACTGTCTGGGAGGAGTATTTCAAAATGCAATACTTCAAAATAAAATATCATAGCTAATACTGAATTTGTCAGCCTTGTCTTGGGAAAGCAGCATGCCAACAATATCTGGTGTGGGTGGGTGAAGATATTGCAGTCACTTGCCTCGATGACAGAAAATCAGGACCAGGCTTTTGTCCATGAGTAACTGCTACCAGAGCTACGGGTATACCAAACTTCACTTAATGTTTTGTCCATGGTAACCACCTAAATATAGCCAAGTTGTGAAAAATGAAGGAGAATATTCTGTATGGAGATAATAGGGTCTTCCACCTGCAGTGCACCATTCAATAGTAAGCCATAAATACTGAGACAGACAGATAACGGACTGTACTAAGAGAAATATCTAGACAGTCTGCAAACAGAAAGGGTTTTTATGAACATGAAAAGGTAAAAACTGATCTTTCCATACTGCCACGTAGAGCAAAATCTCCTTACAAAACTTTAAAAAATATTATCCTTTTATCTGAGCCTTATCTTCTGCTCACCAAACCTTATTGAGGCTAGATCAAATACTTCTATCACTGAAAAATTGATTCAGGTGCTGTACTGTAGCAAAACGCAAGCAGTTTGAGCATTTCCTCACATAGGAGCAGCGGTATGATGTAGCCAGTATGCAATCATGAACCATACTTTCTTTGCTATTGCCTGAGTATGTGAAGGCATGGAGGGAGGTGAGGGAGGAAGAGGTGGGATGACAAATAGTGGGCAGCTGAAGCCATTGGGGTTAAACACGATTGTTGTTGCAGAAAAAAAGACATTATTGGAAATGGCTTTGCCACCGTGGGCGCCCCTGTTGAATAGCTTTTTCCCTTCTCTCAGGCAAGCAATGATTCCCCTCTTCCTCTCCTCGCACGCACACAAACACACACGGCTGGGTTTTCAGTGCTTTAGAGGACGTAACATTGACTTACATGCATTTCCTGAAGATTTACCATAGCTATTAGCTAACCTTAAACTTTTGATAAACTCTACCACATCCTTAAACTGTACAAACTGATTTATGTCCCCCACAACATGAGGAACAGGCATATTTGTGCAGTTTTCTTAGCGAGAACATTCACTGGCATAATATATTCCCTCAGTGCCAAACAAGTTCCTAACCCAAATGAAGTCTTAACCCCTAAACGTTTAAGTGTGACAGAAAGTCAAATTGTCGTAAAGATGGTTTGAATCGCAAATCTTGCCAGTCAATTGCCAAACCATTGTAAAGATGGTTTGAATCGCAAATCGGTCCCCACATACGTGTGCGTATACATACACACACGCGCACACACACACACACACACACACACACACACACACACACACACACACACAGTGGATGTCAACACTGACAGAGGTCAGTGCAGCAGGTGATGTAACTAAAGGGCGAGGTGCTGCTCACAATTACGATGTAGTACAATATGCCAAAATATAATGGCTGATCATGACGAGGAAGTCTGTTAAAAGACCAATAGTCACCCTTCAGCATGCCCCAACCCACCTTATCAGCACATCCCCAATAACAAGACAGGAGGAACCATTTGTTTCCTGAGTCCATTCTCCACCTGGCTCCAGGGACATTTTCCCTTCTGTTGCTGGTGAATGAGATAGCCTTTCACGGGGCAGTATAACCTTTATGAGCTTCCCTCACAGACAACACAATGTGTGCAATCAAATCTGACTCACTCGAATAAAAGACACTTCTGAATTGCAAGAACGTTCCGGTATTACACAAGCCAGATGTGTTTGTGGCACGGAGTCGAGACGGAGCCACTGAATTCCATGAGTTACATAAATGAAACAAAAAACATTTTACACTTGAGTGACACATGCTCTGTTTGTTATGGTTTTGCACAACACACAGAGCTTTTATCTGAGAGAACTGCAGCTTTGATTTTGGGAGGGGGCAGACGTATTGATTTTCTTGACATTGCGCTCTCCTTGGCCTTAGAGGTGCTCTTTACCCTCAGCGTTGATTACCTATGTGCAGTGTAAGATGGGCTTTTATATCTTATCTATAAAGATACAATAATGTTAAGAAACCATCTGCTCCTATAATAGGAGAGCACTTAGCTACCTATCAGCTTCTTATCAGGTTGTATGGAGAGTGCAGTAGAACGTATTGGAATGTCAAATAGTCGATAGAACAACACAATGCACATTTTTATATACAACTATTGCTCAGTATAGATCCTCTCTACATAGATCAGTTTGTAGAACAAATATAAACTATGAAATACAGAAACCATGACTATAAATATAATATAATACATATATATAGAGAGAGAGATATACGTATATAACTACGTATATATACATACATACATATATACATACACACATACACACACACACACACACACACACACATATATAAATATATATAAAACAATACAGGGATTTAGGGATTTTGAATAGGCAAATTTCAGGTGGAAATGGAGTAAATACAAAAATAAAACATGTACTCGACTGACAACATACATTTTGGGTCTCAATTACACCTACAAAAGACTCTTGACCACCATACATTTGTTTTTTTCCCTCCTGCATCCCTTCCTAGAGACTCATGATATACAAAGAGCTAGCCTTGTATATCTAATGGCACTCTATGGCTATAAACATCAGTAAAAGGCCATGGGGGGCTTTAAACTAAATATATGTAGCTGGCTCTTTCTGCATTCTGCACTTACAAAAAATCATGCAGCAGAGAAAAACATCTTTGTGAGCTCATCACACCAAGATGTTCCCTCATCATAACGCTTCGCCCAGCTTTTCTGCACACATCCATCACAGTGCACTTCAGTAGGTGTGAGGCTTATCTGAGATGTATAAGTAAGAACTTTGTCACAAGTAAGTGAACAACATACAACAGGATTTGTGCTTCTGTTGTGTTAGTATGCAGCGCTGTGCGGTTGGTTTGACGTCTTATATGAAGCTTATGTCTACATATATCTCCTACCATCAGATCAAATCAAACTGCAGCTACTTGCCTCTGAGCTATGCATCCCCCAGCAGGGCCCCTGTGCAGCAGTCTAAATCAAGACAGAGATGTTGTCAGCCATGTGGAGGGGACAGGGAGTGTGTTAGCTCCGGCAGATTGAATTAAGCTGAATCCCCCAAAGAACCACATTCAGGCAGGATTCAGGTCAACGTTGAGATGACAAGCAGTGCTGTATTGATTTCTCCCAGTTCCCAATCATATTATTCTTTTTCTGCTGGCTAATTCAATTCCCTTACAGGCAGTTCACAATTCAGTTCATAATTAAGGGGATACCAAATTACAATGTATCTTGCCAAAGAAATTGGATTAGGGGCTTCAAACTGTGCTGTTTGATTACATCAAATACCTATTGTTAGGTGTGTCGTGACAAACGCACCCGTGTCTGCTCACAGAGGCATAATGTGTTGTACCAGCCCAGTTGGGACGGTAATGTAACAATAAGTGTTGGAACAAATTAGATTAATGTCAGGAATAAATTAAGTGTCACTCTCACAGAACAGATTCCTGCATACATTTCCAAGCTAATGAAAAACAAACCTTAAACTTTATTTTTTCTTGATTTTTTCTTCCTCAAGAGGCAGTATCATGTGTCATGTAGTTCCATTTCTGGCTTTCACCTGAAAGTCATGGTAAAGGTCAGATGGCTCTGTACCGACAAGAAGCTCTGCCTGCAGCATTGATTTGTTTACTAATAGCTGATGGAAACCCAAGAGCGCCTCTCCTCTTTACCACCAGCCAGAGGGAGATGAATAATTAATGCCTTTTAGCTCTTTTTAGCTATAAAAGGATTACTGAAAGTCCATTCAGTAATGTAATACAAACACTTTTTAAAAAGCCTTTTCATGCCTGCTACAGCGCTAGTGCTGGAAATCAGACTCTGCCTTTTAACCATGGTGCGATGGAAAGCTGAGAAGACACTGAGTCTGTGATAAGGTGGTTCATGAGGAAACTGTCAGTGACCTTGGCACGTTAACGTACAAGTGTAAATAAGGAAAATCCAAATTGAAATCTGGCCTTTGATTGGTTAAGACGATTTAGATGTAAACTAAAACGCACCTTTACAAAAGATGACTTGCAAGCCAGACTTAATCAAAACAAGTACTATTGCTAGTAAGTCTGACTAAGTGGAAGTATTGTTTGCAATTTAAGAACGACAAATTCTCCTAATGTCTTCCAAACATCCCTCTGCTTACACACACCAAAGACAGACAAAGGATGAGAGATAATTTAATCTTCGGATAAAACCAAAAGACAGAGACAAAGATCTTGCACAAAAAACAGAACACTTTAATCTCTCTTCCCCCAAGGCTATAGAGAAAAAAACGAGAGACAGACAGGGAGATTGAGAGATGGAGAAAAAGAGACTCAAAACAGACAGACTGATAGAGACATTGATATAATTGAATGTGACTTATTCCCAGCACCCACCCAGCCCTATGTCCATCTGTGGACCGCCCTGGACCCACCGCAAACATCCAAAACAACAGCCAACTCTCTCTCTCTCTCTCTCTCTCTCTCACACACACACACACACACACACACACACACACACACACACACACACACACACACATACAAACACACAAAGGGAACATCTGGAGTGTGCACCAGTGGACCTAGCCTAGTGCCAACCTGCCTAATAGCCTATGGAGTCAATTATAAGAGGGGAGAACTGTTCTGGCTTAATCGCTAATGGCGCCATCTGGATAATGGCAGATTTCAGAGAGCAACTTTTGCTTCTTCCTCTTACCTGGTCATCTGGGGATGTCTCATCTCATCACTAGCCTGTTTTTGGAGCAATGGAACAGAACCAAAGACACTAAACAGTTTTTCATATTTTAATGAAGTTCCATTTTTCAAAACTAGTGTACCAACAGTGATGCAGAATCCTCCAGTGTGTATTCATACACATTATTTAATCTCCAATCTATACAAAAGTAACAACTCATAAGCAGGGAAGTGTCTTCTTTTATCCACTTATGAGGTATTTTAACTAACTTATATTTTCCTATATGTCAGTTTTTGTTGTCTAATTCACTATGTAGCCCAACATTTTGCTACAATTTAGTAGTAGATAGCAGTTGCAGCTGCCTCTCTTTTGTGTTTGAGTGAAACATAAACAAGTTGTCTTTCCTGTCTGCTTCATATTCCCAACTTTCTTACAACTGTCTCTGTGGCATTTTAACTTTTCAGCAAAAAAAAAAAAACTATTGCCCATAGCACATTGCAGCTGTATCAATTTCTCCTCCACAGCAAGTGATATTTTAACAAATGTGCTCCAGCAACAGCCAGTATGGAGCTGAGGGCCAGAGAGGTACAGGGTTATTTATCGGAACCTGGGAAGAATGATAGCAGGGGCAATGGGCAGCCAGGTAGCAATGCATGCAGGCAGGCAAGAGATGAGAAGACGCTGAGATTGTCCTAAAAACACAGGGGAGTAGAGGGAGTCCAGAGGCAGAGGGAGAGGGAAGAGAGCGGGATGGTTGTGGAGCAGATAGATTGAAAAACACATTTACTTAGTGTCTGGCATAGCACTGCTCGCAAATCCAGCTTGGCATGAAGGACAATTTGGAACCCAAACAGACGGCCCTCTAAATGAAGGACATTGAAGGGACTGAAATAGAGAATGAAAAAGAATTAACTGGCTGTTGAAATATAACTACAGTTTAGGTGAGGGATTTGTTTTAAGTACAGACACAGTAGCATAACAAAAACAAAAAAAATCTGTCTGTGAAGCTCATCATGACTCTTTTAGGTTCAGAGAGAACTAAATAAAACCACATTGTGTTGGAAGGTGTTGAGTAATGTCTCCTCATGTGTGCACCAGAGTTGAGAGAACAGACAATAAAGTGAAGCTGAATCGGAGAAGAAAAAGATTTCTGCATTAACAAGCTGTATGTGCAAGAACACACACCACCAGCAATAATTAACATGAACTGCTTAATGGCACACAGTCAAGACTCATTAATTTCAAACTCTGCATATTACTTTCTTTAAAGCAACAGCATGGGTTCTCATTCAAATCCAAAACTTAATGTAGAATAAAAGAAGTCTTAATTGTTGTTATACAGGATAGTGCAGCAAGATTAATGGAACCGCAATCACAAGCAGTGCAAATATATGACCGGAAAAAAAGACCACAACAAACAAAAAGCGATTTCATTTCTTTAGACTACTGCACAAATGTTGCAGAAACAGCTTTACTTTGTGGAAATGCTTTGTTATTGTGATTTATTTGACTTAAAAAACATTGTTATTTTAACAGTAATGCAAAACTATTTTTAGGGCCTGAGCCTGAAGGTACTTCTTGTATTTGTTATGCCAGTTTAAATTTGTATGGTGGAGTTGAGACACACACAAACGATCAAAAATTCCTGTGCATTTTCCTTGATAACCACAAAAAGTGCACTCACGATACCATTTCTTTATCACACTGCAACAAATGCCTGCAACTCCCTTCCTCCATACACCTCTTGATAACAAATATTGACTCTTGTGATGACTGTGGTGATTTATTATGGAAAATGAGTCGGAAAGCATGGGGGGGGGGGGGGTTGCCATGTATTACAATGGATCTGGAATGGCTAAAACCCCATGAAAAAGCCTCACGTATGAAATTCAATATAGTTAAGCAACAGAAAATCATGTAGCAGCACGAAAGGAAAGAACAAACATATAACAACAACTAAAAACTCCATCCAACAGGTTCCTGACACATGCCACCACCTTAATTGAAAGACTGAGAGTGGCAGGAGCTGTGTCTGCGAGGTAAAACAAATGTGCATTTGATTTGTTATTATTTGTAAAGGAAGGGGTTAAAAAAATAAGCGTGGGGGCTAACAGCACTCTGACAAATGGAGAACGGAGTATATGAACCATGAAATGAACACTCTGGCAATTGGAAGGCAGGAGGCTTTCAGCACCATGGTCAGCAACAAAGTGCCTGCAACAGCTCACTGCTTGAGCGATGGTATTCACAGGGCAAAAGAGAAAGAGGAAAGCTAGAGAGAACAACAGAGGATGACAAAAAAAAAGGCAGAGGATTGTGGGAAAGGTGGCGTTGGGGAGGTGGACAAAATCAAACTGACAAACATGGCGATGGTGTTTTGGAGACCAAAAAAAAAGCAGAGTTTTACCAATTTTCAGTGCTGTTGAGATGAGTGCAATACTATAACTGAGGAGAAATACACAGAGAATGTCATACTACAATAGAACAGAGTGGTTGAAAATAAGGTCAAACCAAGGTGTGTAAAATGTCCTTGCTGCTGTCAGCCTGTCTGTCTGTCTTTCTCCCAGTAAGGTGTGCAGGAGTTTATCAGGCTGGAGCAGAAGGCAGAGCTCAGATAAAGTTAGTAGAAGAAAATAACCTCTACCACCTGGCTTCCCCATTGCTTGTGAATGTGGCTTTTCTCATTAATTGTTGTTGTGGTGCCGTATACAGCCATTAAACAGTAAATAAGTCATTAACTATGCTGGCTGCCAGGCTGCCCCAGGCCAGGACCTGTATTTGTTGCAGAGAAATGGAAGTCGTGGGCCCTGCAGGCACGGAGGCCGAGGTTAATGTAGTTGGGTTGATGACAGACAGCCCTGACTCAACAACACACACTCACACTCACATACACATACACACACTTACCTGCACACAGATGGTATAAATATTGGTGTGTATCAGATAAAGAAAAAATGAGACATCCAGACAAAAATTTGAATACATAAATGACTGTATCACTAGCATTAATAACAAAATGTGATCGCGCACAAATTAGAATGTTAGCCTTAATGTCTGATAACGCAAGTTTGTAGCATTCCAGCACAGTTTTAATATTGATATTGACCTTTGTGACACAAAAATCTCACTTTAACTTTTTACAAGTAACCCCATCAGCCTGTAGAGGATATTTACCACTTCCAGGTCACTGGACTTCTAAGCACTTATTGATGGGATTATTATATTTTGCATTTAACAAAAGATCTCCCTTTACACCTCACACCTTCAAACATAATCATGTACAATCAGTGCATCTAAGTCTTCTGATGTCAAAACAGAGAAGCAAAAAGCCTCTGTTTATAAGGATTAAACTTACTAGAGGACATTTTTGTTGAAAACGGTAGGACCCGCAATTTGGAATTACACAGTGCACACAAAAATCACGAAAATACAAGAGCTGATACCAATAGCTGCACACATGACTTCTGTGGGGAAAATATTGGTAACTTTTTTTTTTACAGCTCCATTTACACTGTTATATTATGAACATGTTGCCCACTATAGGTAAACAGAGTTTACTCTTAATATTTAATTAATCTCTATTTTAAACTGGTTTTATGTCAAGATGAGCGAATTTCTGATGAAGCAGGTCTTCCTGAAGCAGTAAGGTCTGCCACTGAACAAGTGATCCATTCATCTTTATGGTGGCCCACAACACACCGCAGAGGGAAAAAACACAAAACAAAACAAAACTGAATTTGTAGGCCTGCTTTCCAAAGCTGGAGATAACCCATCTTTGTTGTCACTCAAAAAAATGAGAAGAATAAATATCTTGCATGTGGGGGCTGAAGAAAAAAACATGATTTAAACCCCACGTGTTCTGGCTGAAAAAACATAGTGTCAGATCTAAAGACAAAAAAGGCGAGGTGCCAAAATGAAAACGTCCCATCCTATCACTCAGTATCAGTGAGCAATGGGGGCTGGTGTTATTCTAATAGGACTGTAATTAAAGCCTTCATCTCATCTCACTCATACGTCGATGCTCTCTCTTTCTCTCTCTAAAACACAAAAACAGAAACACATACGCGGGGAATGACAAAAATGCTTTGTTCCTCCCACCCACCTCGAGTCCATCAAGGGGTGTGTGTGTGTGCGTGTGGGGGGTTATAAAATCATTCTTAATTACACATTTGTCACATGAAAAGCATTCTCTCTACTTTGTATGAGCTCTAGCAGTCTGATTAATTCAGCCGTCCCCACATTCCAACTGCTCATTATACACCAAACTTCCAGTCCTCTCTGTCTTTTTTATCTGTCTCTTCACCCATTTCATTTTCTTCCCTCATTCCTTTGGTCCTTGACATTTCAGGCTTTTCATTTGAGTGTAGTGATGTATGCTTGCCAGATCCAGTAGCCACAGAAGCAAGCTTTTCCTTGGGGATTCAGGGTTTGACAGCGCACATAGGCTGTCAGTGTTCAACGTTGGCTACTGATGATAGGACAATAAGAAAGGAAGGGAACACTTGGTATTTTTTTATGTACTTATGTACCACTCCAGCTATCATTTACAGGAGTCCCCACTGAAATCATGATCAAATTCATCACGTAAGGCTATCTTCACATGAAAAAGCTATGGCTCTATAGATAGAATCCCCATCAAACACTGTATCTGATATTCATACTACTGTACCTCATTAACACTTGATTCAAGGCAGAAATCTAATACTGAATGCATATTTCAGGTAGTCATGTACATCAAAGAATGTTTACATCCCACTCGAGAATGGAGACCCGTCTTTCAACCATATGCACTTTATTTTTTTAAATAAGAAACACAACCACAAGACCGTATTGTCCATGAGCACCACTGGTATTAAAAAAACAAAAACAAAAACACAGAGTCTAACTTTTGTTGTGAAACAGTGTTCATCTGTTTGAGCTATTTCCATCTCTGATTCCTCTGTGAGCTAACAGGAAAGCACAGGTCCGCAGCATCCCTGGAGATGTTAAATCTCAACATCAGAAAGACAAACAACATCTGTTTACTCTCAAACAGTCTCTAGCAGGGCTGCTGCCATGGTGGAGATATCACACATGCAGGCTGAACAAAGCAGTTAAGTGTCTCTACCCCACTGTGATCCCCCAATCAGAATTGTGTTTTCGAGAGAGACGATTCCGTTTATTTCGGGGGATCTTTGACAGAGGAGAGTGGAACCACGAGCTGAGCTTTCCGTTCATACCAAGACAGTAGGTTCTGCTGTTGCACAAATGTTTCACCTCCTTCCGAGAAATAATATTAAGACTGAAACTCATTAGACTGAAAAGTGCACTTTTTAAGTGAGAGTCATTACAAAGCATCCTCAGGCATTTCCAGTTTATTTACCTTTTTTAACTTTAGCTGGGGTGCACCCACATAAAGCAAACCACCTTTTAAATTTCATTAACACTTATAATTTGTAAAGTCCTCCAAAGGAAATTACGAAATATGTAATTGGACCGTGAAAACCAAAGTGACACACAGAAGTGCTTTCTCATCCTACGGCCTATTTAGAACATAAAAACAATCCCATTATTTCTCTATAGTGCAGAACTACACTTTTTTAACAGGGAGGGGAAAAAAAACAAATGATGAATAAACATAAGAAATAAACTTCCAGATAAACACTTCCTTTTTTCTGTTTTTTTTTTTTTTTTAAGAAATCCACTCAGGTTTGCAAAAAGAGGGAGTTCTTACAGTCTAAGCTTTTAAATGCTACATAAGGGTATTTCATTATTAAGAGGAGAGGACAGGGTGTGGGGACACGGACTGAGTGAGGTAAAACTTGTATAGATGGGTATGATGTGGTAGGATGGTTATAAAAAACTGCTGTACAGCAGGAGCTTAAATCTTAAGTACCAACCAAACCATGAGGAGAAGCCAAGGCGGACCAGCTAGAGAGAGAAACGGGTCACAGCACAGGAAGCCAAAAGTATAGGCTGTCACTTCTGCACATCAGTGTGTGAGAGTGTTGGTGCCTGTGAACTGGCAGGTTACTACCAGAGAGAAATGAAACATTCATAGCAGATGTGACCAATGCATCACAGCAGAGGAGGAAGCTGGATCCCCCCAGGGCTTCTGACATACACACTCACACACATACACACACGTTTGAGTCAACCGTCCTGAATAACCACTGTTTTGTTTTATTGACATTTGGCTTCAGAAAATTAGCTGCAGGCATCAACGATGGACAGAACACACACACACACACACACACATTTGGGACCACAGGCTTGATTTATGGTGGTGCAGGGTGCTGACAACATCTACCCCAGGTGCCTCTGCTAGAAAGAACTTTGCATGAGCCGCACACCATCATTCGTACGCATACACACACACAAAACATTAGCTTGGAGGCAAACACATTATATCACACGATATGAGGGTATTATTGAGTAAGCATCTACGTACTTGCCACAACACGAGCAGTAAATGCTTCTCTTCACAGCAGGTGATTGGGGTCAACAAACCAGTAGCAGTAAGCCCCGCCACACCCAGTGTCACTGTGTATTGAGGAAATTAGCCCATCTGGCTTGACCTAACAACATGGGGTATGAACAAATTCTGAAAGTGTCTCACTGTAAAAGTGCAACAAACATTCTGACTCACAATAACCTTCAACAGAAAACGCTACAGCTCTCTTCTATTTGGCCTCTGTGGAGTTAGACTTCCAAAAACAAAAAAATAACACACATACTGAGTTGAATGTACTGTTTTAGGTTTAATAGATTTTGATTTTATTAGAGTAGCATTAATTAGAACCAGGCTCAGCAACTTGGTCAGTTGTTGCCATTAATGAATAAAGACAGCAATGTTGTTTGATTTAGGATGTAATTACAAATGCTAGGCGGCACGGTGGTGCAGTGGTTAGCACTGTCACCTCACAGAAAGAAGGTTCCAGGGTCGAGTCCCGGCTCGGGCACGGGATCTTTCTGTGTGAGTCTGCATGTGCTCCAGCCCCCCTGCGACCCTTAACAGGATAAGCGGAGAAAATGGATGTATGGATGGATACAAATGCTAACTGATGAACAATGTGTAAAAAAAAAAAAAAAGAAAAGAAAAGAAATACTGTACAACAATATTTTAGTTTATCCTAGATTAGAGATTTTGAAACATAATAAGCGGCCTGTTGAAAGAGCTACTCAAGATAAAGTTAAGTATGTGTTTTTTTCCCATTTCCATGACTCTCCTAACATTTCCTTGAGTATATTATGTCTTATTGGGATTTCATTCACAGCGGAAGATAACACTGTGGTTATGCACACTCAGGAAAGCTAAAGCTCTAATGACATACAGGAATGTGCCAGTCACCATGGAATTTAGTTGAAATGAATCTAGAAGCCTGATGATAACACAAACAAGCTGATCACATGTTGCAATCAGATCAGACATGAGAAGTAACCATGGACAAATACGTCATTGTACTCAAGTAGATTTTTCAGGTATCGGTACTTTCTATTTATTTTCCTCAACGTTCAACATTCAAATGCAAATATTTGTACTTTCCTGCTTACACTTTAAAAACAGGCTAGGTTTTTAGTTTAGTTTTGCTGCACAGTAGACAATTTTTTTTTTTTAATAGGTCATTTAAGAGGATGGGTAACTTCATCACTCTCCAACATATAGCAGGAGGCAACTATCTTATATACAGTACATGCCAAAACATGAAAAGGAAGGAGGAAAAGGAGAAGGTATACACCAAATATTTTCCTAGCTCAAGGTAGACGACCGCCATGTTCACTTGTTGGAAAGAAGAAGAGAGACAAGTAGGAGACAACTGACTGTGGAGATACTGCGTCTAGTGGAGTAAAGAATGTGGGATCAACGAGAGAGACGACATGGTCGAGAGTGAACCAACAAGCACTGCAGGTGGAGCAGATTCAGAGAAACCATAAGACATTCCCCAGCTATGGCTTTCTTTCTAAGAAATCTTAGAAGTTTTCAGCTCAGTATGTTGTACTTTATACTTTCTGTTTACATTTGAGGGCCTGTACTTCTTCACTTTAGGGTGAATAAAAAGTATTTATAAGTACCCCAACCTTAACCAGTCTATTTTGTTACCTCTACTTGAGTAGTGAAAGTGCTGTGTGCTTGTGCCACCTCTGATTCAGACAACTCCAACTAGCTTGCCAGCAAAAGCCAAAGATGGATTGTATTCTCCACTGTGTGTACTCAGGAGTGCATCAATCAGCCACAAGCAAAGGCAATTCATAAAACACAATATTTGGTAAAGGTTAGAAGCAAATTGAACAAAGTTTCACTACTTTTATGGATGTTTCTTTCTCAGTGTCAGGATATATTGTTATAGTAACAATAATAATAATTATACTTGTCAAGATCTTATCTAATCTTACCATATTTGTTTTCTCCTTGTAATGTAATCATTTTTTTTTCTCTGCTTAAGCCTTCAAATATTCAGAGCTACCCATAGGTTAGCAACTTAGCATGCAGTAAGTAGTTGCTCTCAGCAATCTCACATATTTCCTTTTCAGATAGATAGATAGATACCTGATATAGATGAAAAGACAGGCCTTCTCATTAGATGGCATATATTAGCAGATCTTCAGCAGCCTTCCTGCACAATAAAACAGCAGTAGACCAACAGCTTAGCCCATCAGCACACTGTTAAATTACAGCCATCAACCAGCCACCCCCCACCACCCCCCTCTGGATCTAAACTCTCATCTCTAGCACCAAGAGAACAATCTGCAGAGCAATTAGCCTTCACCAACAGACAGTTACACAGAGAAGGAGGACGTTTGGCTTGATTAAATTATTAAACCACACAAACAAAAAAAAACAAAGGCAGCATCAAAGAGGCGCTGCGGCTCTCCTGCAAAGCTCCTCGCTGTTCCCTAAATACAGAATACAGAGAACATGTTCTCCCAAGCCACTAGTTGGCATAATTAGCTAACTGTGTGCATTTGTGCATGAGTATGTGTTTGTGTGCGAGTGTGTTTGCTGTGATTGGACCTATTCCTCCCACTGCTATCTAAAATAACCAAGTGGTTAACAACAACATGATGCCAGGGAGCCCCCCACCCCCACCCCTTCTTACTCCACCCCCATGCCAACATACGCACTCATCACACACATCTACACACACACATTAAACAATACTCTAATTACAACATTTATAACTCCCCCTTGCCGTCTGCATCTCTCCAACCCACAACCCACAAATCTGTGAATCTGGAATTGAATTTAGCCCAAGTTGAGGGCTGCGCTGGCATGAAAAGACTATTTGATTAGAACGGCAGTTGTTTCATTTGTGGTGCAGCAGATTGCAGAGGCTCTCTATCCGGTGTGCAATCTGTATTCATTACTCGGTGAAAAAGGATGATACATGTCCTGACACCAGGCTCATCATTTCATGCAGATGCACAGCAGCTCCACAAGGCCTTAACTGAGCCACTGTACCATCACCCCTTCCCCTGAAACCTCAGCAAGATCACCACTTTCTCTTTCTCTAACTTTTGCAAGCTTCTTATCACTATTTCTCTGATGGCTTCTGTGGACGACTGATAAAGATAAGTTGAGAAAAAATATCAAGGTTGTATTAAGTTGCAAATAGCAATTTATCAATGTAACACAGTAACATGAAATGAAAAAAGGCATTAACAACTACCTGTGGCAGTATCATTAGCAAAAGAAATACTATCTAAGCATTCTATTTTTGTCCCTGCGTTCACTGTGTCCTTTTCTTTCATTTTTAGTCAATTAGTAAAACCCGAGACAATCTATCTAACTAAAAAATTAATTGGCAACTACTATTGATATTAAATATTTCGCGGTCTCTTCTGGTACTCTTCTTGTTGTTTTGTTTGGGACAAAAAAAGACATTTAAAAACATCTTCGATGGCTTTGTGGAATAGTGATCAACAATCTTCACCATTTTGTGACATTTCAAGTTAACAAATAACTGTGAGTACCATCTTTTATGTCAGTAAGGTCTTTACAGATGACCATCACTTCCTGGAGCAGCTTCCATTTAGGCCAGTTAACAAGGCGCTGCATTTCAGTGATATCACATCTAGTTTTTCTCCCATCAAAATTTGCAATTTGAACTTTTAAAGTGGGGATGTGTTTTAGCAGCTGATTGAAATTGAGTGATTAACTGTCCATCCAACTGGAACATTCACCAGAGGTCCGAAATCAAGTTTTTATATAGTTTTATTTTTTCAGATTCAAAGGTTACTGACGTAAAGTTGAGCACAACTTTCAAGTATAATCATGTGATTTGGGTAATAAACAAAAGATAGTGTTTTATGGTGCTATTTTCATAAAAAATTGTTTGCAAAATTTTTGAAATATTACAATATTGTTTTAAATCAGTATGGGTTTGTTTCTTGTCTTTTCTTAATCTGTACAGTATAAATCTGAAGTAATCTGCAACAGACCACATTTTCTGATTGGATTTTGTTCAATCTTTCCCCATTTGTCTCAAAAAGACTGAAACCTCATGCCTAAAGTCCACTTCGGCAACATGTCACATTGCCAGACTGCTGGGCTCCAAATGAATAGTCCACTGATGACGCTCGAACAACGACTCGTCTCCAGATGTTCCCTCGCAAGGAAAACATGTCACAAACTACAATCTGATTTATGACAAGACACAAATAAATAAGCACATGTTTAAGCTCAAACACACACACACACACACACACACACACAGAGTCATAATTACGTTTACTCAAGCATAGATGCTTTTAGTCAAAGAGTGCTGTCAGAGGTTTGACATTGATTTACATTGTGACAGATTAGGAAGGAAATTGTGATGTTATTATTAGTCATATTAAGTATGATGCATCATTCTTTAACCCTACCAGTCCCTGGAAGATGATTTAGGAGATATAAGCACAAGTCTGAATAAAGAGAATCCAAATGCATAATAAATCATGTGTCTGCTTTATTTGAAAACATGCCATTAAGCACTGAGTCTACTTTTTAAAGTGAATCAAGCTAAAAATAAGGAAATGAATTTTGATAAGGAACCTTGCGTCAGCAGAGATAACCCAGGGAAAACTCATTTTGCTATCAGGGAGACAGTTTGAAAATCCATTCTATGCTGTTGTCATATCCTTTGTCCATATTATTATGAAGTGATCTGGGGAGCATCAGGCTTGACAATAAGGAATGATGCCTTAGTTCCTCTTAACAGAACAAGGTCACTTACGATACCCTACGCTCCTTGACACAGCTGTCTTATGTCTTGTGCGTCTTCTTAACAACCACACAAGTCTTTCCACAACTTCCTACCACGGTTTGAAAGTAGGATTTTAAACTTTCTGGTGCCTATGTAGTGTGTTTGAACTGAAATAATCCCTTTGGCAGAGTCAGACAGAAGCCAATGTGTCTCCTTTGGAGACTATAGAGAGGGGAAGCTTAAAATGAACTTCCAAAGCAGAGGACCACAAGCGCAGGACTCATGCCTATCTACCTTGCGCCATATGCAGCAGAGGCAGAAAGGAAAGAAAGGGAAGAGCAAATACCATAAAGTTAGTGTTTGGAGCCTAGACAGGGTGTGTGTTTGTGTACGCGTGTGCATGTTCATCTGAGTGTGTGTGTGTGTGTGTGTGTGTGTGTGTGTGGGGGGGGGGGGGGGGGGGGTGCGGTACCAATGGATCCTTCCCACATGCAAACCCACTGTGATCCAGCCATGAATAACCAACTAGCTGTCTGCAGTGCATGATTGTGGCCACGCTACGCCAGCAATAATTAGGCAACATTCATCGGATGGTGCTCACTAGAGACCTGCCTGTCCTCCTCTCCCACTGTCACTGCTGAAGGACATCACAACACAGATGTGACAGCAGCGAGATACATTGGTGGAAAGGGAGGAGGAATCCTAGGTGGAATAGACGGCTATGGTGTCCTGACATAAAAGTGGGAGGAGGAGGTGTGAAGGTAAATGTGTTGATCCACAGACATGGTTGTGACAGGCCTCCTGAACCACAACACTTTCAGAGCTGATAAAGCCACAAGGTCAGATAAGCAGCTCAATTGAACAGGCTCGCATTGATGTGACACAACACAACAAACAGCAAACTTCTGAGAATTGCACCCAACAACTATTTAAGATGAGATGAAAATGTATTGCTTACACAAACAAGTCATTTCCCGTAAAGATACCACTCCCTCTTCTTATATCATCTCATCCTGCATCTGTCTCTTACGTACTGGGGAGAAAAAAATCAATGTGCATCACATCCATTTCCCAACTTTTGTGCTCGTCTCTCACTCTGTCTCTTACTCCTATTTGCTCCTCTTCTTTATTTAATGCTTCAAGACTTTAGAATATTAATTATGTATCCTTCAAACTGATAATGTAAATAAAAGTCAAATTTGTCTGACAGCCTTCCATCAAAGGTAATGCCTCATCATCAGCCTCAATGACACAGGACACTAGGTACCTGACAGTACCCGACAGTCAACAAGCTTGAATAGCCTTATTATCTTTTCATACAATGATTGCTTCTAAAATACACTTTGGCCTAATTATCATGTTTTTTTCCCGAATAATGATTTAAAGCTGTATAAATGCAGTAGGTGCCTCCTGACATGCTCAGCGTCGATCCATGATCTAGTATTTGGTTACAGAACAACTCAGGGAGATGAAAACCATTAGCGGTACTGATGTTTACCAGCTCCACCTTCTGGGCGTGTGAGTCACCACTCATCAACTCTTTCTTACACAACATTTCTATGAGTACAAATGAATCTGTTGCACTACATCTAATGTGATTTTGGACTAATTTAGCTAATGTGATTATTTAATAATAATTGTACTTGCTGTAAACACGATAGTGTATAATAGCTGTGGGTAATGACAGCAGTGGCACCCTTGGTGGTGTTACAGGAGCTTGCTACCTTGGTGTGGGCCTTTATAAACTGAAAAATAACCAACTAAGTAAGTAACATCATTTAGAATTTACACACTGTACACATTTGAAAGCCTTTATATTAAATTTGACATGACATGACATGATTTTTGACTCATTAAAATATACTAATTTACATGCTCTTGTTCAATCATATTCTGCAAAAAAAATCCATTTGTCAGACAGCTGATTAGCATCACCGAAACAATCCATATGACTCCTTGATAGTTTTAACATTCTGTTCAATTTTTAACTTAATGTGCCATCCAATTTATCCCCCACGGCAGATTGCATAACACCACTGATAATGAATTTACAAAGGTGAGCATTGTCTCAAACATTAAAGGGATGATGGCTCTAGAGAGATTTTAGGTAACACATGGCCTATTCTGCTTCAGTTCATCCTCTTTCCTGATTATGGTGAGTAACCGTCCTGCACTGTGCTTTCCTGGGACAAGTGAGGCTTACAAATCACCCCTGAAGCAGTTGGAGGAGTTGAAGGTGCTTGGTGCAAGGTTTTACTGCCTGTCTTTTATGAATGGCTCCCTGAAGGCTCCTATGATAATAGCTCACAGCCGTACCCTTCACGGAGCCTGACATCAAGCACACCCCAACAGCAGAATGGAATGGGATATCAACTTATGGGCTGTCATATCAACTCATCCACTGGTTTCTGCTCATAATGTAGCTGGAAGCTGAAATGAAATGGTAGTGGGAGGAACTTCAAATTCAATCAGTTTGGAAAGAGAGGTACTGAGTTCTTGTAATTTAACTCAAAATGTGTGGGAATATTTTTTTTCAGGTTAATGGTCTTCTTCCCCAAATGTGCAGCATTGCACTGATTTATACTGAGGACAAATAAATGCAACAAAATGAATCCAGGAAAAATGTCACTGATGGTAAGAAGGAAATGAGACATTTAACTGAACCCTGAAGAGCTTGCACTGAAAAGAGCTTGCCATTCTGTGTTGTTGAAGTTTTTGGGTTTTTTTTTTTTGTTTTATTTAGAAGAGACAATGAATCTCTAAAAGGATGCTGGACTGCAGAGTAACAGGTAGTCTTGATGTAGTGTTTGTTTGTAGGAGCTGTCCAGCTTGTGTGTCCTGGCTAACTTCATTTTCCCTCCTCCTTCTGCTCCTGTTGCTCTTCAATGTGATTAGTAGCAGTAGTTCTTCAATTTTATGACATACTTGGAATTCCGGTACTAGACTGGCTCTTCTTATCCCCCACCCTCCGCCATTGTGACTGGCAGCCAATTGGTCCGGCACCAAAGTGATCTTTAACTGCTGACACAGCTTTTTCTTAATAACATGGTACAGCATGCTGTAGTTCTAGTACCGCTGAAGTGACAGCCATAGCTTACATGTGACTTTGTTCCTTTTCTGGATTAAATAGTCAACAGTGAGCTTCATTTAGGGTTCGCCGAGTTTATGCAAATTAACTCATGGGCCATGATAAAAAATACTCAGAACAGTTCACTGCTGCCATTCTTAACATGCATGCTAACTAAAAACCCATGACGGCAATGTGTAAATGTGTGTGAACTTAAAGTTCTACCTGAATTAACAACCAGGTTAAAAAAATAAATAAAAATGAAGTACTGTAGGTGATATTTCCATTTACTCTGTCCATCTTATTGTTATATTGTTAAGCTGACAGTGAAGGGTTACAAGGCAGGTAAATACGCTGCATGTATGTTGTCACACTTTTGTTACAGTAGTTTGCATAGTTAGCCACAGATTTTACAATTCATCTACAATCAATATTGTGACTGTATTGTACTGGAGTCATAGTTACAGTTGTCCAAGTTTGGAAGCACAATACCATAAACACGCTTCAACAAATATAATTAAAGTGTATTGTTAAACATGACTCAACAGATTAGACCAATTTAAAAAGATGGATCACTCTCACCCCTCACCTATGTTCCATTATCACTCTTACCCATGGTAGCCCATCTCTCACCCCTCTTAATGTTTTCCTTTCTGATTAATCAAGTGATTAATTAAGTGAAAATGTCAAGTCAGCATTGCAAATCTCTGATGTGATTGATGTATTCATACATAAGCTGCATTAGTATTTAAAACTTTTGAGCCGATACAAAGCTATACAAATTTTGTTGTATGTAGTATAACTTGCACTACAGAATGATTGCTGGGTTTTTGTGTTTTCGATCAATTAGTCAAGCAAAAAATGATGACAGATTCTTGATTGATTGTTGGTCACAGAAAGTAAAACATTTTGGAAAGTTCAGGTTCCTTGTGTTTGATAGGAAAATCAAATGAAGCTAATTATTAGATTATAGTCAAATAAAAAAAATGTATCTTTGGGGTGTATCCCATGTTTAAGTGAAACACTGGCTTTTTATATGCATGAGAAAAGATCACCCTCGAAACACAGGCACTCCACATCCTGCATCGCATCACGTCAAATAGCATCACATGATCCAAGGCATTCCAACCAACTTAAGCAGAATTGGTATGGGCTTTTTGAGGTAAGTGAGTGGTTTGGGGAACACAAAAAGAAAGGACATACAAAAAAGAGACATTCATCCATCCGTCCATCCATCATAACCGGTGCTACGGTGAAGCCAATTTCCACAAAGCTGCTAAGCTGATTGAGGCAGACCAAATCTGTTTCACCAGCTTACATTCCTTCAAAATAGCCATCTCACTTCCAATATCACGGGCTTTTACTGTTCCCCATTCCCCTGGCTCAGGCTGAGAGTTAGCAAGGCTTAGCTGGATGAAACACTCCAACAGCCCAGTTCTCCCCTGGAACCCACTGATATCTCTATAGAACAGCCTCTCCCCACATAACTGCACTTAGCTGGTTTATTTACTCATGCTATTATCCTCTGTTTAATTTCTCCATTTTGTTTATTGTCTCATATCCTACCAATATTACAGCCATTAGGATGTAAACTAAAGATGTTTGCGAGTTCTGATTATTCTAGACACAAACCTAATAACACATTCTCTACATACACCTTTGCAAAATGCACAGGCAGCATTTAGCCACAACAATTCCTGCTGGAGTAGATTAAATTCACACAAGGCCTTTTTGAAGAAGGAAATTGGACAGATAAGAACCAGATCTGTCTGAAAGAAGCTTCTGAGGTTCCCTATAGAAAGAAGTGGAAATGGTTGTTCATCTATTCTTGTCACATGCAAGCTTACTCTTGGCACGTGCTGCTGTACATCTTGTATTTTTTTTTGCAAGATAATTATCAATCTTGCACCGTTTATTGTGTCTTATTCCCCTCTCCAGTCACTTTCTCTCCCACACACTTTCTCTGTCATTTTGCCACAACAGCAAATATCCTGTTGGCCCAGGCTGCAGGCTGCCGGTGCTGGTCTATCTAGCCCTGGGATCGATTCAGCTCCAAGTCGAGGCCTCCCATTCATCTCAGAGCCATAAAATGTGATTAGTGCTGACTACAGCACTGCGGGGAGATTGGCTGATAGGCCTGATAGCCTCAGATAGGCTGTGTTGGACACTCCACAGGAAGACAGCAGCAACAGCATGCTGCGGATTCATCCTCGTTCTGCTTTTTTCCATATCTCTCGCCATTTGCTTTTATTTCTCTTCGCAATTTGCTTTCTACTTTCCTCTCCCAATGCTACCTATATATTTGGCTGTAAACTGCCTTTCTATACATTACCTGTCCGTTTTTGTTTACCTTAAATGGGAGACTGAAGAGCTTTGCTCTGGAAAAAATTATGTAGCAGTGGTAAGAGTTAGATACCATTACTTTTCAATCTGATTTTCCTCTTATACCACTCCCATCACATTCACCCTTTCCTCGTATGATGCATCTCTGTGGCATGCGACCACCTGTGTCAACCAATCACAGAGCTTTAAGGACCTCAATTCTGAGTAACAAAAATGGTAACATTCTGGAGACAAATTATAAATGCACTAAGATGTATTAGGGGATACTTTAAGTATCTGTAGTATGTATCATTCAGGCTTTCACTCTGTGTTTTGCTATCAAATTGTAGATTGACAAGTTAATTGATATGAAGGAAGAAAAAGGGGGGGCAGAGGATTTTTTTTCTGAAGTAGAGATAACAGGGCACTTTCAGGCGGGCGGCATGGCTCTGAGGTGGTGTGGCCATCTAGCAACCAAAGGGTTGCTGGTTCGATCCTCACTTTCCCCGCTGACCATGTCAAGAATCCTTGAGCAAGATACTGAACCCCTAATTGCTCCTGATGACCCTGTGACGAACTGGCAAGGGCACACCCCACCCAATGTCATAGGAGGCTCCAGCCCATCCAACGGCCCAAAATGCAACATCTCTGCAATAACCAAGCCCAGTTTCTTTGTCTTGCTTGCAACTTGTTGATTAAAGGGAAGCAGGTTAACATCAAAGCTCGCAACAACTTTAGCAAGATGGACTGACCTTTAAGGTTGACTTGTAAATATTTTTTAATACCATACCATGATTTACACACACACACACACACACACACACACACACACACACACACACACACACACACACACACAGACCCTGAACCAAGCATGCTGACCTGTGTCTCCCGCACATTCTCCACAGTAAAGTTGAACCAGACTCTGAATCGTGGGTTGCAGGTGTCAGGCCGGATGAACAGGTCAAACTCAAATTCACTGATGTAGTCGACACGGCCAAGGTTCCCTATAGAGACAGTAAAATAGCTGACATTAGCATTGAAAAGGAATCAAAAGATCCTTTTGTCTGTTAACCTTCAAAGTTCACCATCATAGGACTAAAACAGAGGGATCATCGCAGAGGGACACGTCATCAATCATGAGACATGAATGTAATTCAGCACAGCTTTAGCTTAAAGTTATCTGCACTTTGATCTGGGGATTTTTATTAACGACATATATCTGTATCATACATTTCCCAACACTGGAAAGTCCTTGTATAAAAATGATTCCCACAGGGGGCAGTAAATGTAAGGAGCAGAAAGACCAACAGACAGGAATGCTCCAGCCATCCGTATCTGACATATAATGTATGATCTACAGCAAAAAAATATCCAAATGATCAGTGAGAGAATAATTAATCCAGTGGGAACTATGTTACTCACTTTCAATTCTCATAGCTGTCTATAAGATGACTAGTTAGTAGAAGAGTGCATGACAAGCATTCTAAATATAGGCCTTCTCTGTATCTGGACAGTATCTAACATATGTGTAGTGAAGACAGCACAGAGAATTAATGATTGTCAGACTGAAAGCAAAGACAGGGTGTTTTAAATCTTCATCACATATACAAGATTTGTCATTTTAAGCTGTCATCTTAAATGTTGGATAAGATCAGCAGTTTTTGAAAAGTTAAGTACAACATCTAAGTAGACCACAAGACTCATCATGCCTCATAAGTCCAAGTTGACCACCTGGTGGCAGGTAGTGCCTTAGCAGCTGACGCGCACACACACACATACACACACACACACATACACACAGCTGATTATAGACAGATGGAGCTAACTACCACGCTGTCAAAGCTTATCTCTCTCCTTCTGCCAGAGGACAGAGAGAGTAGTAAGCTTGCAACACACAGACACACAAACACTTTGCTGTGCTCTACTGAAGCTACCTGCAGAAGTGCAATCAGCAGTTTATATCAGACAATTAACTGCTCTGAAATATAAAAAAGTTGAAATGTATATTTTCATTTAGAGCACGACATCCATCAACTCCAAACATACAATGAGAGAGACATTTCCAGTGATTATTGTGCAACCCTAATGGCTGCTTCATATTTACATTTGACTAATGGTAAAGTGTGTCACATTCCAGCACACTGCTGCATGGGGAAAAAAAAAATCTCTCTACGAAGCTCTTTGCGCTTCTTTGACTAATGAGAGAGGGGCTGGGCTGGGCTGAAATGTATAACTGATGTACTTCATGGATTCATTTATCTGGACTCTGCTAATTTTACAGCCAAGCATGCATATACAGAGTAAAAATAAGATTAGATGGATTGATATTGACAGGAAGACATAAGTGTGTGTGTGAGGGATAGAAGAAAGGCAAGTCTACAGGATAATAGATGACTTATACCATGTCATCATGACTGAGGAAATCTTTCTGTCAGCGCGGCATGTTTGTGCGCAGTTTCCAACATCCTGCATCTGAGGATACATGTCACAACAGGTTCTTTTCAAACACTTTGGGACACAACACTGTGACAGAAAATTCAAAGAAAAAGTGGGAAAACTAAATCATGCAGCACTGATACTTGTTTCCTCAATTTTGTAAGTATTGCTGTCAAATATAACTAATAATTTAGACTTAGTAATTTGAGCTGCAGTGTGTTAATATGAGAACACATTAATATCACATTTTTCTCAGTCCCTTCAGTGTGGCTAGCTACACAGTGGCAGACAGGCCACACTTATGAAGCCAACAGCAGGCAGTAGGATGAACCAGTCCCAGCTGCAGCCAACCTAGCAAGCGCAAAGAGTGGAGAGAGGAGAGCAGAGCGGCACCTGTTCCACACAGATGTGTCATCACATCTATGATCTTTTACACCAACATCACAGCAATTCACAGAGCTGACATTGCCAAATGCAGCCTATTAGAACACACTGATAATGGCCACCAAAGGTCACCCTACTATTACAGTCTTAACAATGCTATTCGGTGATGAAAACTCTACTCAGAAGACATTTTATTTATTAATTTAAGTGTTGGACTTTTTTTTTTTTAAGTGATTAAATGCTTGTGAACCATTATAAGAAATCCATACCTGTGACTTTACACTGTAAAAATGGCCCTGTTGTGTTTTTCACTAGACTTAAGATATGCTTTGTATAAGTTTGGGTATGATAATGCATTTTTGTCAGGTTGCCTTAGAAGTTCACCTGTTAGAGTGTGCACCATAGCAGCCATTCCTGTCTCTCTTTACCTTAACACCAGTTGATCAGTTGTTGAACTTCAGTGAAAATACAATGTGAGAGTCTAATAAGCCTTTCCATAGGTAATATGTACCATCACAAAAACGAGCATCATGACTTATTAATCCCTGGAAACTCCAGGTATCACTGCCAGTCATTTTTAATGGTGGTGGTACTAACAAACTGCCACAGTAATTACAATAGCTGCCCCTGAAATGTTGATCATTTCGTAGTCGTATTTATCAGTCAAATCACTGCTGCTGTTTTAGCTGCATCATTGTACACAGAGCAGCACAAGAAAACAAGGCTGGGTATAAACCTTTACAGTCTTGACTCAAAGGGGGAAAAAAACACCAATGATGCAAACAGAGAAGGGTGATGGAAATGGCAGACAGCGTTATGCAGGCCAGTGTCACATTTCTGTTTTGTTTTGCTGCTCTCTGAATGCAGTGATTGAAATATTCTGTAAGAAAGTAAAGCAGGATGTAGCAAAGCTATGTCCGAAACTACTTTTTAGTCCTCCGGAACCTCTCCTTTTTTGAACTCTTAAATGAAAATTTGACGGAAGACTCTAAGGGATCCTTATGAGGCCCTCCATCTGCAGTTGCATTCACTGGAACTGTCAAAACGGATGTACAAAGCAATCAGCAAACTGTGTGTGCCCATGCGTATAATTGAATTCACCAATAATATCCAATGTCTTCAGGAAGAAACAAATTTATTTTTTATTTTATTTTCAGCTTGATATGAATGGCTTCTATATATGTGTTGTCTACTTAAACGTAAACAGCCTTTATGAAGAGCTGAGAGAAAGAGAGTGATCTACAGACAGGTTGGCCAAGTCAACTCAGGGGAACATACAATTTTTGAATATGACAGAGGGCAACTTACACTGACAATTCTACATTCTACTAACACAATTATTTGATTTTCCAGAGTTTATACAATACCTGGCTTTAGCATGGGTTTCTAATTGATAAATAGTATATAACTGTGAGCAAACATCTGCGGGGGAGACGGTAGGAGAACCCAAGCTAATATCTGTCTGTTTCTGCTGGTGAACACTGTAGCGTGGGTAGCAAAAGACAGCAGCCATGGGCGGCTGGGTTATTGAGCCTGATGCTGGAGGGCCTGACGTGAGAGATGGCTGCTGCCTCAAAGTTAGAATTACATGTTCAGCCCACAAAGCAGCAGGGATATGACACGCCATTGATCGCCGTTTTAATTTTATGGTGGCTACCTCCAGATTCAAACACTTTGGTGGGCTGGTAGTCTGACCCTTTTAATCAATGCCATGTCATTTAGTTTAACTAACATAAATGGATAACTGTTTTCTTCAGGAAAGCAATGCAGATAAACTGGACTGAGAAGACATAAGAAGATATGTTGAGCCTGTGTAATGTTGAAAAGGCATGCACAAATAATTAATTTTGGCTCCTTTTGGAACAGACAGAGTGTATTAGTATAAATGGAGTTAATGAAATACAGACTGAGGGAGGATGAGAAAGAGGGAAGAAGACACCATTTCTGGGCATGTCATAACTTCCATGATTCTCACGAGTACCATCTCTCTTCATTGGTGCCTTGGCATATTATGTTGAATATCAATCTTTATCATTGAGAGAAAACTAGTGCAGCATTTGGACATTAACAAATTTGTTTTCAACAAACAGTTTGGCCTGAGTGGCTGGTTCTCAACCCAGTCTCTTACATAGCAATGAAAACAAACAGTAAAAGAAACCATATAATAAAGTTCAAGGAAGTAGAAATTACATAATATTATATTTATGTATGTATACATAAATAGAAAAAAACATATGTATACATATATGTATACATGTTTTTTTTCTCATATAGATAAATACACACACACACACACATGTTTCAGTAAAATGAAACCTCCATCACTACAGAGAGCCAAAGGCAAGTAAACATGGCACAAACGTGAGGTGGCCAAGTGGACAGTCAGTCATCCACACATGGGCTGCTAGTGTGTGTGTGTGTGTGTGTGTGTGTGTGTGTGTGTGTGTGTGTGTGTGTGTGTGCGCGCGCGCATGTGTGTGTGATATGGGGGGGCTGCCTAATGTAATCCCATTACGGAGGTACAAGAGGGAGCAGTCACAGTGCTCAGCCCACACAATGGGCCGGCCTGCAGCCTGTAGCTATCCACTGGATGGATAGTTTCTGCCATGCAGATGGATCATCACACAGCAGCAGCAGCAGCAGCAGCAGCAGCAGCAGCAGCACCAGCAGTCCTGCCTGCCTCGGGCCTCAGATGGAACTCACTCACACAGCCAGCCATTACAATGGCAATAGGCAGTTGTTTCAAAATGAAACAGACTGTGTAGTTACAGTGTTGCCTCCTTAGCAGACATGATGATGGGATGTCCGAAATCATTTGCCCACACACTGCGCCACATAAAACAGCTAATAACGGCATTATTTTTACAATGGATAAATACATATTGAATTGACCCCTTTATTAGAATTCGTTAGCCATTCAAAATTAATTTTGCAATCCTAGCACATGTATTCATATTCATTCTCACATTTAAATGCCATGACAGAAATGTAGGCAGTATTGGCCACCCCCACAACAAGGTAGATTGAAAAGCATAAACATAAACACACACACACACACACACACACACAAACGATTCCTTCCAGTTCTTTTGGCTGGCACAGACAAGGCCACAACTGTGTTTAAACACCAGACTTGAGATTAAAAGAGTGCTGTACCGCTGAGGGAGTCCAGCCAGGCACCTTTTTAAACTTATTTTTTGCTGTGTTCTATTTCATTATTGGAAAACACATCAGTTTTCCCCCCGGCTCCTCTGTGGTATGGGGAGGATTCCTAGACATAGACAAGGGGGACTGATAAAGATAGAATTGATTCCAGCCAGCAGCAGCAGCAGCAGCCGTAGTGTAGGGGTTTCAGTTTAGTCCTGCAGCTAAATGTCTTTTTTCTCTGCCTCTCTCTCTTTTTCTCTCTCGCCCATCTAAAGGCAAGTTGTCACTGAGGCAACATCAATCTCCTGCCTCATGACTTCTTAAAGCCTGCCTTCTCCCCTGATGCCTTATCACATCATCTGCAGGCAAGATTAAAGAGGTCACCTCCAAGTTTCCACAAACTAACTACCTAACAGGTATACTAAAATGCACTTAATCTTTTTAAACAGCATAAAGGACAGGTTTGTGGATTTATAGATATATGGCAATACAATTAGTCCATGTCACACAAGGGACTTATAGCTGACTATAATCGTTACACCTGTCCAATACTGAATGTGAAGAGAAAGCATACAATTGTCGTGTGACTTAAAACCTTTTACCACCAAACAAAAAGCTAGGACTGACCCTGGACACTTGATGGTCAGTAAACCCTTGAGGTGACTGAGATTCCTCAAGTCAAGCTGAGGGTATTCTCCTCCTGAACAGAGAGTTATACTGTTGCTGTTATTACTACTTTATTTTTACTGGTTAATTGCATTTTAATCTCCTTTGTGAGAATGTCAGTGTTAAAACCTTTCATCTGTGGTTGTTTTATCTGGATTAAGGCTAAAATTGGCAGACCCAGTATTAGGCTGTTGTAGATTGTGAGCACTGGCCAGTCATGGCTGATGGTGAGTGGTGAAGCATGCTAAGTTAAAGTTAACCGTCACACCTCTTGACAACATCTCATGTCTGTCCATAACAGACACTGGAGCTGATGAGAAATCTCAACATGATTGAGCCAGGTAAAACTATTAGGCCATCAGTGAAAACCGTCCAGTTGCATGCAGCTGGTGAACAACGACGCCCAGATAGCGAGTGGCCAAGCTAGCTGGGGTCAGCGCCACCATCAAAAACATCCCCAGGTCAGAAAAACATTCAATATATCATAATTTGTTTTCAGCGTGACAAAGACTGCTAGCGTTACCACACTGCTAGCAAGCTACCACAGCTATGGGGATTCAATTTAACATCCTTATCATTCAAATCTCACAGCTGTCTTTTATTATCAAATAAATTATTGAACATCCAACTTGACTCTGAAAATTCTGAGTCAGCCCTTCAAACATTGGAAAATGACCATATAAACGAGGGTATTCATAGAGACACTGACATAGACACAAACCACAGGTACATAAAGTAATTTGCCTCCACACACACACACACACACACACACACACACACACACACACACTGGATTTGGGCTCTACTATGCAGGCAATAAAATTTTGTCATCTCCAGAAGTAACTTCTGCAACTTTTTCTCATCTCATTCACAAATTCAAGCAGCTTGGGTTTTACCAGCAATCTCACATGGTTGGGTCTGCTGTGAATTTTAGAAACAGACAGAAGCAAAAACATAAAATATATCTAAAATAGCAAGAAGAGAAAAAAATATCACTGAAGAAAAAAAAAGCTGCCCTCCATGCTGCCTTCTGTGATTCCGTGCTTATACTCTTTGTCAACCAACTGTTGATAACTCTTTCATTCATTGTGAAAAAAAAAATACAGCTTGATTACTCTGCAATAAAAAAAGGACGTAATCTGCATCTATTTATTTCATTTTCTTTGCAAGTTTACCGCAATATATATTGCAAGTTTACCTGACTCAGTCCTGTTGGTTTTGTGCAGGGTTTATTAACTGCAAAGCTGTTGAATCAGAGAGAAAATTGAACTTAACTAATAAGACTATAACTTTGACCAATAATGAGTAAAAGAATCAATGATTTTATTAATTCATTTTTACTATCGACACTCATTGTTTTCTGATTTCATTTGGTATAAAAAAAACTTGTTATATAACAAACACACATACACAATACGTGTGTACTAGACAGCATAGAAATTGTCATGAAAATAATCTTATAATATATACAACAGAAACAGGATGAGTGCAGATAATAAGAGAGGACAATAGGAAAAAAATCATACTGTTATGAGTCCATCTATGCTCCAGTGAGCTCCTCGTTTCAATATAGATGAAGAAAGCTGGGCCCGGGGACAGCAGTGAGATATGCAGGAACCCGCACATATCTGATGATGTACAGGCCTGCCTTCACATTCTAAAGAGAACACATTTTCTAGCTAGCCTTTTATAATTGTATTTTTTCCTTCCAAAACGGCCTGGAGCTAGAACTGGTATGCTCCATCAGAAGTGGATGGTGTGGTAATGGGTCATAGTGATGCACTCATATTGGGACTAGCTTAATTGTATTATCAATCTCATCCAGACAGTATTTCAGCCCCACAGCTCTGGACATGTTACTGTCAGACGCACAGCATTAGTATAAAGGAGTGAACCATGAGGAATTGCAATCTTCTCTTTCATCTGTCTTTGTGGCCTAAAACACAGGGGTTAGCTGGTTGAATGCTATCAAAAATCTGGCCACTGCCATCCCTCTGTTTTTCAGCCTGTCTCTAACTTTCTTTCTCTCTGTCCGTTTACCCATCTTTCTCTCTTTTGCTTTTAGTGTGTACTGGGTGTTTGTGGCCACTGAGTAAATACAAGTAATTTCCAATTTCATGCTATCTTTCAACAAGTTAATTATGTGGAGCTCTACAAAGACTGAAGACAGACCGAGGAGGTGGCAGCACTGGCAGAGGAGCAGCGACTGGGGTCTGCTCTTTGTTGTTCTATCTTGTTTTGTGTCTTCTTTCCCAAACAAACACTCTCCCTCATCTCTTTTCTCTTTTCCTCTATATTCTCTTGGTGCAAGTCCATCTTCCCTTTCCTCTCTTCTTCAGTAGTAATCTTTGCAGCAGCTCCGATGGTGGAGGAGAGTGTGGAGATAAAAGCGAAGAGAGCTGAGGAGTCCTTGGCAAGCCTAAGGCAAGGAGAAGGTCAACAGGCCTGCTAAGAAGGGCTGTTATCATCTGGGTAACATGTTATCAGAGAGCCTGCAGTAGTGTTTATTTACAGTTATTGCTCCCTCTGGGTGCACACTTCAATGCCTGGGGCTGATTACTCTGTAATGAGTTCAGGAACACAGGGAGCTGATGCAGGAAGAGAAACAAGGGAGGCAAGAAATCACTGGCCAATAACTGATAGATCAGAAATGAAAAATTAAGGAACAACAGAAAACAGCGCTTTTTATCGAAAATTTGACTAAATGGACAAAAGCAAGCATATCTTAAGAGGAGTTTCTTTACCATCTATGCAACCTTTCTTCAGATGAGTTACAGCCCAATTAATCCAGAGGAGTAATGACCTGTAGTCATTGAAGTGCATTGTTATGGACGCACCAAACTGAAGGACTACTACATCTGAAGGCTGACTGCTGAGTCGCCTCCGAACTTGCACTCAATCTCACTGCAAAGTCTTCAGCCAACATGTAAATTGTACACCTGCTGGACAGGAAATAACTCCACACCACTAAATGGCTGTTGTCTGTGTTTGCCATTTAAAAGGGGAAAAGGAAGATGTCTGACTGTGGATATGGAGAGAGAGTGTCTGCTGACCTTGGTCACACTGCCCTCACACATTTTAGTATACCTACGAATATGACTGATTTTTTAAAAAAAAAAGGGGAAAAAAAGGTGAATGGCATTTGTGCTGTCAATAATGCTTTGATTCAATGAGGTTGAATCGTAGGAAGAACATTTGTACATGCCTTCTCAACAAAATGTATTTGCTTTACTTGGTTAATGTCAATTTGTTAAAGTAGATGCTCACCAACAGCCCAATATTGATTGACAGGGGCAAGGGCCTACTTTAGGAAGTACTCAGTACTCAAGACTCAGATTTAAAAACAATTCTTTTTCATTATTCTACCACTGTAGGTTTTTTATTTTTGCTTGACTATTGCAATTTTGCAAATTACACCCAATTTAACTAGTTGAAAAGCAAAGAGAATCAGGGAAAATCAGGCAAGAGGATGTCTGCAAACCCAAAGATAAGGGGTTTTTAAGAGTAGGGAGCAATGCAGAAGAAATCTTTCAATGTAAAACTAAGTGCTGTTACTGTCAATGCAACAGCAGCATTTCATAAGGAAGAAACTGAAGAAGCAGGAAAAGGCAGTAGTGAATGCCATTCAAGAGACCTGGCAAAGATCAAAGAATATTTCAGCAATAATTTTGCCAGCCAGCAGCAATTAAGAGAAATTAAGCAGCAGTGCAAAAGACACACACACATACACACACACACACACACACACACACACACACACACACACACACACACACACACACACACACACACATATATACAGCATTTCACAAAGTCACAAAGTACAAATGTGATTTTTGTCATACTATAAAAGCAAATCCATCCAATGACAAACTAATCCCTTTTTATACCATCAGATATGGGAGATTAGGAGGCATAATATGGTAATTCAATTGAGCCATAGTTCATCAGAGAAGAAGAGCACAGGGAGCCTTTTGAAATGAACTTTCTCTATCATGTCAGGATGTTCTAAATGAACATATCATCATGAAGCTTCATGACTGCGTTTAGACAAAACTCTAAACATCTATGTGACCATGTCCTTTCACTCTTATTAGTGCGTGTAGTTTATGTTCATGAAGTGCTACTGCTGTGTTACTGCAGGCTTAAGTGTAACGTCAGGTCAGGCACGCAAGCTTACAGCAACACTTCCTCAATCAACCACAGCTGTATATGATTATAGGTGGTTAATCATTCCACCTGCTGTTCATTCTGCACCCATCTCCTCCACATATCTTTTCTTTTTTATTTACATGCTTTTCCATTAGTCCCAAAAAAATGTATCCATATTAGTAAATGGCAATGGTTACATAGTTGTTTTGGCAAAATTTCTTTTCTTAACTGTATTACCTGTACTTCTTGCAGTAATGGCATTTACCATAGTTTTTCCTCATTGTACATGTTCAATATCTATTCACTCATATACTCCTGTCAAAGTCCTTCTGGCATGCTGGGGGGTTGCGGCCGCCGCTCAATATGCCGCGAACATAACGTAGAGGCCCCCGATCAAGGCCATTCCACCCCAGTTATTTAGTCTGTAGTTCCTTAAGATTCTGAAAATTTCTATTATCTGGAACACGCCATTATTAATACACTCAAAAATGAATTTCACTTGTTGCACTTGCGGGGATTATATCTGTTTATGTCCTGATAGGATTGTTCAGATACTGTGCATAGGATATCAATGAATCAGGTTGTGGATTGCTGCTCTCAAGTAAATAATTGATATATTTCATTCTTGAACATTACATATCATCACCTTCTTAAAATAATTGCCTGAGTCATTTTTGACAATTTTTTTTTTAACCTAAATCAACTCCTTGTGTTGTTCTGTCTCTATTTTTTTGTGTTTTCTGAAAAACTGCTTTGGAGGGAGAAATCCAGTAAACACAATATATATTTTCAAAAATGAAAAAAACAGCATCCAAGTGCCTCTGAAAACTAGAATGCACACTATTTTAGGCCTTCAAAAAACAAACTATCTTGTATTATATTCACCATTAAGTGCTGTTTGAAATGTCCATGTAAGAAAATCCTGATAACAGTGCTCACCCTCAAGGAATGAATTTCAATGGTGTTTACTTGGAGCGGTGGACCTACAAGATAGCTGCCTGGATTCGGGCCAAAACATATTCTATCAAATTTCTGCTCCTGTCACCCTTCACTGTAGAAGCATATTCCATACATGAATTTGTGCTATCAAACAAACCCTAGCACATCAATAAAGCTCATCTCAGAGCGAGGTTTTCTAAATAAATCAGCAGAATAAACACAGGCAGCTTGAAAAACATGAGCTGGTAAAGCATTACAAATCCTTACCATTTTCACAAACTGTACAATCCTGTCTAGGATGAAAAATGAGACATCTGCTTTGAAAAAGTGTTTATGGCATCAGGGATTGCTTGGAAATGAATTACTGGATGAATCACCTAGTGCACAAGCACCACTTGTGCAATGCAGATACTGGTTGCAGTGATTTTCACTTAAGACACAGAGCAAACAACAGTTAGTTAATAAAAACAACAAAGTTAAACCTCAAACCAAATCCTTCAATGCACATGAAATGCAAAAACAATACCAACTCACAAATAGCCCATTTCTTATATTATCCAGTATGTGAGTATTCTACCCCTCAACCTTTTCAAATCCTACAGCCACACATTGTGTACAGTTAATAATCAAATTCTTTTATTACTCAAAATTTCCATAACAGTTTGATACTGCTAGCATTTGGTGACATTTTGAGAAGATGAGGTACGTCTGGGTTCCCTATGTATAGCTCATATCGGTGCCATCAACAATTAACTTTCAAAACACTGGGGTTGTTTGCATTACTTTCTGGCAGGGGAGGCATCTCCGACCAGCGCAACTGAGCCAATCTGTTCACTCAGTGATGAGACATGACAGAATGCAACAGGCCGGAATGTCAGGCAGGATTATCATTCTGTTTTATTTACACTGCATTTCATGCAACACTACTGATATCAGTTCTTACCTACACTGATAAAGCTTAAAATCAAGTGAGCACATCCATGGTACAGCATATCTCTGCTTGTGTGCAGTTACATGTTTTAAAAGATGATTATAAGCACGATACACAGTTCACTCTAGCCGTTTAAGGGAAAGTTCACCCGCAAGAGAATTCAGTCATCATCTACGCACCCGTCATGCTGATGGAAGTTTTTGAGTCCGCTGCTGGAATTTCAGACAAATAGGTGTTGTGGCATTCCCCCAAACAACTGAAGTGAATGATGACCAGTTTTCAGTCAACAGAAAAAAAATACATTATAAAACTACAAGCAATCTAGGTGTCCTGAAGCCTCTACATTCCAGGTTGCCTCAGGGCACTTGTATTTACTGTATGTACTTACAGTATGGCTTCTTTTTAATTTGTTTGTTTGCTTCTGATTATTGACAACTGGTCACTATTCACTTCAGTTGTTTAAAAGATCCCTATAGTCCTTTTTGTTTCTTCCTGTGAGACTCCAGCAGTGTTTTGTGGACAAATAAACTTCACTTGACTTTCCAGCGGCATAACCAAAGGTAAACGATGACTGAGTTTTACTTTTTTGGGGTGAACTATTCCTTTAACATTGCTCATATTTTTTCCACATGAATGAAGATGTTCACTGCATGCATATGGAAGAATAATGACTTATTTTTCAATAATTGTGAACATTTTCAACATGGACTTAAACTGGGTAGGCTAATGTTTGAATCTTTTGAATCATATATGATCTGATTTAATCACAAAGGATCACTCATCACACCTGCTCCCAGAATCATGGGATATTCTGTCTCTTGGGGGGGTGGAAAACAAAACAATGTGCTAATAAATGCTGTGAATGTGGCATTGGCATGGGGCATTCTGTGCAGAGTTTTCATGAAGGTGAAGCTTTTTCCACATACAAAAATGTATGCGATTCATTTTTAGTAAAACGGCGGCACGGTGGTGCAGTGGTCAGCACTGTCGCCTCACAGCAAGAAGGTTCTGAGTTCGAGACCCGGTTCGGTTACGAGATCTTTCTGTGTGAGTCTGCATGTTCTCCCTGTTCCTGTGTGGGTTCTCTCTGGTACTCCAGCTTCCTCCCACAGTCCAAAGACATCAAGAGGGGACGAGGCTGATCGATACTCTAAATTGACTGTAGGTGTGACTGTGAGTGTGAATGGTTGTCTGTCTCTATGTGATGGACTGGTGACCTGTCCAGGGTGAACCCCGCCTCACATTGGGATAGGCTCCAGCCCCCCTGCGACCCTTAACAGGACAAGCAGAAGAAAATGGATGGATGGATGGATGAATTTTTAGTTAAGTTGGGAAACCTCCTCAGGGTCAAGCCAATAAAACACACCCAAGTCACACTGCATGATATGGCACAAAAAGGGCAATAAACTCACAATATAAGCCAAAAGAAAGCCACAGACAGGAGATGACAGTTGTAAAAAAACATAATAATGAGTAATCTCTTATGGACACAAATGGTCACTAAATAGGATAAATCAAAAGCAATGGTCTTGCCAACAGTCCTTCGACAACTCAAATTTATCTCCATACTCTGTTACCGACTTAAAAGAAAGAGAGAGAAGAGAAAACTGCTAAAAGGGAAGACTGGAGAGGCCATTTAGTGATTTGAGCAGTGAAGCTTCTCCGCTGCCAAGGACATGTAAGAGAGACAGAGAGACTTAGAGTGGCCCTCAATACATCAGATGTCAGGAGTGCTCCCTCCCACTCAGATGAATGGATCCTCTTTTGGAAAGAGTTAGAGCAATTTAAGGTCAGTGAGCTATACAAAAAACACACTTAAATAGAAAGAATTGAATGATCATGAGGCCATCCAACAAAAAAAAACACACAAGTAGAATCTTTACATATAGGAAGATGGGTTTCAAAATTATGTTTAAGTTGTAAAAAACAAATATATATAAACTTATTTTCATGCCTGGGCTGCTTCTCTTTCTTTATTATCCAGGAGGAGAGCCAGGGAGCTGTATACATCTTCAGGCCTCTCTAAGCCACTCATTTTGAGCATCTGGCTTGATTGTAAACTGTTTCCCTCTTCTTTAATCAATGGAAACTCAACTATCCTGATTCATGTGGCACTCTGGAGTATATAAATATCTTCTGACAAGCTCGACTGCATTCTCCTTCTTCCAGCTCCTGACCACAAGCCATCCGCCCCCAGTGTTCACATTCAATTCCTCTACACTTCCTTTTTTTCCCTCTCCTTTACTCTTCTGCTCCCTGTTTCTGCTTTGGCAATGACTCTAATCCATCAGTCTTTAGTGTGACCGCACAACCACAACACCACAATATCAGAGAGAGATAAGGCGACACTTATCAAAAACAAAATCAGCTTAAAAAAGGGTAAATTTAAGGAAAACCCCTTTTCTTCAATATTTAACCTAATCTTTTATCTTCAGATAGCCTTTTTACATGAACATAATATAACATAAAATATTAACATTAAACTACATTTAAGTACCTTAAATTGTCAGAAATGGTGTGCTCTTGACTGATGATGTGTCACTATCTAGGGGCATTAAAAAATTTAAATAATAAAAGAACATGCAAACATCATCCCGTTTCTTAAAAATATACATTGTTGAAACTCCAAAGAGTATCATAAACTGGGACTGTTTTTTTTTTTTTTTTAGCTTGTGTCATCAGTGAAGGAAGCTTCCAGAGAGATGTAAACAAAGCTGTTATACTGGGAAAAAATACAAAGACAGTCATTTAAGCAAAACCTGTCATCCAGTATCTCCTCTTAAGGGAGGAATAAAATGATGCTAGGTGCTTGGCCTGCATCTTGAGTCAGTGCTGGCTTCTAGTCCTTCTTTAAATAGGCTTTGTCAAACAAAGATTTGCACTGAGACCCCTTCTACATGTAATAGATCCAGCATCCACCCTGCCACATAGGGGACACAGCTAATGTGCATATTCAGTTAATATTTGGATAACACCCTAGCATATGTCCCTCTGACAAGTGTTTCACTGATGTACAGAGCAGCTTATTCTTTATGTACCAACAGCTGAGAACACCAGTGTGTACATACACTGTCCCCTGGAATTTGTACACGAAAAGCTTGATTTTGTCTCTTTTGTATGGAGTAATATTGCTATTTCATAATAGTGTCATCAATATTGCTGTTTAAATAAAAATGATTTTATTCATCAGCCAGAACAAAATGAATCATTAATCAAGTTCTCTTATACACCTAATATGCATCTCATGTGTTCAAACAATATAATATAATGATTTCATGAGGGTTTTTTTTTTAAATAAAAGTAATTTACACTGTAACATCGGTCATTACAGTAAGGAACTGCCACCACTTTCCTTGGCTTAGCAGTCGTCTATGGTAACACAGGAAAAGTATGCGGCACACACACTAATACCGCGGAGTTCATTCTGTAGCCATCTGGAAATACTTCTTTTTTCAGAATCTTTTTTTTTCTCCCTGAGTGCACATTGCTAATTACCCTTTTTCTAAGCATCACCAAAAATGAACTGAACAGTTTTTACACAGCAAATGTTAAGCACAACTGTTAATGTAGGCAAAGAACATTTTAGATTCAGGTGTATTTGATGACTTTTGAGATGGCTTTCTGTAATGCCCCACGATTAATGTTTATCGCAACTAAGATAACTAGCACTCAGCTGCATGGTGGGGATCTGGAGAGAGGGGTGTCTATCAGCTTGTCCTCCTCTAATAATGATGGGCAATAAGTGTAGTTTACAAAAAGCTGGCATGCTCCTTTAAGTGCATTGAGACTTGTTTGTGTTTTTGTGTTAACCAAACTAAATAACCAAACAGTTGAAGATGACACCAATAATAGTCTTATATCTGATTACTGTTTGTCAAAATTTACACATGAACACATACATTGGTCAAGTTAATTGGAACAAATTAATCATGTCTAAAAAGAAAAAAAAACTGCGCTTTTGCATTTTGTTTGACAGAACTCCAAAATACAAATAAGGTTCTTAAGATGACAGAAAGAGCAGCAGTTTGTGTCAAAGAGGCCTGTTTGTTTGGACGCAAGAAGATAAAACTGTTGGTACGTAGCCAGTTCCCGTCTGCATTATAAGTACGACTGTATTGACCGAATTAATCATGAAGCCAGATGAGTCCCTGCTTATCAATAGACCCCATTAAAAATTTGTCACCCCTGAGGAACTTCTATGACCATGCAAGTCATTGTCAGCACACACACAGTCTGAGTAATCAGTGAGTGCTTAATTACATCTGCTGCACAGTCCAGAGGTGCAGTAAAACAATACGGCTGCACTGTCAGTGTCATCCTTTGTGGAGACAGATGGTACTTTAGTCAGCAACATTGTGGGGAAGCTTTCACAAAAGAATTCGGGACTTAGCGGAAAATGTCAACAGTGTGAGGGATGTGACAAAATAAATGTGACAAGACGAGATAAAAATGTCATTTGGATTTTACTGTGAAAAAACAATTAGGGTTCTAATATCACTTTAAGGAATCTTTGCCTCTTGACACAATACATAACAATATGCCATGACTTAATGTTTACAGATTAACTAAATCTATTCTATTGTGTTACTTTGCATTACTTTAAGTACCATACAAATATGATCTATCTCAGTTGGTAAGACCATATGGGGGTTAATGGAGAATGTGGATACTTCTTAAACCAGAATTATAATTTCTTCTTGAGGAACTAAATAACCATAAAACATGTTGAAATTATACTAAAGACTGCATAGTTAAGGTCATCATCATACTATATGTTATTGTCTAACAAGAAACATTTACTGGGTCAGAGGACTATTCTTCTAAGCCATCTCTGGCTTGATCAGCATAGGGCTGACAACAAAGTAAATTAAGCCTAATCTAAATGTAAATTAGGTTTTATACCTTTGGCACACAGCTTACACGACAATAGTCTATTGTAATAAATACATTAGATTTTACTCTGTGCTATACAAACACAACAAAATAAAATCAGTGCGTTCTGAAAATGTACATGGATGCAAATAGCTGAGGAGCAAGGGAAGAAAACTCACTGAGTTTTAGCTCTACATAAACTTTGAATGAAATGTGTTCTTGAAATGCCATGTTTCAGCAATTCAATCTGCTTTTGGAGGAGTAAAATGGACATGAGTTGTCATGTGGGACCATTTCAATAACTCTGAGAAATATACACACCTCTGCAACATGCAATACATACAGCAGGGGTTTACACAGAAGTCTCCAATTCCCATCCTGTCACCGGTATCAGACTGAACTGAAACTGATAACTTGGGGCCTCCAATTCATCTATTTAATCTCTTCTATGGTCATTATTTTAACTATTTACTGTAGTGTTAGTGACCCTAGAAATCTCAACATTATAATACTTAATACTAGCTTTTTCCTAAACTTTAAGAGCTTTATCTAGCAAGAGATATATCATCCTCCAGTTATTAGCAATACTAAAAGCAGGGTCCACCACCAGCTCCAAGAGGAAGCGAATTGTAATAACACACTGTATAGATTTTTAAGGTCCCCAAAGAATTAATCTTATGGACTTATTTAATTCCCATCTAGCACCACCATTCAGCTGATATTTGTGACTCAGGGTGAAAAATATTGATAACCATTAAAACTGACTGCATGAGACATAAAACAGATATTTGATGTTCTTAATTCCAAAATCTTGTGATTGTGAAAAGGTTGAACTGCTTGCATTCATAGCATTAAAGTTACCAGTCACTTGCTCCATTAAAAGCAATGAAAACCAAAAGAAGACTCATTCAAATCTGAAAAACTTAGAGCACAATTATTAAAACAGTTGTAAGTGTATTTAAGGGAAATCAGCTGTCGGTGAAAACATAGGTACTATTTTTCAGTATAACATTGTTTGATATATTGTGACACTACTTTTATAAATTTGTCTACTTTGCCTCCTAATGCTTAATGGAATCCTAATAGACCATATTAACATATTTTTTATTAGGCTATCCCAAATCATAAATGACAAAACTGGGGTAATTCTATTTTTACAGTTTTTCATTAAAATTAATACATGAAACAAATTGTTTATCTTGAACAAATGTACCTTTCAATCGCACATCAACAAACTGATTGCAGTACAAACAGTCATGGATAATGCAATGGAAGTGGTGTGGGAAGTTTGTGACTACTATTTAGTTGAACTTAACACCCATCCATCCATCCATCCATCCATCCATCCATTGTCTTCCATCTATTCCAGTTAAGGGTTGTGGGGGGGCTGGAGTCTATCCCAGCGGCTACGGGCGAGAGGTGGGTTTCACCCTGGACAGGTCACCAGTCCATCACAGGACAAGCATAGGACAAACAACTATTCACACTCACATTCACACCTACGGTCAATTTAGAGTATCAATCAGCCTCGTCCCCAATTGCATGTCTTTGGACGGTGGGAAGAAGCCAGAACCTGGAGAGAACCCACACAGGCACAGGGAGAACATGCAAACTCCACACAGCAAGATCCTGTGCCCAAGCCGGGACTCGAACCCGGAACCTTCTTGCTAACCACTGCACCACCGTGCCGCCTGAATTTAGCACCATAAGTAGAAAAAAACCCTGCAGTTTTGCAACCTCCTGCACTGACCATAATGCTTGTTATGATATACAGATACAGAAAACAGAAATAAAAATTGACATAAAAAGTGAAACTGACAATATCAGTGATGGTTTATGGCATAAGATATTCATTTGATATTAGATGTCAAACATCAACTCAACCCCAGTCTAACTTTAGTAATGAATTTACCGGAAAGATATTAATATCAATTCCATAAATCATTCAGGAGATAATCCAGAGCCAGAGACACTGGTATGTTATCTGATCTCAGTGTGAGAGCTCGCTGCCCATTAATCAATGTCTGAGCTTCCATGACCATGCCATCAGGGGAAAAGAGGCAAATTTATAAAAAGGACAATCACTAGAATGATATCTCAGCACAATCCTCCTAATGTAATCCTCCTAGTGTTTTTACTGTAGATCTCTCTGTCCCGCTGCGATATAAATGCACTCACCTTCACCTACCAAGTATGTAATAAACCACGACTAATGTTTCCTAATTCCTTACCTATTCCCATCATCTATCCACGCAAGAATGAATTCTTTGTAATAGGTCAAGAATATGTGACAGCAACTACAACACTGTTAAGTGTTAATCTATTGTAGTGGAAAATCAACTCCAGAGAAGCACACTGACAAAGACACCAAGGTGAGACATCAGGGTGCAGTTAAAACTCATTTCAGCCAGCAGAAAACAAAATGAGCTTGTCTGTAGAAATGTGAAATCTGAGTGCCAGCTGAACCTAATCTCCACACAGAGAATCAGTCCCAGAGTCCTACTGGTTCGCTGATTTACTAGTACAACATTTTTTTTAGGCTAAGGTCACTTTCACAACTGTGGTCTGGTGAAGTTGCAAGAAATTTTCACTTTTAATTTGGTCTGGTTTCCTTCCACTCTGTCACTTGTGCCAAGCACTGTAAACAAACATCACATGGTCATTAGGGAGGTTGCCGGACTCCTACCAGCACAGCTTTAAAAATTTTGCATGTTCAACACAGTCTTATTTTTCCTCCTTTGTGCCTTTTTACATGTTTATTATGTTATTAATTTGGTCACCGTCTAATCCAAAAAAGCCTACAATTATAGTCACACCTTCCTTTCCACTGCTGTCCTGACAAAAAGGGTCTGTGTAGTCTTATAAAACTGTTAAACTGAACTTGCAGCGCAGGTTGAGAAAAACAAAAAAACACCCCTCCACCTCCTCACCCCTCGCTGTCTCACTGTGTCATCACCCACGTGTGTGAGTCAATGAAATTCATGTTTTTTTAGGGTTTACTTCCTATATTTGGTCCATTTCCTTCCAAAACACAAACAGCACTAAGTTCACTGCGGAGCGAACCAAGACCCCTATTTTGGAGTTCTATCCTACAATATGCACCAGGGTTTGTTTGAGGAGAGCCAAAGAGCTCAAGTGCTCTGTTAGAAGTAAAATGTTCTTTATGCTCTGCCCCATGCATCTCTCAGAAAAAGTGTGAAAACTAACACTAAATCCTATACATACCATGACACCACAGTCACATGCATACACACACACAAGAGGAACAAGAGGATTAGACCTCACTGATATAAAAGAATTGTTTCATCGCTTTGTTTGTTTTAGATTAGGTCATATTCAAATGACAAAAGGCTGACATTTTGATGGAAAAATTTTGTCACTTTCTGTAAAGTGCTCACTCCTCATTTTTTTCACAGGATAGATTTTAAGATCCATTTCCATTTCCATTTTCTTCCACTTATCCTGTTAAGGGTCGTGGGGGCTGGAGCCTATCCCAGTGTGAGGCGGGGTTCAACTTGGACGAGTCGCCAGTCCATCGCAGGGCCAACACATACAGACAGACAACCATTCACACTCACAGCCACTCATACTGTCAATTTAGAGTATCAATCAGCCTCGTCGCCATTTGCATGTCTTTGGACTGTGGGAGGAAGCTGGAGTACCAGAGAGAACCCACACAGACACAAGGAGAACATGGAGACTCCACACAGAAAGAACCTGTGCCCGAGCCGTGACTCGAACCCAGAACCTTGTTGCTGCGAGGCGACAGTGCTAACCACTGCACCACTGTGCTGCCCTAATCCTAGCATAGCATTTTTCTATAAGCCATTTTAATAACTTGTCACAGACAAAATTGATGCAGCTTTCAGACTCAGACACATAAATGACTGTTAGCCTTCTACATCTGAACCTACACCCCACAATACATGAGTTTCAGTGGAGATTAGGGCAACTTGCTTCAACATTAATCTTATAAAATTAATTATTCTGTGAATAGAGGCTTACTATTCACTAAATGCACTTTACAACATGTTCAACCATTCACACTCATTTCTTTGGCACAGGGGCAGTGGAAGGTGCCAACTTAATAAACATTTTCACACTTTCATACACTGACAGTGTCTAGAAGAGCTGAGGATTGAACCTGCAACTCTGGGATTATCAGTAGGCCACCCAACAATCTGAACCCTTTATCTGGCTTCTATTTGTACTAAAAGTAGTGGTAGTATTCGTTGGAGCTTACATTTTAAATCAAACACATTAATGGAGGTGGTGGTCATGATGACTAAAGATAGTGGGAGAGCCTGTCAAAGATACAAAGTCGAGTGTGACAGAGCTCTACTTCTAAGTGATTTCTTGTTTATTTTCAGACTAAATAAATACAGCACATCTCAAAAGAGACTGTGGGCTGGAACACATGGTAAGGTTGGATAAATAAGATTGAGAATTCAAAAGAAGGATCTTAATGTCAGCTCCACTTTAAATTGGCAGCCAGTGAAGCAAGAATTCCAGTGATACTGTCAAATGCATTAGACATGCCAGCAATTACCACTCTACCTGAACAAGCTGGTGGGTTGTTGACAGTGGGCCTGTCACAGTTAAATATTGACTTTTTATATGAAACATAGACATGTCAATCTTTTTGCTGACCCAGATATTGCCCACCGTTGACATGTGTTTTTTAGTAGAGGAATGTCACTCAAGTAACATTAATGAAGAGTAATCAGTGTTTTTCCTGATGACTGCATTAGTCTCAAAGTTTCATGTCTTAGCTACAGCAGGGGGACATTTTAGCTTTAAAGCAAACGAGAGATGAGTGCCACTTACTGTACATGAATGAGCTGATAAATTGACTTTACTTAGAAACAGATGCCATGAAAAGTGGCAGTGAACCTAAAAGCTCATCCAAAACAAAAAAAAAGGCATTTGGAGATAGGGGGACGGCCTTGACAGTTGGATGCCTTTGCTTGAAAGTACAACTCTAAACATGAAAGCCCAAGACATGAACACATTCACAGTTTGCATCACACCCGACTTTATATAGCCAAAGAGAAACAACTGTTCAACTTTTTTTGTAATTGAAAATACGGTTCAAACTTTTGAAAGTAATATAAATTGCCACTCAGCTTTGAAAAACATTGTCAAGTAGATAAAAGACAGTTCTCTTTACTATGCTATTACAGTTGAAGGTCTGCTAGCCACAAATGACCTGAATATTTTTGAGACAATTTTTTTGGACTGTTAATATAGACTGATACTGAATAAATGGACTGCTACCAAGTCAGTTTGCTACTGCAGTGTTTTTCAAGTTTACTACTCACCACTTTCAAAGCAAGCATCAAAAACCAGATGTCCTCTTCGCGGCGCCCCTGCATACCCTGGTGGGCTCACCATCAGCTTGTTCACGTTCCCCACCAAGGCATCCTCTCCTCCTGTTTCATTGCCTGTTCGTGCATCAAAGGAGAAAGAGGCTCACTTTATCCAAAGGTTTTGAAAAAAGTTTGTTAAATGTGGGGTTTATTTTTTCTTCATTTAAGCAGTATCACATCAGGGTGATCTATCTTTGTATGAAGGTGGTGATTCCCAACAATTTTTCAATGTTACAAACCAGTTTTTCTGAGGACAAAAAGGAAATAACACAAATAATAACAATCATATACGATCCGACATGATTATGTATTTTTTGTACTTTCCAGCCAGCACATGTGTAAAAAGGCTATTGAATAAAAAGAGCTGACCCTTGTTTTTTTGTTGTTGATACCACAGGCCAAGCAATTTTATTGTGTTTTAAACATTTGAACTTCTAATCATACAAATAAATTTTACATATTTTATAATTTTACATATTTTTATAAATTATATATATATATATATATATATATAAAATGTATTTATTCATTTATTGAATTTTGTATGTTGTGTGACGCATTCATCATTTTTAAAACGGAAGTTAAAATTCCCTGCCGACTACAAATACAGATCCGACCGTTCCAAACAAAGTAGTCCCGGTAAGTCTCAACAGACTCTTTGACAAATTGATTTGGTGTAACGTTCAAGTATAGAGATAAAATATGAATAGATGGGGAAACGGCTGTGACAGGTAGGTGCTTGTCTTTTATTTGTGTTGACTCCCGGATTTTTAGCTTTCATTTAAGGGGGCAACGGCTCAACACACCCAATAATCAGGTTGACAGACGGCCAGCTAGCTAATTAGCTCCACGGCAGTCCACAGCTCTCCCAGACTAATTTAGGTAGCTACTAGCTAGGAGCTACTCGTTGCCAGTACACCTGCGCTTCTACTGTTAAGCAAATGAATGCACATTTACGAGCAAACCGTCAACTGAGGCATTTTTTGTCGAGCATTATGTCTGTACAGTCACATATGTAACTTGCTAAGCTAGCTCATAACAACCTGGTGACATGTCTCTTGTTTACATCCCTGCACCTGCTAGCTACAAGGTTAGCAAACGGCACAAAACCGTCACTATGAAGACACACAGCAAGTCGGAAACATGCAGCTTCTCATGGTTAGACAGCCGGGCATCATGCGAGTCCTTTTGCCTGTACAACAATGCAGAGGAAGCCAGGTAAGTCTAATATTTACACACCAGTCTCGACGTCTCTCACTGTGTTCTCCTCCATCTTCCTTTCCATTCTGAAACAGAGCGGCCGACGCTCTCTCTGTGTTTCCACGGCAACGGAGCGGGAGGCATAGCAGGAAGCGCGGTCCTCTCCATCGCAATTCTGCGCGCAGACACATGCACACCAACACACACTAATTTATTAGGCACACTTGCATGAAACGAAAGCAATATAACACACGGTGAAAGACGATTATATTTTTTCAGGGTTAGTATATTTTACGATATTATCTTCTCTAAGTGTATGTGATAATAGCAGGAGAGTTCAAAAACAGGGAATAAATGGAAGTTAAAACAAATTCAGTAAGCCTTTTTCATAGCAACCACTTCGCTATGTAAAGGGAGGATAACCGCTAGTGGAATTAATAACATTAATTATGGCTCTGTTCCACTTAGGTTTGTCAGGGTCCTGGTACTGTACGTCCAGTGCAATTAGAATGGCTTTTACACTAAATAAAACTGGGCCGTCGTTAATTTGATCAGTTACACCTGTGTTTACCATTTCATGATACCCAGCAATATCCTGCTGTGACAAGGGCTAGTTGTGAGTTTTATTTAATGCAAAGCCATGATAACATCTGCTGATAATATTTATATGACACTCACCTAAGTGTAGAAATCATTAAATATAAAATTATTCTGCTGAGAAGAAATAATATAGACTTTTCCCCAGCTGTCAGAGTAACTCATCATGGCAGTTCAGATCTTCAAAGCTATGATTATAAGGTTGTCTAATTTTTGTTTTTAAAAAAAAGAAACAATCTGAGAAAACGTGTTTAATATTAAAGAGAAAAATATGGGTTTTTTTTTTACCTATGTGGTGAATTAGTAGACCTTCCAGTAAACCTGTGTACAGTACATTTATCAGTATTTTTGCCACACTTGCATGTTAATGGTATTTTCTAAGAAAGCCAATCATTGCAGGCAGCAGCCAGAGATTCTGAATTATCCTGCAGATTGATTAAAGCTGGAGGTTTTCTAGACAATTGGAGCATAGATGTCATCAAAGCCAATCAAGCCAGGCCCTATTTCTTTCCCATTACAAAGGCTGCACCTGATTAAGTACATCAAATAAGCAGCCGCACAACTCGGGGAGCAAGAGGCACACAGGCTGCTGCTAATTTTCAGGTTATAAGCTGTGTGTAACAGGACCAAATGAATAAGACCTGGGAGAGGGCAATGATTTTTCTCTCCGTGTGTGATCTGTATATGATGGCGAGCATCAACAGGCTGCTGAGTAGATAGGTCAGACTGATTATTTCTCAGATGACAGGAAGAGAATACAGAGCCGCTGTGTAATATTTTGTTCCAATTGAAAATTGAATAGCTGTCCTCCATGCTATGTCATTTCTTTAACACTATGCCAATTAAAGAGCTCCATGGTGGTACAGTCATTCATTTTCAAGGAGATTGAAATTGAATTATGAAGCATGAGGAGAATGAATTGGATATGCTACATGTTTCACTTGTTTCTCAGTTCTTATCAAATAGAGAGACTGCATAGGAGTGGTTGAATTTACCAAAATATACCAGCGTGTCGTTGCCAGATATCAGCACTCCTGAGACTGTGACTGTGACCCGATCTCACGGCTGAAACTCATATTAAAAAAAGAAACGTGTTTGTAGACAGATATACATAACCTGACACAAGTTCTCAGCGGTAATCCTTCTTAACTGTGGTTGTATATATTAAGTACCGTCATCTAATATATTTTGACGTAGAGAAGTTTGAGTTGAATTTAATGGGCCTTTTTTTCTTGATGGATTTCCTTTTTCTTTTCAAGTTTCATATCCTGTATCAATGTGTCCTCCTTTTAACATGATAGAAGAAAACAAGACTTTCAAGAATAACCCCTCCGCTCCCTGCCCAAGTTTCACTCGGCATACAGGCAGTATTTTCTTGTCATGATGTCTACAAAGCGCTACAGTAATTTAATGAAAACATCCATCACCGGAAAATAGAGTAACATGAAAAAGAAGTGCAATCCATACCATTGTCTCTCAAATTTTAATTATCTCTCAGGAGGATGTATTTTTACATGCTTATCAAAACATTTTGACCTCTAATGATTTCTGTATATGACAGTGCATCACGTGTAGACACCCCTGTCTTGGTTCAATGTAGAATCTAGTGGAATTTAAAGGAATTGTAGCAAGTATTGGTTGAAACTGGAGGACACATTGCACCATCACAAACCTGTTCAGAATATATCAGAAACCTCTTGGGGAAATAGAAGCAAAGATATTTTAAATCTATGTTTTTTTTTTCTTTCAGAAAGATACTCTCACTTCTCAAATGTAAAATGATTGGGAGCCCAGTAAAAGAAAAAAGAGGACAAGAGGACAAAGAATTTCTTATTTTTGTGGGTGTGTGTGTGCGTGTGTGTATGTCACAGGAAGTACAGGGAAACCCTTTTTACTGCAGCCACACATAAGGTCCATCATCTCTGAAGGAGGAAGTCATGCAAAAATCCAAACACGGGGCACAAAGAGGTAGCAAGTTGGAGACGGTTGGTTGTGAGAGGCAGACTGGGAGTTTGGGGAAGGGGATTGGAGAGGAGGAGATGGAGGAGGACTAGGGTAAAGGGACCAGCCGGCAGTACACAGAGAGTCACTATGGTGACAGCAATCAGGGGGCTCAGGGGAGTGAGGCTGGGTCAAAGTGGAGGGCTTGAGAGGCAGCTGACTGAGGAATCAGTGCTCACTCTGGATGATTCAACTGACAGCTCCTCCCAGGGCGCTGCCGGACCAGTCATCCCCAGAGACCGCTAGCTTTACTGAACAGGGATGTGGCTAGCAGTCCTTTCCTATAGAAAAAAAAAAGAATTAATTCCAAGGCAGTACAAGTGAAATAACACAATGGTGTTCTTGATGATACCTTCTCATATCCTGATTTAAATACATTAATTATTATATATAATAATTGAAAACATGTAAGCAATATTAAAAATCCAAACGAAAAAATGTGTTACATATTTTTCCTCCATTGTAAACATCTGTTAAAGCTAATAAATCACTAACACTTCCTCTGCGATGTGCCGCGCCATTACCCCTCCTCTCATTCATTCATCATTACCCAGTCTTCTCCCTTTATCTATCATTTTCTCCGTGTCTCTGCCCCTCCCTCTCCGTTGTGCTGGACAGTGTCCACCTAAACAGATGGTCCAGTGTCAATAGGCTGCTATTAACAGGCCACTCTCCCCAGTACCACCCAAGACTGCAAAAAGCACATTCAAAGCTCGGGTAATAAATTGCTTGCAACAATAATATGACGCCACTAAGATTAGCTTTAGTGAAAATGATTCCGCCAATCACTCTAACAGCATGACCTTCATAAAGGTTATCTTTGCTAACACACAGTCTCCAATTTCATGAAACATTTTTTTGTAACTAGATGCAAATAGAGCACACCTTGAGTCATCACTGTGAATTCTCCTAGCTGTTATCGACCGAAACCAAGAACTTCGTGAGTCATATCCTTGGCACAGGCCTCCCTAATTTTGTTTTTCTGCTTGTTTGTTTGTTCTGTAGTTTGAATCTCCTGCCAACGCCTGTGACTAGCTGCTTTGTCATCGCTGTGCCACACCCTGCTGAGGAAAAGGACAGCTAACTGACCTTGATGCTCACATCAGCCCAGCCCTCGCATTTCTCCTCTGCTAGCTACTGAGAGGTACCCTTCCTTTCCGCTCTCTTGAGGTTTTATTACTTTCTTTTACTTCACATGTACCTGTCATAAAAACACCTCCGACTGAAGCGTTGAGTGTTTTCTCCCCTATCAAAAGTTTGACGCCTTTTTTATTTCCCAGACTTGAATCCGGAGCCTGTTTTTGTAAGAGCTTTAATTAAATAACAGAATGGAACGATATTAGTGTTCAGACCCCTAACCGATCCATTTATTCTGGCTTTGGTTTAGATTTGGTCAGGGAGTGAGAGCTATAAGTGCAAATCTTTCATCGCCATCTATACGTGTGTGTGTTAGACACACAGTGAAAGGGAAGAAGGGAAGAAAATCTAAAAGATAGGAGTGGCACAGAGAGGAAGGGATGTGGTGTGATGGTGTCCCTGTTGCTAGAACAGTCTTCCCACCTTGTGGTAGCACAGTGAACTGTAGCTGCATCAATGCGTGAGCGGTGGGGAAGAGAGAGAGAGAGATAGAGATGCAGAGAGATAGAGCGAGAGAGGGAGGGAAAGCAAAGGAGAGAGCCAGAGGGAGAGAGAGAGAGAGAGCAAAAGGGAGGGGAGTTTAAACTAAGTGCTATGTTTTGGGACAGGCTAATCTGCTAGCGAGCAGTGTGAGGATCGGAGCGTATTGTGTGAGCCAGTGTGCGGGGGACAGATAAGGCAGCCAGCCAGCCCGCCAAGCCGACCCACCGACTGCCTGACTGCCTGTTTTAATGTGCTGACTCTGGGGAGATTTAAAAAAAAAACAGCATATTGAATCCTTAGACGTTTACGGAGATCCTGGACTCAAACGCCATCACTACAGCCACAGCCAGCAGGGTGCATCAAAAGACAGGAGAGAGACAAAAATAGAGGACTGAAAAATCCAAAATCTGAAAATTAAAGAGGATTTTTTTTTCTATCCCCCTATTTTTTTTCGATTGATTTAATTTTTTTCTTTCTTTCTTTTTTTTTGCGGGACTGACTCCCAACCATAGAAAAGAAAAGGGGAGGAAAGAACCGAAGAGAATCTGAAAATAAAAGGACAGAACCAAAAAGCGACGAAACATGTTCGAAATAAGCCGAACACTCAACGCTGCTTTGTTGAGCAATGAGGTAAAGAGATTTGGATTTGCTTCTTTCTCCACGCCTCACCTGTGTCTGTCTGCTGCCAACCATTCTGTCATGTGTGTTTCTGTATGTCCGTGCGTGTGCATGTCTGTACACTTCTCATAGCCAGAAAACAGGGAGGATGATTGATAATTCAGCGGCTGTTTATCATATTTCCACGGGACGATGGTCGGCACAGAGAGAAAAAAAAGGACCACTCTGCTTCTTACATCCATCCTGGCATGTAATAATACATGGAGAGCTAGCGCCCAGAGTTGTTTTTATCCCCCTATTGTAAGAGAATCAACATAGCTATCAAACCAATCAAACATCGGCTTGCTGTGAAATTGCCCACCTGGGGCTAAAATAGTATGTGTGCCTTCATGTGCACGTGCAGTATGTGTCTTAAGTCCGAGTGTGTATGCTTGCACGTGTGCACACATGCATTCGTGTGAGAGCAAAGTGTTCTGTAATCCCCCTCTACCTCTTCTTTCTTCATGTCCCCCCCCCACTCCCTCGGTCCTATTCTCATCGTCCTCCCTACCTGCTGTTATCTGCTCTCCTTCTGTACCCTCTCTCTTTCTCTCGTTCTCGTGTTCGTTCTCTCTCTCTGCCTCTCTCTCTCCCTCTCTCTCTCTCTCGCTCGCTCGCTCTCTCTCTCTCTCCCGCTCTCTCTCTCTCTCTCTCTCTCTCTCTCTCTCTCTCTCTCTCTCTCTCTCTCCTCCCCTCTCCTCCCGTGTCTATGTATGAGTGTGTGTGTTCTGTGAGCAGCATCTCAAGATGATGGCGAGGTACGGGCAGCTCTCGGGACTAGCAGCCAGTGGCGTGGGCTCCGTCCCTGAGACACACTCGCCACTATTTCCCAGGGATCTCCTGTCATCGCCAGCCCAGATGGGCTACAGGTCATCCCTGGTAAGAGGATAGACAGAACAATATATCTCCATCTTTTTAATGAACACAGGCAAGCATAACACCATGAAAAGAAACTGGGGAAAAGAGTGGTAGTTAGCGAGTGTGTGTCTGTGTGTGTGCGAGGAAATGAGCAAAAGGGCAGAAAGGGAGCAAATCAATTGTTGGGTTCTGCCTGTATCCTCAATGGATAGTATTAGTAAATATTTACATCGTTATGTAAATACGCCTTCTTTAGCCTCTGCCAGACAGACTGTTATCAAGGGAATTTGAGGTGTTTGTGTGCGTGCATGCGTGGAAGTGTGAGTGTGTTTGTATGGGTAATATATTTTGTTGTTTGTTGGTATGATGTAAATTCAGATCTTCAGTATTTTACATTTGCACCTTGATGATAAAATATGTCATAAATTGATTGACGGGCATTAGCATTTAGAAAGTTTATATAGCAATATTTCAAAAATGGGTGTTTCCAACATCATTTTGAGATGTATAGCTGTGTGACACATTCTGATCATAACTAACATGTCACATTTGGAAGCTGAAACACTGATACAGCAAGATGGGATTCGATAGATTGGACTGGATTGGAAAATCGCCATGGAAAAAAATGACTTAAAGGGAAATAAATGAGAGATTAAAAAAAGGGGGCATGAGCGAAAACCCTGAACACTTAGGCAAAAGCATCGTAAGAAAATCCCTGACTCGCCGCATTAGGGCGACATGAAGCTGTGGGTGCCTCATTGGTTCGGCTCCACTTCAAACTGGCTCAGATCCACACCCCAGAGCCTCCCGGAAGCTTCCATAACCCACTGTCATGCTGCTGACTGCACCCAGGGGTCTCCATCAGCTATATGCAAATGCACGGCGAGGATAAGCGGTGAAATATTTCTATGAGGACTTGAGCTTCAGTGGGATTTTTTTTGGTTGTTTTTTTTTTCTTTTTTGCCATTATTTGCTTTTAATTTTTTTACCAGAGTTCAAAGACATCTGCCCAGTGTTTTACTGTGTTGTTATTGTGCAACACACAAAATGACTGCGTTTCCCACTGCCCATTTCCACTCACAGTGTTATCTACTGTTTGCATGAAGCTGCTGGACCGTAAATTATTTGTTGAAACAAGTGGAAGTAATTAGCTGAATTTATTATATAAATATGATTGACATACTTTGATGCATCTTATCGGCTCTTTGATGAAATTCGACATGATTACTTAATCAGTCAATTCCAGGGTGGAATGTGATGGTGATGAGATGCAAAATATATTGAATTTAACAGCACAGGGCATAAATGTTGTTCGGAAAAAAGTGCATAGAAAATGATTTCAAAACATTAGCATGAATAACTGGGAACTCCAATGTTTTATTTTTGTGATTCTGTTCATTTGTGTTCAGTGTTTTGCTGGTGATTAGGCATGATGCTGAATGTGTGTGTGTGTGTGTGTGTGTGTGTGTGTGTGTGGTGAGGGCAAGTGAGTGTATATATGTGTGTGTAAGTGCATATGGCTGTGTATGCATTTATAAATGTGATTTGTGGGTGTGTTTGTGTGCACGCGCAAATGATTACCCTGGTTAAAAAAGACCATCGTTATAGTGATTAATGGTACCTTCATTAAGCACAGCAAGATCATTTGCATACATTAGATAAATGTGCTGGAAGATTCAAGTGGCGTTGGTGTGTAAAGCCTTAAAAGCAGCGTCACAGTTTTATCTCAGAGATATAGACAAGGAATACAATCCTATTTCATCATTATTATTATTATTATTTCACTAAGTGATTTTATCTATTAATCACTGTAAGTATTAGATATTACCATTTAAAATCCAGCAACTGCGATGTATGTCCATGAATTGTCATAAACACGTCAAAAACAAAGTTTGTTGTTAAGAGCGTTTGACTTTGAAGTGCATGTTTTTGCAGTGCGTGTTTGTGTCTGCACGTTCAGAGCCGTACATCTTGTGTTTCAATCCGTAGCTTTTCACGATAGCGTCCAAACAATTTTTGTTGTTGTTTTATGGAATCCACCAGAAACCCAAACATGCAGAGGAGATATTCAGGATGCAATTAAAGAAATTTCAACGGATTTTCTTCTGTTAAAAATAAACATGGCAGTATCAGTTTACAGCTTCAGGACCACCAAGCAACCTCAGCCATGTAACCTTATACAAAGCAGATTGAATTAAAAGAACATGTAAGCAAAATCTAAATTGCAAATTATGCCATATTTCAGTCACTGAGATCTAATTTTCAAAAGCCCACATGTAAAAACCTGCAGTGCGCCGTGCCTCAGAGCTGAATCTTGTTAATTTGTAGGAAAGCTCCACTGATTACCCACTGCAGGAAGCTGCCGTTCTCTATGTGACACTAGGCTTTGTTTGACAACTCCAATCTTTTCTGTTTCAACATTTAAAAAAAAAAGAAAAAGAAAAAAAGAAGGTTGGATATCAAACCTGCGAGGTTCATCACCACCGCAGAAACAAACAGAGGAGCATGTGTGGCTTCGGCGTATTAGCAGCAAGGAGATAGTTTAGAGGTCATCTCTATTTCAAAACAATGATTAGCTCCTTCCATCTGCTGCTCGTTGCATTTCCCTTTTCCTTGATTGCGGTGTTCTCTATATTCAGGAAATTAGTTCATTTATGCTCCACAACCCTGCCGTCATTGAGGCACTCGCAGGTGCAGCAGACGCCAGAGAGAAAAAAAGAAAAGATGCTCACGGGGAAGGAAATAGAGGGATGGCGATTCGGGTAAATTACACCCAGTGATGATCATGTCACAATTACAAACGGTGGTTGATTTGAAAATACACAAACCAACAAATGTAAAAGTTGGGTAGCCGATATATAATAATAATTGTAGAGATGGGACATACTGGGAAGCAGAGAAGGGCAAAATCTATCCTTTATAGTGTCAACTTGTTTTAGCAAATAAAGGTTGCAGGTTGGTAGGTTTGTCATGCATGCATGCAGGGCAGACCTATAGCATGTGTCCAACTGGAGCAGGTTAGGACTGCACCGTGTCATAAGAGGGAACGCAGACTGTGCCACTTCTGTGTGTGTGTGCGCGTGCGCATGTGTTTGTGTGTGTGTACATCATGTCATGTTTGCACTTGATATGAGCACATGTGGTGTGTCAGTTGCAGGAAACAGAGAGGCTGAGAGTCACTGCAAGGGGGGCCTAAGGGGTTCACATGCGTGTGTTTGTGTGTATGTGCGTATGTGTGTGTTTGTGTGTGTGCGCACGCTGGCCACCAGTGCTGCAGGGAGGGCCTAGTGATTAGCAGCTGAGCCTGTGTCCCGCTGGGAGCCATCACTGCAGAAAGGAGCAGGTGTCTGCAGGCTCATGCACAGACACCCACACCCACACGGACACACACACACACACACACCCACCCACCCACACACACACGCACGCACACTGTAAAGCAAAGTGAACTCTCATCCTCCTCACTGTCTCTCTTTCACATCTTTCTCTCTCTGTAATTTGACTTTATACACACCTAAGCGGCCAATGTTTTCCGTCCACAGGGTGCAGTTTAGTGTGTATTTCATCACACATTACCATGCTTTTGAGTACTACCTCTTCTTCGTAGCCATTACGACACATTAGAACAAAGCCTGGAGATGTAGACGTGATCCATAAACAATAGTCTGACCCCAAAATAGCCCACTGCAGCAACACGAACACCCACGCCCAGCCAAAGGTCACCTTTCTGTGTTCAGGTACTTTGACCTGTAAGTAATGACCTGTAATTTCATCCATGTAACTGCAGAGCTCAGGCTTTCTAAGAAGGATCTGTACCCAGCTGAATGTGACCAGCAGCAACAGATTCATCTACAACTGATCAACTGGGTGTTATTTTTAAGCTGGGATGTAAGAAATGAGTTTCACAATTTATAACTAAAGGAGTTCAGGAGGGTTTCACATGCTGGTTTTGTAAAACTGCCAAGACTTTTAATAACACATTTATTGTCATAAATACATTTTTTTAATCATCTTGACATCATAATGTTATTTAATCTTATGATGTAGACAAATATTTTATCATTAAATGAAAAATAAAATAAATCATTTTTAATAATGATCTATGTAATCAAAATGCAGATTTTAAAAAAACATATACGCGATCATATATGCTAATTCAAAAAGAATAGAAAAAACACAGTTGTTTAAACTTCTTCCATAATTATGACAGTTTAAGTGGTACCGGATTCCTTATGAATTCTGTTCTGGATCGAACTCAAGTCAGTGTTTACATTTGCAAAAAATACAAATTTGTTGAATAAACAAAACAATCTCACTCACTGTTCATTTTTCTCCATTTAAAAAAAATCCCGGGGCATCTCTCTCGCATGTTCGAAGAAAGCATTTACTTTCAGAGACAATTTTCTCTGTTTTTTTGTTTCCTTTCTTGGACATTGTTTTCAAATCCTGTTGAAATGATTTCATTCGGCTTAAAAGGATAACTAGAGAAAGAATAATGAAACCGACAAGACTGGAGAGATAGTAGCATTGTGTTGGTAAATTCTGCATATTCTGTTATTTGCAAACAAACGTCAACAATTATTATGGAAATGTCGAAGAATGCCTCGGCCAGTGTTTGACTGTTTGACAGTGAAGTCAGACTGAGGGCTTTTGGCTCGCTCTAGTTTTATTTTAGTTCGACATGATGTTCCCTTAAAAGAGGAGAAGAGTTGTGTGTATTGCATCCTGCAGATTCACTGAATTAATTATAAATAAAAAGAGACAATGATATGAAGCCGTACAATAGATGTCGGCTTTATTGACAAAAGAGGTATTAGCCTTTGCGAGCCCTTTCCTGACCTGCCTGTGTCTGTGATAATCTGGCCTCAGCTCACACACCACATCCACCCCCACCCACACCCACACACACACATACACACACACGCACACACACAATTCATAATGAAAACAAAATCTCCTGCTGAAAGGAGCATTCACTTGTTTTTCTTACAAGATATTATTTCGTAGCTATTTTGTAGAAAACATCTGCCCATCATTTTAAAAGCAACCATGTGAGGAAATGTGCCTGTTGATGCTGAGCTGACAAACACTGGTGAATCTTGAGTGATCACCAGCATTGAGGATTCTGGCATGTTGATGAACAACACCTTTTTTTTTTTCTCCCTGCTCTCAGAATGGATAGTTTCAAAGCCAGTGCATTTTTATTGATTCACTAATTGCCAGGGATGAGGCAAAGTACCTGCTGTCACCATGAATAAATGATGTATGGCTGACTCGTGCATTAGTGCCGAAGAGGAGTGACCATCGAAATTACAGAAGCAACCTTCCACTGGGAGCTAGTCTTTGTGTATTGTGTGTTCTAAACATTATTTTAAATGCATGCCCCCGATCAATTGATAACCTTAATAAAGATCAATGACAACCCAGGTAGATCAATATATCCAAATTAGATGAATTCGTCCCCCCAAGCTTGACTCAAGACCCACACTCAGGAATAATAATTGCATTTTTAAAGCAGCATTCAGCTCTATATGATATTTTTTTATGGAGTTTGTCTTGAATCCTGAATGTTTCTGGAAAGACTGTAAAGTGAGCCAAATGACAGGAATACATATTTTTTATATGACTTGTTAGTGCAATGCGGTCAAGTCCTTGCAATAATGTGTTGTTTTTTTGCTTTTTTTAATGTTTCGTTCTAATCTCATCAGCTAAATGTTTTAACAACACCAAATAACCGAAACAAATCTCCAAGCGTGAACGCATCTCACTGAAACCCGGAGTTTTTTTTTCTTCTTTTTGTGCATTGCCCACTTGCTTTTCTTCAAGCATGATAAAGGGCGGTTAAGCATGAAGTGACATTTCAAGAGCTGGATTTGTGCAGCCTGGCCGTGTTTGGGTCCATAGTGCCGTAGGCCAGCCCTGTGAAGGACTCTGGATATGTTTCATTTCTAAAAGGTTATTCTTTATCAAAAGCCATAGTGCAGCCATTTATGCGGATCCGACGGCGTGAGATGTTTGATGAGGTTTTTTAACGTCATTATATGGATGGCAGGTGGTGCTTCAGTGACTCACATTTTCCACTTGAGGTGTGAGGAGGAGATTCTGTTTGGATAGAAGTGCTGCAGAAACAATTAAAATAAATAATATGAGCTGCAATCAAAAGGAAGGTCTGTGTGTGTGTGTGTGTGTGTGTGTGTGTGTGTGTGTGTGTGTGTGTGTGTGTGTGTGTGTGCGTGCGTGTGTGTGTGTGTGTGTTGTTGGTGGGGGTTGATTAAAGCCTTCACCAGATGGACCACAGCAGTCACCCTGCGAGCATGGATGTACCCCGACCGGGATCAAACGCAAAACGGGTTCCCGTCCCCACGGCTACGATAGTGACCCAACACACTGCGGCATATAGAGCTAATCCCTGTCATACATGTAGACTGAACTGATTTAAACTAGAAATAAGTGCAACAAAAAAGTGAAACACTGAATTATCATCATGTACCTATATATTTGAGGAAAAACACCAAATCAATGTCTCTACATATAACAAACACTTCTGATGACAACTGATAGCAGTGTAAACATCACGACGAGTCTGTGAGCTGCTGGACTGCTGAAGTTGAATGAAGTTGAATGTCACCCCAAGCTGCGGACCACTCTGTTGTCCAAATGGACACTAATCCGCCAGAGTCCTGTTGAGAATACACTCTCAGTGCCAGCACACATGCTAGAATCAACAGCCAATGCATAGCTAAGCCTCTCTGGGCACCTCCACAAACCTCTCATTTATGTCAGGCTACAGCCTCTAAGACCCACCATTATCTCTCCTCTACAAAACTAAATAGTTGTGTTTGCACTGTCGGAAAATAGGAAATTTTGCTTAACATATTATAATTCAGAATTTCAAGCGTAAATTTAAAGTCTTGCATGTTTCTGTTACAGTCAAACTGAAATGAAAAAGCCTTTTTTTGAACCTTTTAGTTCAGTTCCTTATTCATTTACACAATCATTTTCAACAATGTAAGCCAAAAAATGACAAAAACCCAATTTCTTTGTATTTTTATATCAAAATCCAGTCACTTTTTTCTTCCTGTAAATCAAAATATGACAAAAAAGAGCATGTACAAACAAATTTAACCAATAATACCATGACTTCCACACTGTAAGCAGCATGCATGTCTATGAGGTAAGATACATGTGTTAGCTAGCTAGTAGAAGGATGTGTTCACTTTGTTTTTTCACCTCCACCAAATACCATGGTTACAGGGCTGCTGGCTCGTGTTTATTCATGTTGAGGAAATTGGGATCACAAACAGCTCCAGATTATGCGCAAGACATTTTGCTGATACATGAAGCGTAAAATGGGCTTCATCATCTCTTGCTCCTTGACGGACACCGCCATCTCCTCAGTGTATTCTGTCATTGGCTAGACAACTAATATTGTGTTATGTCACGCTCTGGATACACCCACTTTTCAGCAGTCCAATCAAATTCCTCCCGACTTTATTTCCCGCCTTTCTACCTTGTTTCACTTGGATATAAGTCACGATGCGGCACACTCTCAATGTTTTTTTTTCAGCTGTACTTTAAGATAAAACACTGTATAAAAAGAACAGTATTATTTTGAATTATTTCTAGAAAACAGGAGTTCATTTGTTCAGAGTCACTCTTCCACGGATAGCTACAGAGCGTTTAGCAGAAGCTTTCAAACGACCCCTGTCACATCTCTGCAGTGTGCAAAGCTCCAGCCACACCAAACAGCTTTGAGTTAAAGTGGAAGGAAGTGGCTGTGACAAATGCAGCGGAGCCTTGTTCCAGTATCAGCATGAAGAATTCATTTCTGATCTGAAGCCTTTTTTGCTAGTGAGAGTGACACAGGCAGGGGTTAAGCCGACTGTGTATCATGCCCACTGACACGGAGGAAGGAGGATGTAGGAGGAAGCTCCAACTAGATTTGTCACATATTTTACCAAAATATTTGTGGGGTTTTTTTTTTATAAAATGTAAGGGATCCACAGGGAATACAGACGCTTTAGAGAGGCAGGCTATAGTGGGCTGGTTAGTTTTTCCAGGTGGAAAGATATGGAGCCCCCCGGGGGGACATGGGGAGGGGGGCAAAAAAAAATCAATGGCTGAAATGCTTTTTGGAAGATCCCGCCAAAATTTTCGTTTAGGTCAATGTGGGCACTGAAATTTGAAATCCAAACAATGGAGCACACATACCAGTGGGAAAGATTAATTGATTTTTATTTTGAGATTGGCCTGAAATATAAAGACATCAAAACCATGCTTGCCAGTAGGCATGATTTTCAGATAAGTGAGAGACATTTGAAGAGAGTACATAGCACTGAGGGACACTGATTGCAACGACTATTTTTGTGGGATCTCACAAAACTTTTGAGAGATTTTGCATAAGTACTTTTTTTTAACCATCGATTTTTTTTTCCCTCCTCCTCCATATCCCCTCTGGGGCTCTGTCGAAAAATGACCAGAGAGAAAAATGTTGGCTTAATGTGTGTACAAGGAACCTTAAAAAACTACAGTACTGTAGTTTTTTTCTTTTCTTTTTTTTTTTTGGTCTTGAGTTTTACTTCAGTTAATCCTCCATTTTTATTTGTTGTCTCATATATTTTCTCTGCGTTTAGCTTGACAGACGGACGTATCTGTAACTTTGGAGAAATGAATGAACAAATTCCTTTTTGTAACCCAATTTGTTATCTTTGGCTTTAGCATATTTTACTACAATTATGAAAATAGTGCAGTCACAGATTTTATTCCAAAAGGACATATTCTCAGGTTAAAATGTGAAAGATGTGCTTGATGTCCTCATTTGACAGAGCAAGATGGAAAAAGGTTTGTGTTCTACAAAATGCCTTCCAGGGCTCCAATTTGGCAGGTCTTTACTCTGGTGAATTGGGATTTTCTTTTCGTGTGCGCAGAGTTGTTTTTTTTTTTTCCTCTCCTCATCAGCTCGCATTTAGTGTTTTGATGACTCACTGGGAAGTTGACTGTAGTCCCGAGACAATTTCACATCATTTTCTCTCTGTGGTTTAAATAAGTTGCCATTGTGATGCTTCTGCTCCTCCTGCTCCAGGACATCAGGTTTCCTCTCAGGAGCTGCTTATGTGGCAGAACGATTCCCAACTGCTCGCTTCTATTACTAAATTGTCAGAGCACTGTGGCCTTCTCTGTTCTTTTGAAGGGAAAGAAAAGAGGTGATTAGATTGAACGTACAGCAGCAATGCAGGTTCACCGAGCGTCCCGGACCGTGAAATTACCAAAAATCAGTATCCACGCTGTGTGCACCATTGATTCGTGAAAATAAAGCCCTGGTCTTAACACTGAAAGCAAACACCAGTAGTCAAATGAGTGCCAACTGGTCATTGTTGTCCAGATACAGCCGCATCGTGGTAATAGCTGTCTGATGTCTGGGACTCAGTGATGCTGAGATTGTCGCCGGGCAGGGAGAAAGGCAAGTTGAAGGCTGTGATTCTCATTTGTTGATTGTTACCGGCAGAGGGTGGACACCTGCCAAGAAAGAGGCGATCATCAGTCTGAGTAGCACAGCAAGATGCTACTACTGCCAGAACTTCAATAGAGCAACTAAATCTATCCTTCAAGGGCAAATCAAAAAGACCCTGAGTAAGCTGCCGCATACTGTGGGCATTTGTGTGTATGAGTGTGTGCTGAGCTATTAAGTGTATTAGGCTGTTTTAGCACATAAACTGCATAATATTTTCAGTTGAAATCCTCTGAGCCTGATAGGTTTATATTGTTATCAGTGCCCTCGGTCACATTGCTGTTAGCGCACAGGGATAATTTATTTTCCATTTGTGTTTACTGTCTTGTGTCCTTGGTTGTATGAATTTGCACTGAACCTTTCCGGCAAACATCAGTTTTGTTGCAAAACACAACTTTTCCTTGGCTTGTTAATAATCTAAGGTATTTTCTCTCTGCACTTTGAGGTAACACCTCTTCTAGCATCTTCACTTCCCCTCCTTTAAATAGAAGTCTTATTATGCAGAGTGAAACATAAGACAGGTGTTGAAACACCGCGTCTGACAGTTAACAAGACTCAAACCAAAAGCACCCACAATTATCACTGTCTGCACGCTGCATATTCAAATCTGCCATACTGCATACCCTATTCTTTGCCTGTTTCTTCTCTCTTTTTATGAAAAATACTTCACTTTGGCTGCTACAGAAAACATCTCGCACCACACATTTTTTTGGCAATGCAAAGATAAAGCACTATGAGTTTGTGCAGGAAAACCAATTGGATAAAGAGAGAGTAAGAGGCACAACGCAGCACTTAATCCATTAAGGTCTGTGACTAGGAGGGGTTTAGGGTGGAGAAGCAGGGCAGACTGAAGGGCAGGGGAAGTTCATGACAATTAGCCAGGTCTCTCTTTCCAAATTAGCATGCTAGACACACAGGCTAAAGCACACTTATGAGGTCCAGCACTTAAAGCTTCTGATTTAGACCGTGATGCACTTGGTGAACTGTTTTTTTTTTTTTATGTGAGATAGCAGGTATATGTATTCATATTTGTGTGTACGTTTGCGTGCTTGTGTGTGTGTGTGTGTGTGTGTGTGTGTGTGTGTGTGTGTGTGTGTGTGTGTGTGTGTGTGTGTCCGTGGCTGCTAGCCAGAGCCAATCAGGGAGATGGAATTTCACATTGCTGACAGTAAGGCTGGCCCTCCTGGGTTAAAGCCACAAAAGCTTTTTAACTTTCAAAAGTTTGCACGCAGAAAGAAATGTCATTTACTTCCTCAAAAACATCACTCATCATCCAAAACGCAACATGATTTATCCAAACTTGAGCCACCGTTAAGAAAGAGAAATTTTTTGAAGCGATTACTTATAATCTTTTACATTTATTCAATGCTGCGTTGCATTTTGTTCATGCAAAATATATATTCATGATGGATAAAGGCCAAATTCTCAAATTATAAGCTGAACTGCAATATTGCTAACATTCAGACTGTAAAGTATCAGCATGAATGCCCTTGGTAGAACATTTCAACCACTCCCTCCATCTGTCCACACACAATATTATAATGCACAGCATGTATCCTTAACTAGGACATGGCAGTGACATGGTTTCATCTTATGTATGTGTCTTTATATCGTAACTAAACTCTCTCTCTCTCTCTCTCTCTCTCTCTCTCTCTCTCTCTCTCTCTCTCTCTCTCTCTCTCTCTTTCTCTCTCTATCTATCTATCTCAGACAGACACACACTTCACAACACAATACCGGAGCGAAGGGCAGATTGTGTTTATAGCTAATTTACTGAGTAGCGGCAGTCACTTTCATTGCTTTATAAAACCACAGTCCTGCTGAGCAATTTAGTGAAATGACACGCTATGCAGGACAACTGTGAGTGACTATTTTCACTTTCAAATCATATTCTCATTTAGAGAAAAGGTAATTTGGATCATATAACTGAGGGAGAAAACAACCTAGAAACACTGTCCTTTATGAAATAAGAAAATGATCACTCTCCATTTTCTCCCCATCTTTTACCTCCTCTACACATCGATCGTTCAAATTTGAAAGCAGACACGTCATCGCAATGGATCTGAATTCCCATTCTTAGGGCACTGAAAGGCAACAATAAAAAAATTGTCAGAAGGTGAGTATTAGAGGCAGTGAGGTGAAGAATGGGTTTTCCAGGTCAAAACCAGAACCTTTTATTAAATTCAAAGGTCGGACCAGGAGGATAAGAGACAGACAGGAAACCGTTTGTTGCTTCTACTATTCAGCTGCAAATGTGGCTCCTTCACACTCTTTATGTCCTTTCTGCTAAAGAAAAACAGACACAAATGCACTTTTACTTTAATCTGTTTTCTTTGTTTCACGTTTCATCACTTTCACTTTGTTGTGTTATATACAGTATGATCGCTACAACTCTTCAGACTGTTAGTGCCAGCATCATCTGTTCTATTTGAGACAATAGTCATCTTGTTCAGCGCATCTTCCTGTGTGTTTGTGTCTATGTGTGTGTTTGTGTGTATTCTATGCAAATACCCTCCAAAAACGCCTTGAGTGTGCAGTGCTGCACAGACGTAATCCAGGGTTCACAGTAGCGAGGAGTCCCATCATGCCGTGGTTCTGTTATGCTAGCTAGCTGTCTAAGCATGTAGCCAGATAGGAGGAGCTGCTGGTTTTTGTTTGTTTGTTTGTTCTTTTGTTTGTTTGTTTTTTTTCTATTGCATCATGTTTGACATCACAAACACACCAGAAACAAGCGAAAGATGACAAAACAGCCATCTTACTATCATGGTAGCTCTGAAACAACATGGAGGATGATGACGTGTTAGTGTGGTGTCGTATTTTTGCTTTGGTCTGTTTCTCAAAATTAACAATTAATGACAGAGCTGCTTATTACAGAGAGATTGACTTTATGACCTAGATGACAAAATGTCACATACGTCTTGTATGTGGGTCCGAGATTGGAGGCACTGCAAGCAGACCTCAAATTACTAAATTTATCTGGGTTTTGTGTTCCTGTCTATGTCGATCAAAGCTGGAGCTGATAAACGTCCGTGTTGACTGTAGAGTCATTTGCTGATTACACCTGTTTCCACTGCAGACAAAAGCCAGATGTTAATGGGTTGGCGAGCCTCATCACTCATTACAAGTGTGCTCCATACATGTGGTATGACATACCATACGCTGTTTTTGATGTCTAATTTCAGTGTATTTCCTGTGCACACAGCAAAGCCTTAGTTAACACTTCCAAAAGGAACTGAGTATCATAATGCATATCTTGCATTTATGACCATTTGATGTGAAGTGACACTGACTCTCTGTTCTAACTTAATTCCACTCAAATGCAAACACCAATCCTAAAATGTAGCAACGTGTAACAAATCTATTAAGTCTTCAACTATTGCAAATATAACTTGGCAAATTATAGTCACTTACCTCCAGTGGACTAACTAAATAAGTGTCATCTTGTATCACAATGTGTATGGAGCTGCCAGGAGAGGAGAAATCTCACTGAGTGAAATAGATGTTCATCACATACACAAGACTCTGCCAGGCCTCACGCAGACTCATAGCTAATTGAAATAAACCAGCATGAACATGAGAAAGGACTTGCTAACTGTCTCTTGCCGCTGTGCTGAACACAAATGAAACAGTATAAATATGTGTCGAGAATAAGATGTTTTGATCCTCTGTCTGGCAACATGAAGATATACGTTTCAACATGATCCATACAGTATCTAGAGGCTGAGTGTGTCGGAGCAATGTTCAGAGTGTGCTTGTGTGTGAGTGTGCAGATGAAAAGGCTGTACATTACTCTTAAGTAGATGCATGTTTACATAAATATATATTTGAATATGTGTGAAGATACTCCTGCCTGCCAGGTACCTGTCTTAAGGGAAGCAAGAGCTCCCCCTTCTTGTCTGTGTGAGGTAGGAGCCAGCTGGACACAGTCAACCTGTGTCAGGTTTGCTTATTATTATAGATAATTACTGAAAATAGATAAGCTGCTGTGAGGATTAGAATTGTGAATGTAACTGGCAATAACATGCAACACAGTCTGATTTGATTGGTTTTTGAAATATCAAAACAAATATTAGGCCCATATAACAGAATTAGCTCGCTGTTCAAGCTAAGTGGCTTTACTGTGTAGCTTCAGAAAGGGATTTTTGAGTCTTGAGGGTTTAGCTTTAGCATCCTTAAGCAATATTAAATCTATAGTGGGGGTTTTTTCTTTCAAGGGGAGTGTTTTTCACCTGCAGGAGCTAGAGACTGCAGCAAAAATATGTACTTCAATGACAAAAAGACAGACTTGTCTACAAGCATGCTCCGTGCAGCAGACTGCTTCCATTACACACGCGTAGGCTGCATTCAGGTTTTTGATAAGTCTGTGCATTCACGGCCATCGCAGCTCAAGCATCCTCCTAGACACATGTTTTGTTTTTTGTTTTTGTTTTTTGTTTTTTCCGGCGTTGAGGACCACAGGACCCCGCTGCGTCCTCCACTCTCATCCACCAGGGCTCCACCCCCTCCGCGCCTCCTCAGCCAATGAGAATTGGCGCGCGAGGGGACTGGACGTTCCTCAATGGGCTTTTTTAGTTGGGGTAGAGGAGATGTTTGCTCATTATCATTTCATTTGAGTGGATTCACCAGTCTTTTCGTGTTTGTTTTACTTTTATCGAATCTTCGGGATAAGGCTGCATTTCACGGCCGCGTGTTGTGCTTTAGTTGTCGGCTTGACTCAACAGCTCGGTTCATTCATCCTCGCCAACACGCTTCCCCGTCCGAGCATCCTCGCTGACTCCACTGGCTTTTACTGTCTAACTTACAGTCGACATCGTAAAGAGCCCGAAACCAGAATGGTCATGGTGAGTAGATACCGTAGGCTACCTGTTTGTCCCTCTAATGTGCCCTTGAAGCCCTCAACCGTTTAATCAAACCGCAGCAGGCAGCCACGCAGGTTAGCACCGGATCACCGGATTGACTTGTTTTGCTATTAACCACCGCATTTTGTATTGACACTCATTTTTACTCCAGTGCAATACACATCAATCATAAAATAGTGTGTATTCACACGATGTAACGCCACACCTGCCCCTGGACAGGTGTGTGTGTGTGTGTGCGTGTGTGCACCTCTTATGATGAAAGGCTCCCATAAACCTCATCAGGTGCAAATTTATGCAGTGTGTATGTGTGTGTATCTTTTTTGCAGTGTGTATGTTTTGTATGTAAAACAGAATCATAATCATATATGTATATGTATATTCTTATGTAGATATATGTAGATCTATTGATATATAGATATATATCAATACATAGAGAGATAGACAGATGGATAAATATATATATATGCATACATAGAGATAGAGAATGAGAGCGATAGAATGCTAATAAACTTTTGTCAAACAACAGTTATAATTAGTCCTTCATGTGTTAATAATAAAAGTGTGTATTTGTGTGGAAGGGAGTGAGCTAGGGAGACTGAAATCAGTTGCAGGCAATACACACAGGCATGTAAATGTACAGGGGATTTTAACATTCATCCAGTAATAGCTAATTTATATACACAGTGCTGCGCAGGCATCCTATTACCATAGTGCCTGAGGCTGCAATCACTCTCCTAGAGCTCTGCTCCACGTTGCTCCGTCCGGCTCACTCAAGCACAGACCTCAGCAGCGATTGATTGCTTTGCTGGGATTCAGAAAGCCTTTTCTCTGCCAAAGCAGGCTGAGGCTGGCGTGTGCCGATGAGGGCTCTGAGCCAGCCATAGACCGAAGGTGTTAACACTGAGGGAGGGGGAGGCTGAGGGCTGACAGGCAAGCCAAGAAGCCAATCACAGACTCTAGCTGAGAGCGTGGAGGAGGTGGGGAGGTGGGGAGTGGGTGGGCTCTGATCTTCAGTTGAGCTGGGGACTGGGCGGGTGGATGTGTGAAGGAGGGAGGGAGACTTGCTGCAGCCCAGCGCTCTCATCATTCTGCTCTCAGCATCTGTGGAAGAAGGCGATGCCTGCTCCGTATGCCTCTAATACGCTGCTCTCTACTCACCGCTAAGACTCAGGCAGAAAGAGGAAGCGAGGCAGAGGGAGAGACGAGAAGAAGTGTCAGAGCAGACTAGGACAGAATAGATTTTCTTGACTGTTACTGTTGTGTGAGGAGAGAGAGATCGTGAGACAAGGACCAGCGTCTCCCAAATGGAGTGGAATGGGTTTAAGATGGTAAGGAAGGAGGCTTCAGACTTGCCACTATACTTCACTTTCTTACCCATTGTTTCAGTGTAGGAAGACTGCATTAGCTAGAGTAGACATATCGTCAGTGTGTGTTGTAGTCTTGAAGCACAGTGGTGCGATCCTACTGAACTTGTGCAGAATGTAAAGTTCCTGCATCTAGGGAGGAAGGGTACAGCGGGGGGGGGGGGGGGTGTTACGCTGGTGAGTTTTGTGGGCTGAATAAGAAGTAGAGGGGGAGAGATGATGAAGGGACGGATCATAGTAGTTGGAGGTCTAAAGGTAGGGGTAGAGGTAAGAATATATGGGGAGATAAGGGTTAAATCAGGGAACAGCACCCATTTTATGCCCCCCCCCTTTTTTTTTTACTGCCTTTGCACCACTCTGAAATATTTACCTGCATTTAGCACTGCAGGAGAGGTATTATCCCATTGTTGATGCTGCATGTGTTGAGAAACTCTTGGAATTTGAGTTTTGCGGATTTAAATTCATGAATGCAAAGTAGCCCATGTTAATTAGATGAGTAGACATGTTATCCGTCATGCTGCTTGTGTACTCAGTGTGTGTTGGCCATGTGTTGGCCGGAGCTGAGGAAAGAGGGAGTAGGTGTGTTTGAGTTACGCGCATGCCTGGATTACAATTTGTAATGCTGTGCAATCTCTAAATTTTAAGTCCATTTCTTGTGTATGTGTGTGTGTGTGTGTGTGTGCACGCGCACATGCGTGTGCACTCGTATTGGCGTGAGAGGAATCAGCAAAAGCTTTGCTCAGCTTTCTCAGATTCACTAACTTTGCATGCGTTTATCCATCCACTGTCACATTCAACAGAGAGGGAGCGGTTGACTAACAAAACTAGCCGCCATGTTTGTTTCTCCTGTCCACACAACTGTCACATAAGACTGAGTTTTATGTCACCGCCGATACTGCGTCACCATTCTGCCCACTGAGTCAATACTATCATTTTAGCATTCTCCAGGCGTCTGTGTGTTTTCAAAATGGTTCTCTTGCCTTTCACAAAGTGGACTGACTCACTTTTCTATTTGCATGGAGAACATTTGCAGCATTATTAATTTGTCGGCAAGTAAATGTTTGATTGTTTGTGTGCTGGCGTCTTTCCATTGGAGGCAATCAAAATGCTAATTGAAGCGAAGGCGACTCCCCCGCTTGGTGACTCGGCTAGTGGCGCTATAGCTGATACACAGTCTCCCTGGACACTAAGGGCTTGCAGTTTAGTGTAGCAAAGATGCCGAAGCCTAGCAGGAACACAGGACTGACGGAGGGAGAGATGGGGTAGAAAAGATGGGCGTGAACACAGAGGCATAGGAATGGTTGATAGTCATAGATGGACAGAAGGTGGAAAAAGACATGAAATAATAATAAAAAGAATGTGAAATAATCACATTTTCAAGAAGGTATTTGATATGAGCGTACACCAGAAGAGCTCCTGATGGGAGCCAGTGGGGCACCTAGGCTAGAGACAGGCTATCTCTCACACACACACACACACACACACACACACACACACACACACACACACACACACACACACACACACACACGAACATGCTGTGACTCTATTACCCTGAGGCAGAACACCATGAGCTCCAAGGTTACACATCAATGCTAATAGGGTGGGGTGTGTAAGGAATTTATTAGCTACAGTGCAGTGAGCGAATGTATGTGCAGCAGTTTAAATGTAACTGAAGATCAGTGATGCCTGGGAATGTAGTTCAAATGTGGTTGTAGGCTGGAGGAACAATGAAGAAGATTTATAGACGTCAAGTAAAAAAAGGGCAGTAAAAATGACAAATCAATTACATGAGAGCCTGCATGCACTGTGTATGTCTACGTTATTGTTTCTATGTGTTTATTCATAGATTGAAGGGGAAACTGACGTGGGTCCAGATGCAGAGTGACACGGTTAACTAGAGTCTGATTAAACGCCACACAAATAGAGTGACAAGTAGAGAGAAGGAGAAATGCTTCAGACAGTTCATCTTACGTTCCTGTGCTCATCTCGCGGGGATTTAGCACAGGTGGGCGTGTTGTATCGTTCTTATATAAACAAATCTTAAATTGTTTTGCATTGTGTTTGTTGAAATGTCAGATTATTCTCAGTGTGAGCTTTAAAGATTAATTTAAGATTAACCTGGCTCTCCCACCAAGAGATTTCTGTTTCACACACACACACACACACACACACACACACACACACACACACACACACACACACACACACACAGCTAATATAATATACAATAAGGATGTACGATGATGCTAATATTTAGCCATTTCGTGTTGTTAAGCTGTATGTATCATCGTGTCTTTGAGGAAACATCAGACTCCACTTCAACATTGTCTCTCTAACTTCGTAAAACAAATGTAACAAACTTTGTTTATAGAATTTACTGATATGTTATTTCATATGAAATCAAATTCCAGCATAGCCCGACAAAAGTGCATCGAATGAGAGCGAAAAATAAATATTTAATCACAATGAAGTCACAAACTCCTGCGGAAAAAACTCGACAAATCTATAATTTACAAATAGCATAAACAAGCAACTTCTTAAAAAAACATAAAAAAAATAAAAAAGGAATCAAAATTTAAAAACGTTCACATAGACATAAACATTGAATCAATAGATTGGCCGCTGATTGCCCCCATTCACTGACAACTGTTATACATTTTTGTATCAGTATCAGTCCAACATTTGCAAGGCGCATCAATAAATCCTTCCTCTTGAGAGTGTTCAGGTTTTATTAAACTGTTTGAGAGATTTCGATTAGTTTTAATTATAATTAATTGGGCTGTAATGTGTGGTGATGTTGAACTGTGCTGTCACACTGGAGGTAATCATACACACTCAAAAACAGAGGTACTGTACCTAAATGGGTACAAACGTGTCTCTGGGGATGCACCCTTTTGAAACACAACTGGATGCCATTCAGTTCACTTTGTCTTCGTCGAAATTGAACTTCTGACCTCTCAAAGGCCCAAATTATACCTTTGAGGGAACGTGGAAGTACAGAAGTCCCATCCCTTCATTTTTGAGAGTGTTGTTGTTAATTCTAATTCATATAAACCGGAACTGAATGTACATAAAATAAAAATGAAATTTTCAAAAATGATCAACTGCCACTAATAACATTATGCTGCTGTGCTACAACATCCTCCGACGAGTGCAACTCGTGTTTAGCTTAGATCGTAACGGAGTAACGAAATCTAAGTATCTTGTTCTCACTTCATTTAAGTTGCTCTCTAGAGCCATGTGTGCTTATTTGCTTTTTGGCAGATCTTAAAATACACAAAGGGTCACTGATTAGTTTATGATTGTTTGAAGAAGAAGCAGAAAACATACATTTTCGTGGAAGTGAATAATGCATATGCTGAGTGTTTCTCGTCATTTGTGTTTTTATTATTTCTCAGCCTGTAGTGAACATGGTATATTGGCTCATCAGGTAGAAATTATAGAGGGACACCATGTATAGGTGTGTGTTTGTGTTAATGTCTCTAGATGTAAGCGTGTATAAATGTGAGCGCAGACACTGCAAATGTGCGTGGACTTGTTTGTATATCCGACATCACTTGTTTTAGGTTCATGTCTGGATCTAGTTGGTTGTGTACTCAAGGATTTTGTCTGAGACACAAAGTGTCACTGTGAGTCACTTGCAGTCGGATATTTACTGCATGAACTTTGACCCCAGACACGAGTCAAGGTTTGGAGGGAGACGTGAGCCAGAGATGTGTGTCTAAAATTTAGTTAGATCACTTTTTGTTTGGAACTAAAAAAATAAAGTTCATACAAGGACTGAACAGAGATCTCATTTTTCTTTACTTTATTGTTGGTAGGAATCTCTTGACACTTCTACAATTATATTTGTTAAAAAGGAACAAGGTGATAATGATATTCAGATTAGTTTGTTAGTTCATGTGATAATTAAACAAATATAACACCTTCCAAATACATCGGTAAAATTTCTTTACCAAAATAAGAGTAAGATACATAAAAATGATATGATTCACTCTGTAAAAGTAAAGGTCACATGACACCACAAAAATTGATTTTTGCTCCTTACATGTTTCAAATATGTTGGTATATTTTGTGTGTGTGCTTAGAGGTTTGTTTTAGGTGATATAGTGTTTGTATAGATATCACAAAATATTTTATTGTCTATAAATGTCTTTTCCACTTTTCTTTAAACAAAAACGTTCGATGGAAGCAGTTAATGAGCTAAAAGCCTGTTTGAATAAGAAGCTGCTGTAACAATCTCTGTCCCAATTAGCACGCTTTGGTTTTTAAATATTCCTTTTGTGTGAAGCCTAAACACACATGAAGACTCACAAAATGGTCACGATGAAAATTTAATAGGCTTCCACAGCGACTTCCTTAATTTATTTAGAATGTGTTTTTTTTTTTTTCCTCGTCGCTTTTTAAAAAGCTAGAAATTTGAGAGGCATGGCGAGGCATTCTGCTGCGAGGGGAGCAGCATTCACAAATACTAGACCTAATTCCTTTGGCAGCAGCTCAAACTGCTACAGACAGACACATAATCAGCTGGGGAGTGTTAGCTCCTCAGCCCACTAGCAAACACAAGACCGAGCCCTTGTTGTGCATCGCTGCTTTTCAGAATAAATATCCCGATGGAAAATACAGTGGGAGGAAAGAGGTATTCATGTGTATATAGCTCTTTGTTCAGTGAAAGATACAGAAGGAGAGAGGAACACTGGCTTTCTTAGCTACTTTACTGCTCATTCTCTCTCGATCCTTTATCTCCCTCGTCCTTCCGCTCGCTTGTTCGCTCGGTTCCTTTCTCCCTCTCTTTCTCTCATCCTCCACTGTACCCTGTATGTTTTGGTATTCATACAGATGTTTGGAATTGAGTGGCAGTTTCTCCTGAGACTGCACAAGCGGCTGAGTCGTCTCATCTGCATTTTGCATCCCAGGAAAAAAGAGAAACAGAAAGCAGCGTAAAATATCAGCAGACAGACAGGTTGTTTGTGTGTGTGAGCGAGGGAGAGTGTGTGTGTGTGTGTGTGTGTGTGTGTGTGTGTGTGTGTGCGTGCGTGCGTGCGTGTTTTTTGTGTGTGTGTGTGTGTGTGTGTGTGTGTGTGTGTGTGTGTGTGTGTGTGTGTGTGTGTGTACGTTGCCTGTTGTTTGGCTTTGGCAGCTTAACTGGCCCCAGTGCTGTTGCTGCGTGATGTTTAAAGGACATTTCAAGGTCATGCTTTCGACAGGCCTCACCGCCTCTGACATATTAAACATTTATATATTTCTGTAACTAGATGAATTATGGATTAAACATGAAACTGAACATGCTACAAAATGGTACCATTGTGGTTGGTAATAGACACATTAGGGCCCACAGAAAAAGCCTCATTGAAGCCTGACTTATCTCATCAATAGCTGCAGTAACACAGGCTGATCTTAGACTATGAGTAGGGTGTAAGACAGGAGAAACTCCAACAGCAGAAGAAGAGGGTATATAGAGGTGTAGAATGGCAGTTGTGGTCAGTGACTCATAAAAGCGGGGACTACTCCTAAAAACCATAAAGCTGGAGCTGACAGACTGCATGTATAAAGGAAAAGCTATGAATTATGTGACAAACTGCAGCCTGGATGGTAGATAATACTATTTTTTACTCAGTCAGTGTGCCCTTTAGCAGTGCGATAGCCAACCTGCTCCCAGTTATCAGACCAGTTTGAGGTAGAAACTCTGACAGTGGAGGTTGTAGTCCAAGTTGATGCATATCCCTTTCTAAAGAGTGGGAATACGGCCCTCGTAGCTCGCTGGAAATGGATGTAGTGAATTCAGATACCTATCAAGACTGAAAAAAAGTCAGCAGCAGCAAGCAATAGCAGTACCTGTCAAGGTGATATCATGTGTGTGTGTGTGGGGGGGGTCAATATAAAGATAGATGCGTGCTGTCTCCTTGATGAGCAGCTTTCCTTCAACATGCTGTCACACTAAACTGCTGTTGTAAAATTTTCTACGGCAATCAGCCACCACCTTCTGTATGTTGCCTCCCTGCCACATACCGCAGTATATGAGCAGAGATAGTCTCCTGTGGGCATTTTCAATTACTCTGCACTGTACAGCAGTAGGGGGGATTAATCTGCTCGTTTGAATGCATGCCACACTTAATGGTTTAGCTGGTTTGCCGCCGGCCTCGTCTGTTAGCTGTGATGGTATACATTTAGGCTTTTGTGTCTCACTCCCCTCTTCTTCTTGCTGCAGTCGGAGCAATTTCTGATTGCACCACTCTCACATCGAGTTTCACTGAGATTAGATTTTCACAGAAGATGTGCTCACTATAAATTCTGCAGACAAACTCCAAATTGATTGCGTAATGACGCATTTGAAAAGTGAATATAAAGCTATAGGACTGAGAGCAGTTTGAGACAGGGAAGCTCAGATAAATCTGATTTACATGGTGATTAATAGAACCTAATCTTTAAATGACAATAGGCTTAGAACTTAACCGAGGGGCTAAAAAAGTACCTGTTGTATGAAAATACAGATAAAATAAATCCATCATGTCATACTGCACAGGAGGGCAGGTTACCAAGCAATACGCCAGGAGACAGACAGGAAGTTTCTGCTTGTCTCTCCATCAGGGATGCAGTAACCTCTGCATCTACACGTAGTTTCCAGTTATTCATTGCCTCCATCAAACTGTTTACTCATTAAGACAGATGACAGACGGCTGTCCTTTCCCTCGCAGCGATTTGATTATATGAGCTCCGGTTCAGAGCTGAATCAATAACCAGATTATCTAGGCCCACACAAACACACACTCAGACACACCCTCACGCAGCACTCTGGGCTGTGGAATGAATGCTCGAGTACAACTGTTGGTCGGTGTCTATGTGATGTAGCTCTTTGCCTTTGCTGCAAGACAGACACACACAGCATACACACACACACACACACACACACACACACAAACATAAGCATGCTGTGTTTGAGATGCTGCTGATGGGAGAAGCAGTGATTAGATTAGGAGCAGCGCTGCCTCTACTTAGCAGCCGGGCCAGTTTTTCCCACTCTCTCCCTTGTTCTAAGTGGAAGCGCCATGCTGTAGGTTTTCTCCTTATCGTGTACCTCCAGGCTGTTTATAGCTTTTTAAATACCTGTTCAACAAAGCCAATATTACCACCTCCAGCCTCAAACCAGTTTTAATTAGAACACCTGCTGTGAATTATACTGAAAATTGAGTTCAGTCCGAGGAGTTTACAAGTTTATTATTGTGCTACTCAGAATAGTTTGATCAAGGTTGCTTAGGCCACTTAAATTGTTCTTCAAGGACTTTTTCGGAAGCTCGACTGAATCTGCCCATTAATCTGCAGTAGCGGAGCTCCACTGTGACAGAATGATACTGAATTCACTACTTGCAAATCAGAACAGTAATGGCGTGTAGTTGGCCTGAATGTCTACATTTCTTTGTCAAGCATATTTTTTTGGCAAACATAGGAAACAACTTAAGTAAAATGGCTGTTTGCCTACACAGGTGCTTGGCCTGCATTCCTTTGCCAGCTACTTGTGGAGGTGCTGTCCTCGCTCATGACACATGGTGCTGCTGAGTCAGATGAAACCGCCTGCCTGCTCTCCCTGCCTTATATTGTCTGTTTCTTAACCTGAGCACAGATGGGAGCGGTGCACAGAAATACAAGTCAGAGTAGTGCAGGTTTTTGTCATTCCAGTTCTGATATGTTACAGCATCACCTATATTTTTTAGACAACAATAACTTGGAGAGAACACAAGCAATAGAGTGGCCGTCTTGCAACCAAAGGGTCGCTGGTTCGATTCCTCACTTCCCCTGGTGATCATGTTGAAGTATCCTTGAGCAAGATACTGAGCCTCTAATTGCTCCTGATGGCCCTGCAACAGACTGGCGACCCATCCAGGGTGAACCCCGCCTCTCGCCCAATGTCAGCTGGGATAGACTCCAGCCCCCCCCCCACAACCCTTAACGGATAAGTGGCATCTAAAATGGATGGATGGATAGATGGGTAGATGGTATATAAGCTGAGAGAAAAGAAGATGTACAGGGAGTGAAAGCGAATGAGCCCTGCTGGCAAGGATGAAGCGCGCATGCTAACTGACTGGTGTGATAACACGACTGTAGGCTGACAGCACTCATCCTATCTTTTGTAAGTACAAAAGATCCACATAAACATGCTTGTTAGTTTCTAAAGAGGCGGTATATGTTAGACCGATGTCAGCTCCACTAAAACCTTTAACCACATTAATGACATTTAATTAAAGATGGAATCCTACAGGGATGAGATGGTGATTTAGCCTCTTTAATCCACCGAAGTGTCCTAGCTAAGGGCCTTGACAGTGATCGCTCCCATTCGTCACACCCAGGGATTACAGCAGGACAGACAGCAATGCACAACAGAGACATCTTGTTGATTTGACAGAGCAAGGAGCCAAGATGCTGGCTGCTGCCGCTGTTGCTGCTAGAACTGGAACAAAGGCTGGCAAGCTGTTCAAGGAAAGACTGCTGTCGGGATGACGGTGCTGCGTTGACTAGCAGCTGAGGATTGGATTGAAAAATGGGGGGAAAGGGTCATCAAGAGAGGGACTGTTCCTTGCACAGCAGTAAAACTAGGGGGAACTGTGGCAACTCAAAAGGCCAGGCCCGGTCTGGGGCTGAGGGACAAGGACCTAGGCCGACAGGCAAGGCCAGACGTTCAATTCCAAGGCTCAGTCCCCGTGCTTCAGGCTTCAGCCAAACGGCGAGGCAGGTGTCCAGCTGATCTCACACCCCCACAAGGGAGGAACTGTAGAGCACCAGTCACTGGAGCTGCACAAATTGAAGTGTCATCTCTAGAGTCAAGATGCTCACCAATTTTCTGCATTGGTGAAGAGTTGAGATCCAGCCAGTGGAGAAATGTCTCACAGTAGACCCTGGTATCTGTGTGTGTGTGTGTGTGTGTGTGTGTGTGTGTGTGTGTGTGTGTGTGTGTGTGTGTGTGTGTGTGTGTGTGTGTGTGTGTGTGTGTGTGTGTCAGAGAGAGAGAGAGACTGTTACTATGTATGTGTGGAGCACTGCTGGTCGTCAGCGACAATATCCTTGAGGGAGGATCTGTTTTTAACAGTCTAACATCAAAGTGCTAGGAAGTGTTACAGTAACCCTTTTAAATAAAAATAATCAAAATATAAATGTCTTTCTTCAGTTACTTTCATATAAATGCAAAACATCTGGAAACATTTTCTGTGCCAGAGTATAATCCTCAGCAAGTAAAACTGAATATAAAGATTTTTAAATTTTTTTTCCAATAATCTCACCCTATATTCTGAAGCTTAAAAAGCCTAAATGGGATATTTATAATGATCCTGTCTGGGATAACCCTCAGGCAATTGACAACATCTTGTCATCTTCTGACCTTTGACCTGACGCAAGTATGTGCTGATTACCCAAGAGCTGTTAAGAGGAGTTGCAATCGATCGCACAGAGAGACTGAAACATGACAAAACGAAGAAGAGACCGAGGAAAAAAAGTCAAGCCAAAGTTAAATGAAAAATTGCTTACGTACTCATCTCTCGTGGTCTGGAACATTTATTATTCCGAGTCACACAGATAGAAAAGAGGTGGAGGAGGAGGAAAGAACAAGAGAAGAATCCATTTGGTAAAGTAGATGCAGATCGATGAGACTGGAGGCAGTCAGGCCGGAGTACAACAGAGGAGCTGTTTGTGTGTGTGTGTGTGTGTGTGTGTGTGTGTGTGTGTGTGTGTGTGTGTGTGTGTGAGTACGTACTAGTGTGCATGAGGTGTCCCAGATTACTTTCCCTGATTGATCCAGCCCAGCATCCGTCTGACCTGCAGGACATTTCAGAGCTTGGAAGAGGCTGGTGGAGGTGGAGAGATGGCAAGAGAGAGGCAGAGAGAGAGAGACAGAGAGAGAAAGATGGCCAGGAAGAAAGAAAGAGTAGAGACAAAAATAAAATCAATAGTCCACAGAGAGAGAGGGGGAGAGAGAGGGAGAGAGAGAGAGCAAGAGCATTACAGGGAAGCTGAGATAGTAGTTAAATTAATCTCTGTGTCTCAGTCAGTTTGATAGGAACTCCAATTCAGTTTTACGAACTCCAATGCAGTATCACTTTTACAGACTGACAAGAAGTCCCAAGGTGTGGCCTTTTTGCCAGCATACATAACACAAATTGTCATTGTGTATTTGTATTTATGAGTCATGTAGTATCTGTGTCAGACAATACATAAATAGAACATGATGTCTTCTGTATTTTATTTCACCTTCCTCTCATTTTAACACGTCAAACAATGTTTATAAAAAATACGGCATAAGGAAATCAGGAAGCAAGATGGTGAGGCGAAGTCTAACAAGTCAGATGGTTGCATGCTGGCTCCATTTTGTAGCTGCCAGGCAGTGTGTCTATCAGTGGAAGAATCCTGCAGCATACTGTCTACTCCGCATTCTCTCCAGCCTCCATCTCTCCTGGCCAAGTCAGTGTAAATTGATTGTCTGGCTTTTGTTAGAGAAGGGGGAGGGAGGCCTGCACTTGGTCAGCGCTATGAAGTGGCGCTCGATGATGTAAACGAAGCAGAAGAGTGACGAAATCTACATTCCTTGAATCATAAGTGATGTAGAGCTGTGGGTTTATGAGACTGTCATGATACTCGTGACTGTGAGAGGAAAACAAATGTATACCCCCCTTCCATGCTGTGGGCGGACTGACTGCAGACACCACTAGCCAGGAGCCCAAGGAGACAGGAAGCACTTTTGTGGCATCAAATATTAATGGCCTTATAGAGTGTATTGATTATATAATAAGTTTTCCCAGCATCTGAGCACCGACTGAAATGTATTCCCTGAATAATTGAAAATGTATCCATGAGTGGATTTTCATCTCAATGGTTGGTGAATGTAATTGCATTGCACCCTTATTCCAGTGTTATTTGAGATTTTATCAGAAGATGCATGTGTGTTCAAGTGATAAATGCAGAGAGAGCGAGAATATGAAGATAGATGAAACTCTGTGTGTGTGTGTGTGTGTGTGTGTGTGTGTGTGTGTGTGTGGGTGCACGCGTGTCATGCCAAAAACTGTTTGTTTTATCGAATGGTTGAGCACTGAATATTGAGCACTGAGTAGTGTTTCAATAATAAGACACACAGACTCAAACGCTCTTCTAAGAAATGTAATATTCCTTTTGCCGACATCACGCTCCCCTGCACTATATGTTAGCTGTGGAAATGGAGACTCATATACATCTGCTTGCTGCTTCTTACATTTTTATCACCACATTTGTACATGCCATGATAACACTGCACTGTCTGCTTGCTGCGGCACATATTCCCTCCCGCACTGATATAGTATGTAAAATGACAGCTTTGCAGAATGGGTGAAAAATGCTTTTGATGTTTCACCTCTGCCTAACGTTTCCTTTTTTCAGGTTAGCTTCTCAGCTTTATAATTAATGGATGCTACAAGTCATCCTTACATGCAAGCTATACAATATTTTGCCCTAAACTCTCTTGAGGTGAATTTTAGTTCACTATAGTGCATGTCAAGGCTTCCAATTGCTACCAGCATGGGCTGAAGCTGTCCCTGGTACTGTCCGTGGTGGCTTTTTATAAATCAACATGCTCTTATTCCCAACTCATCTAATACACACAGTATACTAGTGAGTGAGTTTCGGTTTCTGATCAGTGTCAGATTTTAACATCAAACTTTTAACTAACTGAGCCAATAGTCCAATGTTACATTGACGTCTGGTGTCAGTTGGTATGACGTCGTAGGTGCCTCTCAAGCATGAGATTTGGCTGTAAATGTTTGCTTTATAGGCAAGAATTTTTCACTTCCAAAATTACATTTCCCTCCAAAACAAATTAGTCCATAGTTCATGTTTTAAGCTGAGTGTTGATGAGATCTGGTGAGGTTCAGGCAGGAAAACATTTGGGTAAGGAACTAATTCGGCTTGTGTATTCAATTCCTAAATGTAAAGATATAAGGGGACTATTTATCCTGACTGAGTAAGGTGTGATCCATTGCTTCCTTACAAGAACGCTTCCTCAAGAGGAGACACTGCAGCACAAGTATCCACAGATCTCGTCACCCAGCATTAGTGGTCAATGCAGAATGAGGAGGCGCCGTCCATGCCGGAGGCCTGCACCTGCATTCATGGAGTAACTCTAAAAAAAATGTAGTGATCTTGTTATTTCCTTCTCTAACTGAAATTTGTGACCATAGAGTAGGTGAGTGTTGCAATGTAAACTGAGAGTTCCACCCTCAGCTGCTACTAAAGAAGTGAACATTTTCTTGTTTCTTACCAAAGGGATGATATCCCAGCTTTTTGATCTTAGCTGCCCTGTTTTGAGTGTGGAGTGTGGAGCGTTAATTTGCTGATATCCACTTCTGATTATACTTTTTGTACTTTTTTTTTTTTTTTTTTTTTAGAACCTATCATTTGTAAACTGCAATTAAACACTGGTCTTATATTGCAAAACCCCTGACTCTTGACTTCATGGGGCAAATGTGACACTCATGGTTGCAAAGACAGTTTAAACTTGTCATCACGGTCCATCATTTACAAACAGCCCTGCACATATGAGGGGCTCCGACATCACCAAAATGTGATGCCCAGAGCCTGTGATGTCAGTATTGGATGAGTTGGAAATGGAACGGGTCGCATAAACATACCTCACCTGGCTTTAACACAACTGTGGAAATGATACCATAGATGTGAAATTTAAATCAAAGCCTTATGCCTTACACCAATTTGTCCCCATCAGAATTGTTGAACGTGTTCATCATATTTTACACTATTCAAATTCATCAGCTTCATAAAAACACACAGTAACCTTTCGGTCTTTACCAGACTGAAACAAAAGTGGCTTCATTTGATATTTCTGTCATCTCAAAAATATCTAAATATTAACCTTAACCTGTCAATTGGAGGAAACCCTTTTTCCACGCTGACCCCTTTGTATATCTACCCTTCCCTTCGGAGCTGACAGTTCATTCTCATTTAGACCTCCATTATGCATTCCTACCTAAGTTTACAAGACACATTGACAACAGAACACGTAAAGACTCTCTCTCTCTCCTCCCCCACCTCTGTCTCTCCCTTTCTTTGAAGTATTGGAAGTGTCTTCCCCATTAGCCAGCCTTTGCTTTTTCTTCCTCCTCCCATCTGATCTCTCACTCCCCTCTTCATCTCTCTGAAGGAGTAAATGAAGGCAGAGGTCATCCCGCCTCTCTTCCCCCTCTCCTGCTAAATTGGCTGCTTGTAGCATCCATAGCTGCAGGCATTTAAGCCCCCTGCTCTGGAGAGCTAGCGAACAGACTTCCTGCTCATTTGTGGCATTTCTGTCTCTTCAACCACAGGCTTGTTTACCCACGGATAGCAAGAGGGAAACCCTCATTATAAACTCATAAACCCAAGGTCATTGCAGGCACCATACCAATCTGCTGGCTTTAACATGCACATGCAGTTTCATTCCAGCCTCAACCAAGCTACTCAGATGATTAGAACAGAGGGAAGAAATAGATTTTCCCTCTATTTCCATCTTTGCCACTTCATTTTTAATTTTCATTTTCAAGTCATTCAGTTTAACCATGAAAATGATATACCAAACCAAATATAAACCCAAAGCCACCTGTTTGTTTTAGTGTGACTGCGAAGGTATAACTGTTCATTTCTAGCGAGCTTCCATTTTTCCCAATACCCACTCATTCCTCTCCAACTCCCTGAATCCCACCACAACCCTAACCTTTTAAAGTGAGTGTATGATGTTGACGGTGGGCTGTGCGTCCCTCCCTCCCTGTGCTCCGCTCCATAGGGGTCGACAGAGACACAGTGGCGTCAGGCAGAGCTCCCACAGCTCCAGGGCTGGGCAGAGAAGGGATTGCTGACACAGCCAAAGATGGTAAGGAGACTACTGCTGCCAAATGGATGGCCCAGCCATTTTACACACCCATGAAGTAATGTGATCTGATATTGTACAGTGTTTACAGAAATACACACTGGTGGTGATGGTGATGCTGCTGACTGAGACAGTTGAAACTGGAGAGGAGATTGGTGGATTGGGGCAACAGACGGAGGGCAGAGTGGAGGAATTGGGGTTGTGTTAGGGTGTAGTTTCTGAGTGAAAAGCAACACTAAGCTCCCCCATCCATTGTGTAAGATTTAGGAGTACATGTACACATTGATATGCAGTACTCAGAGGGCATTCATGTCAATTTTTTTGGCAATTTTTTATGTAGTCTTAATCATCCAAAACATTTCTGTCTTACTATTCTTCACACTTTTTCATCCTTATCCCTTATTTATTAAGTTACTTAATGGTCTTATTTTGTTTGGTTTTATCACATTTCAGGTTTTCATTATTGTTAATTTCAGTGTTTTAGTCTATAAAATCTGAAAAGGGTAGTGTAGTAACATTGTTTAGTTTTTGTCTACGAAATCAACATCCTCATTAACAGCTGCCAAGCTGAACCCTAGTGGACTTACACACTCAAGCCAGTCATTTCTATTCTTTTATTTAACTTTTAAATGGTTCTGTAATAAATTGTACAAATCCATTTTTCTTTATAGCAACTGTGGCTTCAGCATTGGTGAAGTTGCTCTCATTCATTATTCTCAAGATGTCATTTTTAGAAAGTCAATAAGTTATCTTTCAACCTGTAACAGTAATCATGCAACTGAACACTTCTTCACACATTTGGAGCACATCTTTATCATATAAATTCAACAAAAACATATATGTACTGTATGCTGTGTATATATATATTGCTTCTCAGTAGTTTCCCAGTGCTGGCTCTGCCTCCTACACGTGTAGCATAATTTCTTGTGTGTAGAAGAAGCTGCATCCTGAGAGTTAGAGAGGGCTGTGTGTTGTACCCTGTCAGCAGGATACGCAATGAGTTCTGTCCACAGGACTAGGCTCCACCACGGGAGAGCAGGAACAGCCAGTGTGCTCACAAGCTACGTGAAGTGGACTGCTGAGCAGCAGAAATGCTGTTGGGCAGGGACAAGCAGAGGAATATAATTGTCCATGCGGACTCGGCAGGTCCCTGCTAATTAGAGGCCGCCATTTCGGTGTAAAAACTCCTCAGAAAATGTCCCATTGAGAATGATAGAAAGGAGCTCAGCATGGAATGCAAACAGACTTAATAAGACCCTCTCCAATCAATTCTGTTATGGTTAGACACTACTCTGTCCTTCCTCTCCTCTGTTTGTCCCTGTCTCTGTCTCTCTCACCCCCACCCTTGCAACTGTTGTGCTAGAGTGCTAGAATGGGGAAGGATACTGTCAAAAGAACAATTTGCATGCAGCTCTCATCTTGAGAGCTTTTAGACATCTCCCTGTCTGTTTTCCGCTGTTGGCACGGGCTATTGTTCTCTCCGCGTGTGTGTGTGTGTGTGTGTGTGTGTGTGTGTGTGTGTGTGTGTGTGTGTGTGTAATGAACATGAAAGGATGGAAGCAGAAGAAAGACTGACATTTGGTTGGTGCTGATCCTACACACGCATAGACTGAAGAAAAGGAATCATCTTAAATACAGTACAGCCAGTCATGCTAAGACCAGTGAGAGAATATTAGATTCAAGCAAGTAAGCTGTAGTATGTCATCCTATGATATTGTTGGTGTGTTTTTTTTGAGGCAGATAGAATACCACAAACTTTTCTTCCTGTCCTGAATGTCATCAATTGATATGAAATGTATATCTTGTTGCTAACATTAGTTATCTTTTTGACTATCAGTCAGCAAACCCTTCTCAAAACACTCAATAACTCAGTAACATAAAGCTGTTCCCAAATAACGTGCATATTAATGAGTACTTCAGTCGTGTTGGATTTCACTCATTATGCAGGTTTACCATCAGTCTTCAACAGAATGTAAGCTACAGGTCGTAACTGCTCAGAATTATGTCTATTATTTCTTTTATGTTATTATTCATTGGTGGTGTAACGGTTGTGGAAACCAAAGCCCCACAATTCAAAAGTCCATTATCATATTGCCTGTCCAGATTATGTCGCCTGTTCGCACTGTCTTGCTGGAGTTCCCTCTGGGCCAAAGCATTACAGCTGGAGCAACAAAGAACCAGAGGGCCTTACGCCTAGATGCATAAGAATGCTATTAGACCATGTTCACACTGAACGCAGAGCAATTTTTTTTTCATTGATGTGCATTTGCAGGAGTCTAGGAAGTGTACTAATTCTGTTTATGTACTCTTTATGTACATCTTTTATGTGAGAATGTTGGCGTTTTGACATGTTGTCCATGTATCACATTATAGCAACCCAACCAAATGCTAAGCTGTTGCCTGTACACTGTGTGCGCTGTCATGGCTGCTGGCGAGTACCGAAGCATGCTCTATAGCTTAGCTGTCCCCTGCAGGAGCGCACACTCGGAGGAGCGCAGATTCTGACAATATTTTGTGCTTAATTAATAATGAGATATTAGACCCAGCAACAATCCGCAACCCAAGACAACCCCTCAGCTGGCGAGGCTTATCTAGCAAGTCAAGTAGCATGCTAACTGCGGCCATTGCTGTTGTAAAAATCGGCCTCACGTCAGAAAACATGTCATCCTGAAATCCAACCCCCCTGCTGCAAACCTTAACATGATTCTACTCAACATGCTAGTTGTGGTCAGTGGAGATTGCTAGCCTGCTCCAGTCTGATAACTTTCAAGTATTCAATGATGCAAACAAGCTAACATTTCGACTCTACTGTGTTTTTATCAGAGTCAGACAAAATCAGTGCTCACAATCCTTGTTGACATCAACCCCAGACAGGTTGACCAAGGTTGGCCCCACGTCACTAAATCATTCCAAAAACTACTGCTAGCTCCGATGTCTCTGTAGCAGTTCAACATATCAGCTCTGATTCACAAACACTTTACTGTGAGGTACTAGGAGTGATTCGTCAGTTATCCATCGTCTGACTCAAAAAAAACCCAGTGATGTCTGGAGATCTTCAGGGTTATTCAGCTTTAAGCAAATTTTCACTCAAACTGCAATACTTAATGCTGACAGACAGAAAAACATCATTTTCCTTACAAATTTAGCATTTGTGCCATTTGCACTGCGCTTTTCACATTCTTCCCACAGCCCAATTGCATTGACTGATGAGGGAATTTGATCCGGCAAACAATTTTTTCTGTTTGGGATGAACTTGAGAAAAGGTTGATGCAAACAGCAATTTTTTTTAGATTCTACAAAGAAGCTTTTTTGTTCTCTTGAGGTCGTTTCTGCCTTTTTCAAAAATGCGTAAAATGGACGTAGGTACCTTTTTCCAAAAAACTTTGACACAGTACGTTTTTAACCCGTATGACTGACAAGGTGTTTCTGCTGCTGGCATCTTCCCAGATACTCTCCAACTTTGTCCTTGTGTCTGGACTGCGCGCAACATGTCTGATACTAGCTGGCACCAAAGAATGTTTACTACTCAACCAACTTGAAAGTGACTCCTCAATATCTCTCCACTTTTCACTCATAGATGGCTGTAGACAGCCAAGACATCTAGTTTACTATCTTTGTTCGCAACCTCCTCTTCTTCTGCTCTGTTTGTTGCAGCTATTTGTGTAACACTGCCTGTACTGCCATCTTCTGATGAAAATACTCATGATGTTGCATAGTTGAATAACTCCAAGCCAGCTGAGGGAAATTCACCTGGATTCTTTATTATGTAATTTCCAAAGTTTACTTTAAATTCAGAGACACTACCGCTAACAGCTAATGAGATGTGTGATGCTGTTGTGTTGGGTGAGTGTGCTCGGTTTTGGCTTGACTGTTTTTAACATAGGTGGCATGGTGGTGCCGTGGTTAGCGCTGTCGCCTCACAACAAGAAGGTTCGGAGTTCGAGTCCCGGCACCGTCATGGGATCTTTCTGTGTGGAGTTTGCATGTTCTCCCTGTGCCTGAGTGGGTTCTCTCCGGGTACTCCAGCTCTGGCTAATTGGGTACTCTAAATTGACCATAGGTGTGAATGGTTGTCTGTCTGTATATGTTGGTCCTGCAATGGACTGGCAACCTGATTTTACACATAAAAAAATCTATTTTACAACATTTGAGTAAGAACCAGGCAATACAGTGACAGAACCATTCTTCATATTTGATCAGCACTGCTTAGTTTTATTAGTTTGACCTGAGCGTGTCAGCCAGCGTGTCCTGGATGGACCTCAAACTTATAGAGGACCACTTGCAATTATGCAAATTTAGATATGCCGAGGGCTCTAATAACTCAGTGTGCTGTATTTATCATGACCACACACATCTGCTCTCCACAGAAAATAGATGGAAGTTCATGTGTCCAGCTTAACAAGCACCAGAAGTGTTTTTGGAGCATCAGATATTTGTCTTTCTTTTTTCTTTTTTTCTTTTTTTTTGTTTTCTACACCAGACCATACCCCACAGTGTTGTTGTTATTTTTTTGTCTATCATTACAACCCAGTGATTAATATTAGTGGTCGGTTAGTAAAAAGTATTCTGATTGTGAGCTGCTTTCAGTTTTTATCACCACTGCTCACCACTCCACATGGATAGATAGAGTGATTCAAGTGCACTCATTGTAAACATCTAAGATGGTTTTGAAAACTATTTCTGGACAAATTGAGAATTTTTTTTCAATCTGCTTTGAGCTATATTATTAGAACACAGGTCCAGTCTTTTGATAATCCCGAAATAGAGTGAAATATGACTTGTGTGCTGCTTCTCCTTGCTAAAACTAGCCCTGCCTGCGAGTTCAGCCTGTCTGTGTGTATTTCAGAGGAGTTAAAAATAGACCGCAGGCTGAATGGTTTATCAGGGGAGGAGGGGAGACCTCAGTGATGACTTTAAATATTAGATTGAATCCGATTAAAGAATATTTGCATCTTAATTAGGCTTTCAGTAGGCAAACTCACTATTGTACTCATACAGAAATTTTGAGTTTATGCTCAAATTGGAATGGATATAGTCAGGTGTTTTTAATATATAGCATTACAACTCACAATATGCGCATTTATGCCTACATTCAGTTACTGTTGTACTCTTGGGACACACTCGCCTGGTGTACCTTTATTTTCATCGTCCATTGTCTTTGTCAGTTCCTCTTTCCCCCCGTTTTGTATTTACTTTATTTCTTTTGTTAAACTGACAATTCCTCACTTAAAGCACTGAACACTCATACATACTGGCAAAAAAAAATCCATTAATTTAATCACACAAATGTATTTCATGCAAATGTATGAATAAATTGACTTCATCCTTTGCTTTTGTTGGAGAATTATGTAGGACTAGAATAAGTATTTGTATTTAATATGTATGAGTGCTCTGGTTCAAAAGCAAAGAGTAGCACACCTTCCTCCTCCAACTTCTGAATTTCACTCCTTCTCACCTTTTTTTCTCACACTTAGATGGAGTTCACAGTTCTTCTCTGAACACTTTGATCCTGAGATTCCTTTCAAAACCAGATGCAAATACCTTAATTCTGTCACAGCAGCAGCATCAGCAGCAGTTAAATACGGGCTGCCCCTGTTGCTGCCCCCTCCCACAATCCCAGCAGCTATTACAGAGGCATCCTACAGTCTCCATTGATATTTAGCTGTTTGTTCTCTCACTTTCCTGTAATCTTTTGTGGTTTTACAATGTTTGGAATTGTGGAATGAAATGGGAAAAATATGTTAAATGTATGTTGACTCAATTAAGGGCTTAAAATGTTTTACACTTCATTGTTAATTGCTCGATTTTTTTTTTTAAATCATTTGACAAAACAGACAAATCGTTTGCCAACTTAACAGTTTGGTTACTGTTTGACAGCTGACAAGTAGAAGCTTTTCTTTATGCAAACTGTACATGCAAAAAAACAAAACAAAACACTTGTCAGCACCACTTCAGTAAACAATTCGTCAGTATGCACTCTGAACACAAAAAAGGTAAAAACATGGAACCTCATAAATGGTGATAATTTGTGAATCACTTTATCTCATAAGGTAGGTATTTTCATATCATGGAGGCCTGCAAAGTAATAATACCCTGTGATATGTTATTATTACATGACATCTAAATCTCATTTACTTACAATGACAATACTGAATTGCATGCAGTTGACAAGCTGCTGAACAGTGGACAAGCTTTTGCTAATGAATACCCCCCCCCCCCCCCCTTTCCATTCTCAGATCATCAGTAACATGGAGGCTCCAGTGACAAATGGCCCCAGTGGAGGAGGCAACACAGCTAACGGTCCTACCACCAACAGCCGTGGCTGCCCCTCACCCATGCAGACCGGTCCGACAAATGACGACAGCAAGACCAACCTCATTGTTAACTACCTGCCCCAGAACATGACCCAGGAGGAATTCCGCAGCCTGTTCGGTAGCATCGGCGAGATTGAATCCTGCAAACTGGTTCGTGACAAGATCACAGGTACTGAGTGCAGACATTTACTCTTACTCTGCAGTACAGATGTTTATATTATAGCCAAACACTGGATACATCAATGTAAGATTTGAAAAGTATATATCGAAAAAAAAAAAATTCTAGGATTTCATCCAATGTGTAGGCTTTGTGTTTTTTTAGTGAAGTAGAAGCATGAAAATCAAGCTGCATGCAGGACTCAAAAGGAGCACCAGCCAAATACTGGTACAATACTGGTATGCTAATGGCTGGTAGTAGCCACCAGCCAGAAAAGCACTGTTAATCTATTGAGTGGTTGATAATATTACAACAGTCACTTGTTATTTGTCTGGTAGAAAAAAAAGTTAATTTTGCACCCTTGACAAACAACATCATACCATTCCATGTATAAGTATCACAATATGCCATCATTTGCCAAAAGACTAGTTTTTCTTCACTTCCTCTGAAGGAAAGAAAAAAGGAATAACACAGAGACACTTTAGTGAGCTCTCCTGGAGCAAGAAAGGATTTAGATGCTTGATCTTTATTCTGACAATGTTAACAGGCCTGATACTGGGATTTGAAGTTTAAAACTGCTCTTCCTATTCACTGCAGTAGCCTGCTTTTAAAGTCAAATTTGTTAAAGAAACAACGTACAGTACCTCCCCCCCCAAAAAAAACACTTATTGCATCATCAGATTATTTTAGAGACTGAGAAGTTATTTTCTATTTCGTTCACTTGGATTTGTCGTCAAATAACAGTAAAACTTAGAATACAAAAATCTTTTTTTCAAAGACAAGGATGATGAAGCAGAGAGCTAATGTGAATTTAAGGTGAATTTTTATTCAAAATTCCCATGTTTGAGAGGAATCGCTGCGCATGTTGTCTTCTACAAGGAGAAAGTCAAGTCTGTGTGGGTTCACGCACTGCGACTCAGCAATGCAGCAAAGTGCCACATGTTCTCCAGAGGTGCTTAAATTAAGCAGCACTTCGCAGTGCTAATCATGGCTGTAATCTGGGCGTAGTGGCTGTGTGGGTGGCCATACAGCAGATGGATCGGTGGTGGTGGTGGTGGTGGGGGGGGGGGGGGTTGTTGGGTGGGTGCATCTCTGGGATAATGCTCTATAATGGCTTTCATTTTAGCTCCTACTTACTGACACTCTTCTCCTGATAATCTCATTAAAGAGCACCAGCCAGGCAGGCAGTCGAGATCACCAAGCCACACTTGGATAGCAGGTACAGGCAAGCAGGGCATAAACACAGGGAAGAAATAAACACATACACAAATACATACAGTATATGAACGTAATCACAGAGATAGATTTCCTTTAAAAGATCAAATATAACTGAAAGCCCGACAGAAACTACAATTTTGGCTACAAATCTGTGGTGGCCAGTTCCTCAGCTATTCTTGCCGCCTTTTCTTTGTTTGTTTGAGGCACATTTTTGCTGCTTTGTGATTCCTCTTCAGGACCATCTTCCTCTTTCGCTGTAATAGGCCACAAAATGGAGTCAGATACACAAGGATAATGGAGGATGGTGTGTACAAAAATAACACCGGGATACCACATGCTATTATCATCACCATGTTCTCTCCACCCGATTTCCCCCTTAAGTGTGATTTTACAAGCAACAGTGAGGAACCAAGCTAACAGCAGATATTTAGAGAGTTTGAAAGTGAGCAGAATTGCTGTAAACCTGCTCGAGCCCTAAATGGAGGCTTACAGAGATAGAAATGTTTGTTCACTTTCTCTTAAACCATTTAAGGTACTTCTCTACTCTGCACTACAAGGTTTGTCTGATGACTTAGCATCAACACAAAAAGTTATTAATAAATCCTCCCCTCCCCTCCATCTCCCCCTGTGGTGTATGCCTGTTTTACTCTCCCATGGGTGCAATTTCCTCATGCAAACTTTTAGGCTAACAAAGCACAGCTCCCCTCTTCTAGCAGGGAATGCCAAGAGGATTCATACTCTCTAACAGTCATCCAAATCATTAAGTCAGTTTTCTGAAAGGGCGGGGTAAAGAGAGGGATGGTGGAAGGAGTACTGAGAGACAAAAACGGAAACACACACGAGCACATTCTGCACATTGATGAAAGGAAAATCGACTTCTGCTAAATATCTTCGTGAGCATTTCTGAATAAGTCAAAGATTGATTTTTTTATGAGGAAAATATTTTAGTGAATGCGTTGCAACATCTTAATATTGATGGGAATACTAAAGCTATACAGTGCAAACAGGGATGCACTGATACACATACCTGAATTTTGATATCTGCCAATACTGTCTTAAACTCCTACTACTACTTTTATCATTATTGGTAACATTAATGAGGATAATAATAATTGCATGTGGGTATAATAAACCACAGAGAATGGTCCACAAGGGACATTTGCCCACGTGATAAAGGGAAACATCTCTTAAGGAGTTTCTTATATTTCCATACAAGTCAAGTGTGTCATTTACCATTGCTGCAAATTCCTCATGCAGTAGAACCTTGGTAGTACTGACCTTGGATCTCCCAGGTTGCTGAATGCTTCTGGGCGAGTTGCCTGTCACTCACCGATGGCGTTGTAGATTTCACTTGGTTTCCTGTACTGTGATATAAAACAACCACCGTAAGCACCTGAGGTCTTTGAAGACTTACTCGTTAAGTTTTACTGCCCAAAGTAAAGACATTAGCCGGCAAAACAGATGGGATCTCTGCTATGTTATTGTTAGCAGTTAGCCCCTCTCCCTCGTCCTGTCACAGCACTTTAAATGATTTTGCTCTGATTTAAAATAGTTATGCAGGGGCAAATAATGAGAAAATGTTATCCTTGTTGTCGTGCATCAGACTAATATCCAATATCAACAACAGGTCGGTGTGGGAGGAGTAGAAATGAAGGTTGAAATTATAAAGGACTGGAATATTATTACATTTTCTAAGATAAAAGTTATGTTATTTTATGATTACATAAATGATGTAATGTTCCAATAGACTGCCAGGTTCAATCGGCCTTCTTTGTTTACACTTGTTCTGTATGGAAACATTGTCTTAGCTACTTTTTTCTTGTATAATTTGAAAGTCTTCATCATCCTTTCTTTGCTTACATTCCATGAGATGTTTCCCATCAGTCTTTGCATCTGTAAGTGTTTCCTGACAAGGTATGAGGCTTTAGTAGGGGACACAGACAGGTCCTCAGATTCCTGTATACCAGCGCCTGTCAGCCCTGATGATGCCAATGTGGCGTGAGGCTCGGGCGGGTGCGGGCAGGCATAGACGCTTCAGCTCCATCTGTCACCCTGGCTGACTTCAGCTGGTAGAAAAGCCACCTCTGGGTGTCTTTCTTGCTCCCCACTCGCCTGCCTGCCTACCTTCCTGCCTCCCTGAACAACCACCTCTGCCTGGTGTTCTCATAACACTCCAGGGACATGCAGGTTAATCTTTTATTTAAGGCTACCTTACACGCACCAAGCTACAGTCCACACACACATAAGCCCCAGGCATTCACCTGTGAATATCCTGTCTTCCTTCGTACTCTTTAAGGCTAAGACATCGTAAGCGTGTCATTGTTTGAATTAAGTGTGTATACTATAGTAGCTTTTACAGTTGTCATCCTGCATTCCAGGCAGAGAGAAAGGGCACAATACTTTGACTCGCTGTGCACCATGGAGGGTTCTACTCAGAATGCTCTTGATTCATGTTTTCTCTTTATTCTTGAAAGGAGGCAAAACATTTCTTTAATCTGAAAATTGCCAGTCTGTAAGCTCACTTCTTGAGCAGTGAAAGCAGCCACTCCCTCCTGAGATGTTTGTAAAATCACACGTGAAGAGCTACAAAAAGTTAACGCAGACCTTGTAATTCAATGAAACCCATCTGCACACACCCGTACACACAGGTACACACAATCAGAAATGGAATTGACTGATTCTTTTTGGATAGTCAATTTTCTAGGTTATTTTTCAGCTGCATTTCAGCTGGTGAAATTGAAGTATTTCTTGTCATAATGACGTTGATGTATGGAAGGAAGAAAGCTCTGTTCAATTTTAATTGATTTGAGCAGGGTGGGTATTCTTTATTTTTATTGACAACCATTGTTGCACTCTCACATTGACCAGGGATCAGTAGTGCTCCTCTGGAGAGTTGTGTGTCTGTGTGTCTACGCTGTTCTGGTAATTTATTCAGGCACCTAGCAGGCCACCATCGGCTACTGCAGATGATATTGATATTTTGTTGGTTTTAAGGTGTGTTGTTCATGAACCAAAATCCAACATCTTCCAAAAAGTTATAATGAGCAGAGTGTAAAATTCGAATGTCTATTAATGCCGACCATTTCTTCCGATTTCAACAAAACTTTACTGTCCAACAGTTTCCCAGTGTTTTCTTGTATTTAATGGACGTCAGATGTCAGTTGGGCTGTCACAGCGCACGAACACAAACAACAACAAACAGAATTCACAAAGCACAAAAAGTGTTAACTGTTTACGACATCATGAACTATTATTAATGCCAAGATAACTGTTAGTTAACAGTTAACTAATGTGTCTGTTTATCATTTTATATTTGTTCATGTTAACTTCACGGGCTCCAGCAAATACAGATAGAAAAACCCTGGAGGTTTCAGGTGGGGTTAGAGTGGTGAGGGAGAAGTATTACTCAAGTGATACATTTGCCCCATTTCCAATAAGAGCTATAAAGAACATCAATAAATTAATTATGCTCAAGTATTGCATTTTTTTTCAAGCACTAACTAACTTTTATTTCTATTCCCTAAAATGTTACCCAAATGTTGTGAACTAGAATGGCATCTCACCTGAATACAAGAAATGATTTTAACGTTCCTATGTACAATCCTGTAACAACATCATCCCAAAGCACTTTGACTGAAGCCTTTTGTGCGCACGACTCTCGTCACCTTCCATGTGTTGGTTTTCTACATGGAATCAGGGGAACTGATGCAAATCATAGTGACAATGTAGCAAGCCAAGCAGATGTTGGCTATGAAATATAGATAGACTGTGATGTCAGCTGTGGTAGTTCAAGCCAGAGCACCACTGACAGACAGCAGCTTCAGTAAAAACCTGCTGCGAAGCTCGTTCATCTTACATAAGGACAGGTACACCTTATTCGTATACTCCAAAAACATGCAAAAAACATTTCAGGTTTTCTGGGTTTGGCTTCATTCGCACGCAGAGCCCTGTGGTTCAGGCAGCATGCTTCCATTACTTTTATTGTCGTCATCAAGTGCACCCACAAGTATTGCAACATAAAATATGCATCTAACCCTGATCTGCAAGGACAGACAGGTGGAGCTCAGCTCCTTCTCAAGGTCTGTCAGTCTAACAGGGAACAGATAAAATATTCACCATCATACTCACCTCAGTGTATGCACATCTCTTTGTTGCTACTGAAATATACATTGACAACACGCTTAGGAGTAAAGCTGATTGTCTATTTACTTCAGATTTCAAGCTGAGCTGTTTTTTCCAGAGCATTGCTAGAGTGATGTGAACAAAACACACTATTATTTCTCTATTTCTCACTTTGCCTTATGATGAGAAACATTTATACTTGCTGACACACCTAAACAATACAAATGCAATGTTGTTCTGTGTGGTATTTTTAAAATCCTTACTGAAATCTGATAGAGATGCGGGGCAGTGTTCCTCACATTCAAGCGAGATTTATCTAAACCTGAAATGGGCTGAGGACTGATAGCGTGAACAAAGCTGACAGGGAAAAAGATGGAAAAAGAGTTTGACATCTCCAAAGACAGGTATTAAGAGACCTGCCAGGCTCAGAAGTGCCGACACAAGCAGGCAGACACACAGTCCCACGTCCCAAGAACGTCCTGTCTCTCTCCTCTTAGCACTCTTAGCCAATCTCCCTCTCATCCCTCTTCTTAGGACCCAGAATTTGATGTCCTGAGAGCTTGCTTGGCTGCTCCTCTTGTGACCCTCACTTCAAACTGCTTCTTTCCTCTCGCATTTCACTCTGAGTGCCCTTCACATGGATCAGAGAGGATGTGACTGTCCCCCGTGTTGGCCTCCAATGTGAAGACTGAATGTGCCTCAGGGCTGGTTCCTCACCCCCGACCCTTTGAGTGCACTGAACCTGGGCAGGAGGGAGCCAGACAGTCACTTTGTCCCCAGCTTGTGTGCTATAAAGCTGGAGGTGGATAGCTAAGGGGCTTTTGGGCCCTCTCTTTCTTTGTCCAAGCAGGTGCAGTGGGATACAGGCTCCGCAATCCTGACGTAACAGTGTTATCCAAGACTTAAAGGGAATCTTCTGTCTGTCAACTCGCTCTCTCTCTCGCTGTCCCTCTGTCTCTGTCTCTCTGTCTCTCTCTTTCTCACACACACACACTCTCTCTCACTTTCTCTCTCTTTCTGTCTCTCTCTCCCTCAGCCGCACAGCCAGCAAACCAGCCCACACATTACAGGCTGCAGTCCGTTGACCCCAAGGCTCAAGGAGCCACCACAAGCGGGTGGTTTACGTGTATGTGTATGTTTGTCCCTGAGCCTCTACGTGGGCAAATGTGCATCTATGTGTGTGTGTTGGTGGAAGCAGGCCTTGGGAACTGAGAGTGGGAGCCTCCTGACTGCAACATTGGCTGCTACCTTGGCAACCCAGGAGGGAAAGATGTGTTGAATGAGTGAGTGGGAGAGGGATCTACAGTAGATATGTGTGTGCGGGGGATGTGGCTCTGTTTATGAATTTAGTTATTTAAACAGGCACATAATTCCACATGATATGCACCAACTGTACTGCTATTATTTCAGAGCCTGTAGCGTTCCTGCCGGTTATCTTTTTGCAACCTCACTCAATTCCCTCTCCTTTTTTTTCTATGACGCTGACCCTCTTTTAAGGTAAGCGAAGTGTATTTTGACATGAAGCTGGTGACAGGCCACCTTTCCAAATGTTGGGGAGCACTGGCCCATCAAAAATAGCACCACTTCAAGTTGCTGCAGCAGCAAGGGGCAAAACATCAGAAGATGGAGGAGGATGGAAGCAGTGAGTGTGACACATTTATTGTGACAAATTGAAATGTTTTTTTTTTTTCTTCCATTCCATCATCTTGAACATATAATGTTGCTAAAATTAAGACTGACCATCTGGACTTGCCTGTCCCTCTGGAGAGAAACTTGGTCCTCTCAAGGTGCGTTAGCGTCACTGGCTCATTCTTCTGACGACCCCCCACACCCTTTTTGATAAAACTGTCCTCCCTTGACTTCTTAGTGATGGACAAACATCACCGCTGGGTGCAGAGTTTTAGGAACAATGTTTCCTCAGTCATTTACACACATATTGTTATTTGATTTTTAATTTTGCGTAATTCCTGCTGAGCTTTTTCTATTAGTTATTGCCCATATTGTTAGCGCACAGTGTGAACTACACAAGCTGCCATTGTTATGTAAATATAACAACACAGCAAACGATGACAAAGAAGAGAACAATTTAGAATAGAAATTGAACAAGTTGGCAGTTGCGGTGTTTTGCGTTGGAAGTCCAAAATAATGTGTGACTGATAACTACACATTTGCACAGAATAGAATTGAAAACAATAGATGTCAGTGAGGTACACAGTAAAAAAGGGTCTTGAAAAGTATGTTTCATTTGGTAGCTACCACTCTACATCAAAGACTCTATTGTACAATGTGTGTGCCTCGCCTGATGATAGCAGGAGATGAGGATGCTTTCATGTTTGCGGTATAGGGCTCTTAGTCACAAAATACTACAAAAAGGCACAAAATAATGACTGACAATATGCAACTGGAGAGTCTTTGCATGTGTACCATACAGCACATAATTGTGACCCTCGCTGTGTGCCTTGCAGCGCTGCACATGAATATGTTTAACTTGTCCGTAAACTCTGTTTAGCTACACATATGTCTTATGTGCCGTTGTTTGTGTGTACCCAAATATCATTTCGTATTGGCATTTTGAATTCTCACATGCATACACCAGGGCATGTAAGTGTGCGTATAGAGGGTAGAGAGGGGAGTGAAATTACTGTTGGCACCCCTCTAAGTGTGCTCTTTTTCACATTTCACTCACTGGGCAACCTGCTGCTCAATAATAAGCAATGGCTTAGTCATAACATTGCCCAAGCAATAGCAAAAGCTCTGATTTTAGTAAGCATGCCCCTCTATGAATTATTTTCTGATCGTACAATATTCTGCCAAAATAGTGGAGGTTCCAAATTAGCCCCCTCCCCCTTTCCCCTACTGCATGTGGTAGTATTTGTTATTGCCGCTAAATATGTGGCACTGCTATGATATCTTACAATAACTATTACACCTGTACTTTCCTATGTAGGTGAAATATTGCTATACAACAGCCCTAAAATTAAATCGTGTATTATAATGTTAGGTTTTCTTCTGTTTGAGAGGGACATGGGTGTCTTGTCTTTTTTTTTTAAGGCTGTAATTTATGTTGCAGTTTAACTACTACTGCAGAGGGTTTCTATTATTATGTACTCCTCCTCCTTTTATATGAATTAGTGTCATCAAAATGTTAGGAAAACCTCTGAGGATAAAACTTCTCAATCAGATTCAGTATAAAGTGAACAGTCATTGCATGGCTGTGGTGTTACAATACATCATTTTATCTAATAAATTACCAATAAGTGTATGAAGGCTATATAATATATACCTTTTGGCAGAGGGCATACTCTAAAATCAATAAGCAAACCTAGATCCCTTTCACATAAATCTAATTTTGGCACATTCTTTATTTCACATCATTTTCAGAAAGAAGCAGCACAGCATTTTTTTTGAGAAGTGTTTTAGTGTTGGCACGACTGGCACTGCAAGCAGCTGACAAATCAAATGCAAATGAATATCTCACCTCATTAGAAGGCCACAATGAAGACCAATGCATCATTTGGGTTATTGTTTTAATTGACAATTAAAATATATAAGTTGGTTTATCCATCAAGGTAATTGATAAGCACAAAGCAGATTTTTTTTGTTAGCAACAACCCTGTTAGAAGCTATTAATCATGTCATTTAATAGCTTTTCTATTTTATCTTAAATGCTGTGCTTACTGAATTTCTTTTTCTTTAATCATAATTAACTCATAAGAAGTCTCTCTCCTTATCAACTCTCTTATTGGCTTTCAGACTTTCCACTGGTAGTAGCTGGGCTCGCAGCACGGTTGTAGATGTGGCAACATCATTGTGTTGTTTCTCTAAAATATGCTTTTGGTATGTCTAGTTGATCAATTGTCATTTTAGTCTCTCTGAGCAAACAGTAAGGTAACATCTGTGAATGGAATGATATTGATGATAACTTCTACAAGGGATGTTTGGGAGAAAATAAAGTTCAGTGTCATCAATAGTCATATCTTCCATCTCATCTTTGGTTATTTATTTGGTGATTCGATAATATAGTGCAACCAGACTCTGTCTTTCTCCTGTCATTCCAACGTGCCATCATGTTGATAGCTGAATGATGCTGAGGCGTAAACCTTCATCTGAACTGTGACGGTATGAGCCGAGTGAAGGCGGCATTGCAGGGCTGGTCCTGCTGAGGAGTGTTGCGGTGGACATGCAGGTGTTGTGACAAGATGAGGAGAAAAAACACACGGCCTGTTATTTCTGCATGCTCTTGGTTACAGACTGGGGACCGCTTACCACAATGCCCCTGCCTATATGTGTAATGCCTACTATATAACTACTATACGCCCATCCTCAGGACACACAATGACACATCCACAGGCTACATGCTAGCCATTCCACTTATCACTGCCCCGCGGTGAGGACTTTTTACTGCTTGTGTTTGTTTGTGTCGCCTCTTTGATTGAGTGATCACATGTTTACTTGAATGGGTGTGCACATGTGTGTACATCTGCCCATGTGTTGCGTTGGCGTTGCCTCTCCCACCCATTCGTGCTGATTCCAGGCAACCAGGCAGTCTGGTTGTGGCTCCCTGCTGTTAGCTGCTCTGTAGCAGCCGGGAAATGGTGGGTGGAATCCCCTCCCGGACCTTTCCTGATGCTGCAGGCAGATGTCTGCCTCTGTTTCCCCTCATCTATCCACTCACCTGGGGAATGATGCCAGCTAGCAAGCCCCCTCCCAGCCCAGAGACTGTCATCTTTGCCAAAGAGGGAGTGAAGATTAGAGTGGCGGCAGCCAGTTGTGGCAATATCAACCTCAGCTCCCCATGTATGCAATGTACACACTCATTGAAAGCTTACACAAAATTTTGCATAAACACACACTCTAGGTATAATAAAGTAGCCGGCGTATATTACATTCATCATGGCTGCAATCAAAGTAAATATACGGTGCGTTTGATGTAAGAATTAAATCCAGTGTGCATGCTTACACATGGATATTAACTTGTACACACCACCTTATTCACACAAACACACACACACACACACATACGTTGCACTGTGGCTACTCAGTATAGCAGCAGCGCCCACAGCTAGTTGGCCCAGTTTGGCTGCTTGAAAAGCTCCGTGAGTGCTAAGTGTCTCTGTACCATTAAGCACCAGTCAGCCCATCTAGATTGCCCTTCATCAGTGCTCTTCGCTGGAACACTTAATTTTCAGCTAACCTTCTGGTAGCTGTGCTTGTCGAACCTCACAGTTCTTGTTGAAGATGAGGGAGTGGAGGGGGTGAGGAGGGGGAAGTACAAGGCGAGGGTGAAAGAGATGGCGAGCGGTGGAGAACGGTGCGTTACGAGAAGCAGGCTCACTGCTCATGGACCCATCTGTAATTGAGACTGTCTTGATATAGTATCCATGAGCAGTTACAGTTCAACTTCTCCATATATTAACTTGAAGGAAATTGTCAATTTTTTCTGCACTCGCTCCTGAATAATTTAGAATTCCATTTATTGGTTTATTGGCAAGCTAAAGCCACATGCATGTTTTATTTCAGCTTATTCAATTACTTACTGTTGGCACAAGTCCCTCTCTTCAATATTTATGGACTCTTTTACAAATTAATATAGAAGCTACACAAATTATTTTAAATAATTTTAACTGCCAAACTTAACACCTGATGTCAGATGAGAGTCAGAGAGTAGGGGGAGGAGGAGGAGGAGGAGGAGGAGGAGGAGGAGGAGGAGGTGGTGGAGAGGAGGGTTAGTTATAAATAGCAGTAGTCTCTCCAGGATGGCAGGTTTTTAATTAACAATAGAGAGCCTCTGATAATCCACAGTTAATCCAGAAGAAAAGAGGGAGGAGAGGAGAGAAGAAGAAAAATCATCAGCTGTTTGATGTTAGGACTACAAGTCCCTCCTGGCCCTTCCCCTGCTCAATGCTGAGCTGTTCCGCGCTGTGATATCCATAGCCCAAATGTATTTATTTTGTGAAACAGCCATGCTCTATATTTTGTGATTCACTTTGTCTCTGACTAACTGCTGTCTGTTCCCATTAGCATGAATATGCGCATGCCGCCCCTTTTATACTGACGGGAGTCTTTGTGCTTGTGTGTGGTGTGAGTGGATCGCGGCTGTTTGATGAAAACTAGCCGACTGAAGACCCTGATGGCTGGAGGCGTCCGCTTAAAGTCCTACGCCTGTTGAAAAGCTTGATCTGTGGGGGAAACACTGGGAGATGTCAGGCCGGCTTCACTCAGAGGGAGCGTGCTATCTAAGACACTCTGCAGCTGTTCTAAAAGAGAGGAAAAATACCCTCTGAGCTCAAAGACTGCAGAAATCATGTTGTTTGTACTTGCTGTAAGTTCAATTTCCCAAAATTCACAGGCATTCCCTGGCTCTTACATTAAGCGCCAAAAAATGGTTTAAATTCCCCGAGGTTCTACAGTGAAGCAACCGTTAATGAGGAGCACGAGGATGCAATCAAATCCTTTCTTTTACAGATTTATTATTTTTCACTGACACGGAGATGAAATCTAGTGACAAAAAAATTCTTTTTAAAACATGACGTGATAAGGAAAGAGGCAGTTTCGCTCCCTGCATGTTGTAGATTTCCAGACATTTCTAGAGAATCTGCTGGATTCAGGTTGTGGCAACAGAGCAAGCATCATGTGAGGAATGGTGTACAGAATTTGTACCAACTCTCTTGACACTCCAGGCAGAGTCACTGTGATCTTGTCAGTAGTGACGAAGAGATGCTTTCTAAGAATAAATGTGTGATATCAAAGAAGTTGTATCTGTGAATGGAAGAAGGGTTGGGTGTATTTTTTTGCAGTTTATAGATTGGAGAAATGGACTCTGGCCAAACAATAACACAGAGGCACTGCTGATTATTCAAAATGTAATTTAAGCTTTTCCAACAGGCTGCTGGCAATTTTACAAATGATGCACCACATTTCAAATGTAACCTCCTAACCTACAGAACTGTATCCCCAATAAATAATCATGCATCCATCTGTCTTCCCTCAAATCCATAATCAATGACGAGTATATATGAGATGATTTCTTCTTGTGTTGGAGCAAATTCAGAAAACAAGACAATTTAATGGAGGTTTAAAAACTTTTCTTTCTTTCGTTCTTTCTTTCTTTGTGGCATCTCAGGTCAGAGTCTTGGCTACGGATTTGTCAACTACATCGATCCAAAGGACGCAGAGAAAGCCATCAACACGTTAAACGGACTCAGACTTCAGACCAAAACGATCAAGGTAACTGATACGTCTAAGCAATCGTACCACATCATAAGTGTTCTCAGTGGAGACTCACAAGAGTAGAAAAAAAGTGTAAAGATTACATAGTCAATCAATGTCAGAACTGCAAAATATTCTTCTCAGTGCCTTTTAGATAACACAACTGTTATTAAATGAGCTTGAGGGTGAGATGGGATTGACATGCAGCAAGCTGAGGCATAAAAAAGACCATCTCAATTAAACACACACTGAAGAGCTTGTGACTATAGCCAGTATGCAATTTACTTTTTAAAATATTGAGTTATATAAATATTTCTGAGTGAAAGGGAAGAGACGTGTCAGGTTTTCAAAAATAAGTGAGGCTGATGTGCCTTTGTGGGTTGGTCTAACAGGCCAAGGCCCGACCTCCATTTTACAGCTGGCCCATGCTAAATGATTTGACGAACATATATTTTCCTAAATTCTTAAGAAATCAACTCACCTTTTAGATAAACAGTGAAGACCTAAGCCCTTCATACGAAGTGGAATTTGAGTGAAATGTCTGTATGTGCTCCCTGTAATGAATACTAACTGTCGTGTGTAAAAATATAAGCTATCTCAACATTTAAAATGTTAAAGGAAAACATTTTAAATGTCGTAATCAACCAGATGCGCGAGTTCCCATAACCAGCAGGATATCATTCATTCTCTGTTAGGTAGACTATCAGATGGAAACCATTAGAGAAAAGCAAACAGCCTTAACTTCTGTAATTAAAAGGTCCGTCCAAAATTACTTTGGCCCATTCCAAAATTAAAATCCTGGTTCCCTGCCTGAATTGAGGGCTCTGTTATTACATTTTAATGGCATGAGTAATATGAGCTTCTCACAGAGGTAAGACAGATAAATGAATTCCAACACTGCGCTGCCCCTCCTCCTAACATGTTTAGAAGACCTGGGAAGCAGTTGTTTGTGCCAATGTTTACATGAACAGATCAATCTTTTTTTCCTCTCCCTTCTATCCCCTTCTATCTTTCCCTCCGAGCTGCGTCTGCGGATATGTTGTTGCTTTTAAGATGGGCACTAATCTGTTGCTCTGGGGTAATCCCCGGATTCTCGTTCCTGTCATTTGATCTAATCTGATCTAATCTAATCTAATTTTATCTAATAGGATGGGATTAGCCCATAGTTGTGAAAACAGGATACTGTGTCTGGCCTGGGTTCAGCACAAAGGCCCGCCTCTGGTCAAACTCCTGCCAAAGAGACAAAATAATATGAGATGTAATCTTTGTTTTACTACATGGTTCGTATTTGTGACTGTGTGTTTCAAGTGAAGTCCGTCGTTGTGTGTTTGTGTGTATTTCATATGCATGACTTGATCATTTATGCCGTGCAATTTCAAGTAGGTCTCTTGCTGAACAAGGATTACAAGTGTTAGATGAGCTGAAGCAATAAGACTGGGGACCCATTTTACCAACCCGCCGACATTGCTTGCTTCTGACCGATGCATTTTCATTTTCACAGTTTCCCATGTTGTTTAAATAGCGAACACATTTGCACCCATTGGTGCATCCTTTGGTTTGCTAATCTTAAAAAGAGATGTGGTCAGGTGCATTCCTTTGTTGATGCAGAAGAGGATGCATGCGGCATTGACCAACAAAAAATAGATCTAAAATTAGTGGTGTAGTATTCTTCCTTCTCTTTATCCAGACAGTAAGATGTGCTTACACATGCATAATATGTTTTATTTACACACACTCAGGGATGCGCAGCATCTCAAACATGCAAAAGACCACAACTAAAACATCACAACAATTCACTCAAAAAGCTCTACAACACATCCACCCTTTCACACACAGGCTGCTATGCAAGACTCTGACAAATTCACACATCACACACTGTTGGCCAGGGAAGCCTTGCACTTCCACTGATACAGCCTCTGGAGGAGCTGGGGATCGAAACACAGCGCCACACTGCATCGTCATTATTTTCAGCTCCACAAATATTTCTTATTTGAAATATTTTCTATATTCGTACTTTCTATTTGCTGTTAAATCGACTGGCATGCACTCGTTTTTCACAGGTATCACAGACATTCCCTACTGGTTTCTTTGCACATTAGTAATAAAATATTTAGGACAGTCCAGTCAGCATTGAAATAAACCAAAGCTGATAAATGTCATCTAATGTCCTGAATATGTGAGATAAACGGAGAACTCAAGAGGTTGGTGTGAAAAACACCACATCTGCTATATTTAATACTTAAATAAATACATAACATAACTCAGAGACATGAGCATAAATATGTTTTTTTTCAGTTGAATGACCAGAAAAGGTTGAGGGTCATTTACATGAGATCTTTATGAAATGTAGCAGCGTGAACTAATAGATTTTCCCTCTCACACTCTGAACACGAGAGGTTGCCTCAAGTTGCTCCTGAGATAAAGATGATCTTCCTAATGACCGAGGACAACTCTGCATCTCTGTCTGGTGTTATCGCTCTTACACACTTCATTTCCTCCCTCCCCTTTAGTTTCTTTCCTTGCTTTGTCTCTCCACAAGAGACCAGAGTACCCCTCAGGTAACAAGGTAAATTAAAAGACAGCACGGTAATTCTAAAATTATGTTCTTCGCTCTTTCATGTCACACCCTTCCTGCTCTCTGCCTGAACACTTGTGTAAATGCTTAGCCCAGAGTTTCACATGCTCTCAGGAGCCTCTGTAGTGCCTTTGAGTTGGTTTTGTTGCTGCTGTTTCCTCCATCATGACACCTCAGATTTTTGTCAGCAATGGCTGCGATGCTCCTTCCCTACTGAGGCGTGAGGGGAGACAGCATGCCAAAGGTGAGAGAGGCTCACGGTGACACGCATGCACATAATCTCACACACATTTATACAGTGTGTGCTTGTGAACACTTTAATCTTCACACTTTTCTAACTTTCCGGCACACACATACACGCACGCACGCAGGCGCGCGCACACACACACACACACACACACACACACACACACACACACACACACACACACACACACACGCTCCTGTTTCACACATGCGCCACACCGCACTTGTACACAATACTGCTCACAGCTTGAGGAGGTGTTGATGGATTAGACATCTGGGTTTGGCTGACAAGGAGAGAAAATGAGGGAGAGCTGCACAGAAGAGGAGAAAAAAAGGAAGGGGGGCAGAATCTGGAAGAGAAAGAAAGGTTTAGTGAGGCAACAAGCAGGAAGGAAGGAGTGAAGCAGAAGGAAATAGTCCAGGCACCAAAAAGAAGATATAGAGAGGAAGAGGAAGACAGAGAAACTAAGCAGAAAGGCCAAAGAGAAGAATGTGAGAAAGAACAGACAGTAAAAGTGAGACGTGGGGAAAGCCAGCTGTTCTCCCACCACAAGAGTTCAGTAGGATTTCCATGCTTAAGGATATGACTTCATACCCACCATATTTGCCTGACTTTAACCTTATTTGATGGCTTATGTCTACACATGTCAGAGGTAATGAAAGTACTGGAAGGGAAAGCTGCTCCAGTCAGCAGCAGTAGTAATGGGATTTACACAAACTTTGCTGGAGCAAAATCGGGTCTACATGAAGATGTTCGGGACGTCTGACAACTGCAGGTTGACTGGCAGCGAGCTACTGCTGTAAGCTGCCCCGCACAGAATAACCCCTTACTCAGTTACAGTCATTTGCACTGGTGGCGATGACATTCACACAGGGTTTTCTAGGTAGAAGAAAAGCTGTTTGTGTTCATGTTTGTGGACATGAGCTTGTGGCTAAGTGTTTCTGTTCCTGTATGGAAATGAGGAGGAGGATCAACGTGTGACAATGAGGAGCGGAGTGAAATTGTGTGGGTGAGTGGTAACATGACTAAGTCTATTTATTATAGCTGCGAGATTGCCGTTCAGTAGGGTGTTGCAAGGGCAAGAGTGTCATGGATTTGTGTATTTGTGTGTGTGTGTGTGTGTGCGCGCGCGCGCGTGCGTGTGTGTGTGAGCTGTTGCGTAACCATATATAAGGCAATTCTGAAGGGATTCAGATGCACATCTGCTTGTCTGAACTTTGTGTTTTGTGATAGTATTTCCTATTTTATTCTTAAATCCCTCCTCCCTCTCTGTTTGTTATCAGTTGGTCATCCATTGTGTGTATCAGCTCCTGCCTTCTCTGTTGTCCTGCTCCTTGTTTTGATGTTCTACTGTGTTTTAGTCCGATGATTTGTTTCACTCTTGTCCCACCTATTGTTCCTTTACTCTGATAAGAATCAGAATCTGAGTTTGTAAGCCTGGAGCTTTTTTTCTCCTCTGGGCTTAGTTTGTTTGTTTTCAACCAGTAAATCCAAAATGAGGGTCCTGTGCTGGTGTATTGTTCAATGTGTTTGCATTTATCTTTACTTTATCTTTTTATGCAAGCTGGTACATTTTGATTGCTCTACTGCATCCAATCATGTAGCTAAAACTTGCAGAGTTTATGTGGTAGTTTGGTCAAATTCAAGTTCATCTTCTCACCCTAAATGCACCACAGAGTTTGCTTATACTGTAGCAGGAATTAGACCAAGACCACCACTTGAAAAAGTTTTGGTCCAGTTAGTTTGTTTCACACTTGAGTGCAAATGCTGCCCAAAACTATCTGCACCAAGGGGGCAGACTCTCCAGGGTTCTGTTCAGCTGAACTTAACCAAGGAATTGTAAAAGCTCCCGTCAGTTGTTCTCTTCAATCTTTTCTGTTAAATCTTTACTGTTGTTGCTTCAGTCTTGCCTTTTTATTTTATTCTGTTTGCCCAAATTATCTTATTCATAAGCCCTTTTTTTCCCATTTAAATTGGTTAAAAAAACAACAACAAAAAAAACGCTTCTCCAAGATTCTGCCTAGCTGCAGACTCCGTACACTTGGGTCCACCTGCTGCACTCGCCATGACATCCTTAATAAAACTAAACTGTGAAATCCTCTCCTCAGAGGTGCAAGACTAAGTAGCGCCTGGTGAAAAGCTTAAAGGCTTTTCTTAACTTACTATTAGGCTTATTGCTAATGTCTTAATTAAATTGCCCACTGAAAAAGACCTCTACAATCACAACATATTAACCTTATTATATTTCTTTATATTTTGGCTCAAAATAATGCTCGAAATCAAAAAGGGTGAATGAAATGAAATCTTGGTCCAAATCCAAATCCTGTTAATCCCGGTCTCCTGACTACATGAGCTGTCTTTTTAAACGAAAACACACGTGGTTAACCTACCCAGGGGAACAGCATTTCTTCTGCCTGTCCCAGGAAACAACTCAAGTGTTAGCTGTCCGGGTTTCCTGGGAACCAGATCTTTTCCTAATTCCCAAGGCAAGATTTACCCTTAAAATGTTCCGTTTTCCTCCAATATACAAAGACACAAAATCCATGCACCTTTCACATTTCTATCTTAAGACTGGAAGTCTCCTGGGATTTTTAAGAGGAATTAAGCACTTTATTTTTATACCGTATTTTTTGCTTCCTGTCCTACAGGTGTCATACGCACGACCCAGCTCAGCTTCCATCCGTGATGCCAACCTGTATGTGAGTGGCCTGCCTAAAACTATGACCCAAAAGGAGTTGGAGCAGCTCTTCTCCCAGTACGGCCGCATCATCACTTCCCGCATCCTTGTCGACCAGGTCACAGGTATCCATGGGGCAGCACATCCTCTGTCTACACTTTCAGACTGGGAGATGTGACCAGTCACACACAAACACACATCCCTCAGCGTTTACAGTTACATTTAGACTGATTATTTTACTCTTAATGCAACATGGAGTGTTGAATTTCTCAAGTGACTCAAATCATTTTTGTTTTTTTGTTTTTTTTATTGGAAACTGTTACCATGAAGAAATAAACGTGATACGCGCACCATTTTGTGCCGTATCACGTTTGAATTTGAGGCTTTTAAATTTAACGTGCACAGCCAAGCAACTGAATAACATAACGTAACTAACTAAGGTAACTGCATTTTATCCACAATATTCTGCAGTAAAAAAATTTCCTAGCAAATCATTTTCTTTGTCAAAAAAGATGATATTGCATCCTTTGCATATTAGGTGTACTTATTTATGCTGATAATATGAAATAGTAAATGGTGGTGTAGCAGTTCAATGAGTATAGGTAGGCCTTTTTCACTGTATGCTCATGCTGGTCACGCTGACATATAACAGTTGATGCTATGCAATAAGAGACAAAACTTTTAATCTGCGTATATGAGCTGTGTCATTGCAAGGCCATGACTGTAAAATTCTATATCCGATCAAACGTACAGAAAATAATTCCTACTGTCCTGTTTTGCCCATTTTCTTGGGTATGAAAACACAGATTGCACAATAAGTGCAAACCGTGTAATAAACATGATCAATTACACATTTCCCTATATCTTTAATACAGGAATGAATTACGTCAAGCCATTGTATTGCAGAAAAAGCCCTCCAGCATGTCTCTTAGATCCATTTCAGGGGTTGTGTGTGCCTACAGGCTGCAACCTGCTCCAGTGTTATGTGCAATGTGTACTGATGAAGCAGAAAGGGAGCAGCATGCTGTAAGCCACACTCATTTGCCTAAGCAGAATAAATCACTGCTGGCAGTGAAGTGCACGCCTGCCTGTAGACACTGAGCAGAGCAGGAGATAGGGTTAGAGGAGAGGGGAAAGCAGAGGAAAGGAAAACAAAGGAGACGTGGAGGGGGTGTAGATGAGGAGGGGAGGGTGGGTAAGCAGAGAAGAGGAAAATAAGTAACGCAGGGGTGAAGATGAACAGAGACGTGGGAAGGAGAGGAAATGAGATGAGGGAGGAAGCAAAGGGAAAGCTAAGGAGTGGGGCAGCGGAAGGGAGAAGTGGTAAAAAGATTTTTACTCTCATCAACACACATTTAGATGAAGTGGGTACATCTCCTGTCTGTCTGTTTCACCTAACAAACCTGTCATATCACTGTACTACGTTCACCCCTGGGATTCCCTACAAAGCAATGGCGCCACAATACACACAGCAAGGCTACTGAAAACGCATCTGTTTACACCACATGCACGTGCATCTCTGATTTTTTTTTTTTTTAGCTTCTCTGCACAGGCCACACACCATGAATAAAACAAATCTCAACAGAGGCGCTACTGGTCTCGGGCAAAGTTCTTATGCATTGGCCACAGCTTGGGTTCACAAGAGACTCGGTAATTCATAGTGTTACCATTCTTGACTGGCAAGTGGTCAGTTTTATGGCGCGGTCTCATGATCATGTCCAGGTAAAGTGCTGCAGTGGTTTATTTACAGCAACAACAACAACAGCAACAAAAAAGATAAACACCCCAAAAAAGGAGAACAAATCGTTTCGATTACAAACTGTATTAACACACCAACACGTTCTTCTCTTCAAGGGCATTAAATCCTCTCATCCTGTCACTTTCTAGCCAAATAATAGTCAACAGCTAATAAACATGGCCTGCTAACATGTGTATTTTTACTTTTTTGCCCTGTTTGTTGTATTTCTTTATCAAATAACAGGAGCATTAAAAAAGAGGAGGTTATCACATTGGTGGAAACTGAATAGCGTAGGTTTAGGAATGTTCTGGTTATGGAATGTTCATGAAATATTAAGGAAATAAGTTGGTATTAGGTAAATGAAATTGCTAGTTCGCACTGTGATAATGACAAGAGCAAAAATAAAACCTTAAAACAAAATACTGTTTATCTCCCATTCCCAGCGACTGGGTAATGACCCACAGGTGGGTTGCAAGAGACTTTATTTGGGTCACCAAATAAATTTGCATAACTTCTTTCACTGTTTTTTTAATTTATTTATTTATTTAAGATTTATATCTGCAGTACTCTAGAGGCCCAAACTCACATTTTCTGCCTCAATTCCGCCAGATTCTGCTGCTAAGAAATGGATGCTTGGCCTGAAAAAGGAAAAACAAAACTGAGATTGTATAAAGTGATTTGAAATAGCATCAAAATGGATTTCTCCTGATTTATAGATGAAGGCTGTTGTGAATATGCTCATAATCGTTTTTTGATGCTGCATATACTACAGAGTGCTTTATTATATTTTGATACGTTTTCATAGGGTATCCTGTGTGTGTGTGTGTGTGTGTGTGTGTGTGTGTGTGTGTGTGGTTATCATTTGATGGACCACATCTGGCTGATTTCACTTTGCTGTATTTTATTTTGCTCAAACATTACTGTCACATTCTTTTATTGTGACATGAGGATTTAATGAAAAGGCTGTTCCTTTTTCCTTTACCTCTGATAACAGTAGTTCCCCACCTCCTGCTGGAGCTCTAGAGGTCAAAAGCATCAGCTTAGTCAGACGCGGTTCTGTCTGTGGTCTGCTGGTCACTTATGTGCTTTTGTCGGCCGTCATTAAATCAAGCAGACAATGATTACTACCAAACACTGCAGATGAGTATTTAATATCCAGGATTTGTCCTCATTTTTGCACTTTGACAATACACAGGTCCAACCATTTACCAGTGTTTGACCTGTTCCTGCTGCTCTTATATCACGTAGAGGTTGGACATACTGCTTTTTTTCTTTCTTTTTTTTTTAACATAGCGCAGGAGGAGACTGTAAACCTGCTAACACCATCAACTACACTAATTGCTGTCTTGACAGCCCCCTTATTCACCTTGCTCAAAATTGAAATACACAGTTTCGTACATATATGCACACACATACATACAGCTAATATGTGTGTGTGTGTGTGTGTGTGTGTGTGTGTGTGTGTGTGTGTGTGTGTGTATGAGAGAGACAAAGAGAGAGAGAGAGAGAGATTTTCTTCAAGGTGTCCCCAGAAGGTTAAGGATCACCAGGAGAAATGTTAATGATTAATTAGATGTTAGAGTTGCTGGTGATTAAAAACGTGGAGGACTTTAGAGGAGCCTTGAGAGTAGTAGGCTGGCATCTTTGGCTCATCTTTTTCTTCTCTCTCTCTTTCTCTCTCCAACTGTACAATCATGCGCAGACATACAAAGTCATACACACACATACACACCCACACACTCAGTGCTATTAAGAGAGAAATGGGCTGCAAATTAAAACTCTCCTGTGACTGCCAAAAATGTAAGTACAGAACAAGAAAAGAGAGCGAGAGTGGCTGAGACAGATTTATGGTGTGTGTCAAACCGGTCCCTGATTCAATAAGTAGTGCAGTGCTCAGGGAGCCAGTCGTAGGGTGTCTACTGCCAATATTGTTCCAATGACTGCTCTGAAACGAGTCCTGGGAGAAGGATCCATTATGACACCTACATGTGGTAGGGCCTCATCAAATCTTTTTCATTTTTTTCCCAAAATTCTTTTATTTCTTTCCCAATTCTTTTTTTTTTAAATGATGTAAGACCAATTCGATTTGGTGAATTAATTTCAACAACTTAATAAGAAAATATTACAAGGTTGAATAATTTTCAATGCATTTAATGTGTCAAGACATTGTGTAGTAATCAAAGAAATCCCCTCTGTACAGTTATAGAATTAACAGTTTAATAGAATTATTGAATAGTATTCAGTGGATATCTCTCTAGCTGATCTTAGCTGTTGAATTCTTCAGTTTTTTTGAATGCCTTCAGCTGCAGACACACACACACACACACACACACACACACACAAGGGAAGAGACTGGCAGTGATATTGCAATCAAAGGCTGGAATGTGTATATCACTTTATATGTGTATGCAGCCTGTGTCATCTTGGAGGGTCTTTTCGACATCCCCGTGAGTCTGTGCGGCTGAGCCCTGCCCTCGGTCAACACTCACAGACAGCTGAAGCAGCTCATGATGCAACAACATGTACATAGCCTAAATGACACCAATTACACCCACATAATATTTTTTTCCCTGTTCATTTGACTCAGGCGCCTTAGAAAAAAACTCTTAGGCACTGCAGGGAAATCTCAATTTTTGTCAGCTGCATCCACATTTTCACTATTGCCACAATACTTCAGGTCTTCCAGTTTTTTTTCAGCTTTTATCATCATCGTCCCTTCTTGTGCTCTGCATTGTTAAAAAAATAAGGGCTTTAAATAATATATTGAACAATTTGTTAGCAATCGTATCTCAAACATTGCAAAGTGATATTTTCCCCTTCGACAAGGGATCCAAAACCCTGTCTAATAATCATGTTCTGGCTACTCAACATGTCCTAAGTATTTAGCAGCAACACAGACGGCTTAGAAAATATGTTAATATATGTTGTAAATGTTAATTACTCTATTACCCAGAAAATCGGTCATATCCTAGCCTATCAATCCTGCTATCGCTAGTATGGCCTATAACACTGTAACACATGAGCAGATACGGTGAGAGGATGATGAAAAATCAAGTCCAGGGTAGTCCTGCTAGTTTTCGAGGAGGATGGTAATGTAATGTTGGTCAAAACAGGAGTAACTGTTGGAAATGCACTGTACACAGCATCAACAAGAGGTGTTTGCTTAGCCACAAACAAGTTAAAAACGGAACTGTTTGATATCCTGCTAGAAGTTATTTTCAGAATGTCTGTGTAGGTTCTCATTCATCCAGGTCATCGTAGATCGAAGCGAAGTAAAATCTGGTCAACTGGACGTAAGTTTATCTTTCAAGATAAACTTACGTCCAGTTGACCAGATTTTACTTCGCTTCGATTTATTTTCAGAATAAGAGACTCAAAGCCAGCTCTGATGCCAAACCCATAATAGTCATAAAACATTGCTGCTTTTATTTCGAAGACAGAACACTGCACTTGACGTGATTTTTGAAGGTTACTGATCCAGTATTATGTCTGACAAGACAGACAAAATATTAAATAGGCGTAAGACAAGTTACCTCATTAACTGCTGGAGTTTCCTCTGACGGAGGAGGAATCGTGGAACCGATTACTTACACTCATCCCTTCCTGTAAGTCGTAAATGTAACTTGTTTATCACGAGATGCGTTGCAGTTAAGTCATCAATGATTCATCATAGTAGCCCTGTTACTTGAATCAGTGACCTAATCAGTGTCTGAAATCCAGTTCCCTCAACACTGTTGCTGCTGCAACAGGGACTGATTTTAGAAACACACTTACATGGTCTACAAAAAAAGGAACAGGCAGAAGAGAAGAGCCCTAAGCAGTGCTACATAAAATTATTGGATGGTTGCTGCACGGATGTTCTTTAGTGACCACTGGCAGATGGGCTGATGTTCCCTTGTTCCTGCTCTGCTACATTGGGAACATGAAGTCTGTTCTTTATAGACCTCCTCATCAACAGGATGCACCCTGCAGTCACTCGTGTGTTCATAAAAACAAGAAGGGATTTTGAAAACATCATTATCAGCACCATTCACAGTGAGAGGCAGCTGAAACACAATCCACTAAAATGCCTAAATTGCCCCAGAGACTCAGAGAGCAAACAAAACATCAACTTGACAATCTCTCCCTCTATCCCCTCATCCTCTTCTTTTCCTTTTTCTGTCTATAGATTTCATCTGAGCAGTATTGTATATTGTGTCTGTCTCATTGAAAGCAGTACATGTTGGATTCCCTCTCCTGCTTTTTAACCTTCAGGGAAGCCAGCTGGTTTATGTTAGCTTCAATTTTGAAATAGATATAATATCAAGAGCCCTTTGGATCAATAGGGGGCTATTCCTACTTCGTCATCCAAGACCTGAATGCGAACAGAGGTCAATGCTTACCAACTCAATGAGAGCAAATACACACAATTCACAGACTTCCACAAACACAGGCTCTGATGTGAAACTAAATTGCTGCTCAGTGTGTGTGTAAGGATTTGCTGTGAAAAGGCTGAAGCTGCATTCTCCTCTCATGGGATGGAAGGTTGATTCCCATGGTAACAACTCCCAGGCATTCACACTAACATGCAACTCCAGTTGGTGATTGCCAGTGTTAGCCATAAAAAAAAGTTCATTGTGCCCATTGAAATAATAATTATATGGTATTGAGCTAAGATAGAGTTGTTCCTGATCAAAATAACATTCAGTCAGAGTTGAGTTACCTTGAAATTTGGCTCATATGAGGCATCTTTGTTTGAAACCTTTGCAGATGTGTTGGTAATATTTCTGCTTAATTGTGTACGTTATGATGAAGCTTTAAAATGTATCCCTGTTGTGTGAGAGTCACTGCGCAGACATCCATTATATAGACAACAAGCTCAAACAGAATTGGACGATACAATATGTTAACTAAATGAACTATGTGTTACCATGGTAACCTGTGTCCAACCAGCGACAACGACTGATTTTTCTAGGCCAGAAAGTAACAATTGAGATTCATAATTTGTTGTAACTTTGTTCAAATGTTTGTAAATGTCCTATCGACTGACCTCATCTTCTGCATCAGTATGTTGCTCTGATTGGTTACGTTAGCCCATGATGGATTGAATAGAATCCCTCGAGTAGATTTCAGTAATTACGCAGCTACATTACTGACTAAAAGACAGAATTTACTCTCTGTCAGGTGGACAGGTTATTGAATGAGAATGAGAAGACTCATGCTGTGCAACAAATTTATATATAATTATATGTAGCATTACTATATATAGTTACAGTTTGTGGTTATTAATAAAATCACCCACATTGTCAATAATTGAAAATAGAGCAGGGCTATTTCTATATTGTGTTACAATTTTTTTTTTTTACAAATATCTTGAACCATCCATCCATCTTCTACTGCTTATCCTGTTAAGGGTGGGGGGGGGGGGGCTGGAGCCTTTCCCAGCTTCCTTCGGGCGAGAGGCGGGGTTCACCCTGGACAGGTCACCAGTCCATCACAGGACCAACACATAGAGACAGACAACCATTCACACTCACAGTCACACCTACAGTCAGTTAACTCTGACAGAAAGATCACATGCTCGATCCGGTACTTGAACCCAGAACCTTCTTGCTGTGAGGCGACAGTGCGAACCACTGCACCACCGTGCCACCCTATCTTGAAATGGGATTCATAATTTTTCTATTTTAATCAAAGCTAAAAACTCAACTGGTATGATTTCTCATAAAAGGATATGTTTGGGGCGGCATGGTGGTGCAGTGGTTTGCACTGTAGCCTCCCAGCAAGAAGGTTCCAGGTTCGAGTCCCGGCTCCATCTCGGGATCTTTCTGTGTGGAGTCTGCATGTTCTCCCTGTTCTTGTGTGGGTTCTCTCTGGTACTCCACCTTCCTCCCACAGTCCAAAGACATCAAGAGAGGACGAGGCTGATTGATACTCTAAATTGACTGTAGGTGTGACTGTGAGAGTGAATGGTTTAAAATATCAGTTGAAAATGACACTTTTAGCTAATCACACTTATCATTACTACACAAAACCAATGTGAGGATTGATTTATCTGACATGTAACATACCTCAGCAGATATTGTCATATGTGTAGGTATTGAAAGATTTCAATAATGTGCTTTTCATCTTTTTCACTTATAGTCCAGCCGTGTTTAAAGATAATGCCAGTTATGTTGCATTGAAAACAAGAATCTCCTCTACTTTTTTCTCTCTGTTCACCTTTGTGCTGACTGGATACAAAAATACCAAAAAAATATTTTCTTTATCGTCTTTCTAATACCATGAAAATAGAGTGTCTGGTTTCATACGGTATTGAGACCAGTCCAGTTTGCATGGTGTGCTTCAGCATTTAACCTCAAATTTTTCTCAAAGGAGTTACCCTCCATTGAAATGTTCCCTCCTTCTTTGCCTTGAATAATCCCGTTAGACTGATGCCATGCTGAAACCCTGGTCGCCGCCTGACAAGTGGTAGAGAACAGAGCGGTCAAGGTAGAACCAGCGTGGAGGTGCACCCTCTTAGAGGATGACTGCGTTCTTGACTTGTGCTATGTCCCGTTTCTCTGCCTTGTGTTGTTTCTCTATGATCTTAAAAGTGCACACCATCTCTGTGGTAGCCAACACACATACAACCACATACAGATTTTTTGCGCTCACACATACACACACACATGCACACACACACACACACACACACACACACACACACACACAAGCAGACAGATGGTTGAAGCGCTGCTCTGGCAGAGGCTAAAGCACAGGGCACCTCCACTCTTCAAAGTCTCTTCCTCTCTCCTCTCGCTACTTTTTCAAATGCCATCTGTAGCTAGGCACACTAATGTTACTTAAAACAAGGACATTGCATTTTTTCCCCTCTCTCTAATTAGAAGACAGCAGGAATAGACTTTCTTTCTGCCTCTGCCATACTATAAACCCTTTGGAAAGGCAAGGCTAATCATTTGATACAGTTGGCACATTATAGCTCCTCAAACGATAAAAGGATGGGAGATGGAACAGTGGAGCACCTGAGAACATTTCAAGTGTTTGTCTAAAAAAGTATGTATCAATTTGTGTGTGTCTATCTCAGTGAGTGAAAGGGCCTGCTTCCAAGCATATAATGTACTAGATGTATGAAAGAGAAGAGGAAACAGTGTGTGTGTGTGTGTGTGTGTGTGTGTGTGTGTGTGTGTGCGCGTGTGCGCGCACGTGTTTCATTAGCCAACAGCAGGCTTCCTCACCTCTGTTCTTCTCCTCTGGTCTCAGAGGAGCAGTGATTTCAGTCATTCAGGGTTTGGGGGAATGGTAGTTGGTTACAGAGAAAGAGTGGCTTTGTTTGGGCAAGAGCCAGCAAGAATAGCAGTTTCCTTCCATCATCGTCCTTTCACTGTTACCTCCTCACATTCTCTCCCATCACCTTTTCTTCTTTTGCCCTTTCCTTCTGTACTCTTTGTTCCTCCTTCTTTTTGCCCTTCTCCTTTTCATTCCTGCTTTACCCATCCCTCCCCACCCCTTTTACTTTCTTCTCTGCCCCAACCTCTCTCTTCCTCTACCCCCCCTTCAGATTGAGGTAGCGTGTTATTAGTAAGGCAGCCAATGTGCCTGTCAGTGTGTGTTAGAGAGAGATAAGCACAGGTAGAGAGAGTTACATAAGCCTCTGTTGATTACTGTGGAGGAGAGGGAGAGCAAAAAATGAGAGAGAGAAGAAGAGGTAGAGAGAGAGTGAGAAAGACGGATTGCTGTACCTAAGTAAGTACATTGTGCTCTAATGTTGCCTTTATGGCTGGCCGGCGGTCGATAAGTAGCCGAGGCTTCTGGGGCTAGTTGAAAGGATAGTCATTAGCTCGGACACCCTGGACTGGCTTGCGTCATAGATTTGAAGTTTGTTTTTGTTATAATGTTTAACAAGAGCTGAATAAACCTGACTTCAGGGTTTGATGAGTTCATATGGCTTCATCAATGTTTTTTTTTTCACTTCCAACTGCTCTGTAAAGTTTATGCATTTTCTTCCTGGTATCAAGGCTGATTATATCGCCTATCCTACTGTCAAATCCGGGGCGGCATGTCTCAGAGGTGCCTCTGGCCACCCGTCCAGGGTGAAGTCTGCCTCAGAATGGATACTGGCAAATCCTGTGTAAAATCATAATGACAAAGTCAAGTAAAGCTGATTCTTCGCTGTGCCTTTATCATTTTCTACTGTTCTACTTGGTTTTGAATCAGTTCCACACTTTCAGTATTTCCCAAACTATAAATACGCTTTGCTTATGTATTTCGAATGGTAATTAAAGTGCTGATAAACTGAATATTTCCCTTTTAACTTTATTAGTTCAGCTCTTGGTTTACATTGTTTGCCTAATTCAACAATATAAGCCAAAAAATTAAGTTGTTTGTATTTTTGTATGAAAACCCGATTATTGTGTTTCTTCCTTTTAAAAGAAATATGTACCAGTCAATACTATGACATGAACTTTTTAGCAACGTGTATATGCGTCAAAGTGAAGCTATATTTTGTGATAGCTATCAAAAACGGTGCCCTCATGTCTTTCCTGAAAATACCCCGCTTGCAGGCCTGCTGGCATGAATTTATTCATGCTAAGGAAAGTGGGATTTGCTAATGCAGAAGGCATTTTACAGAGAATTGTTTCAGGAACTCCACCACCCAGACTCCACCTAACTAGCCCACTCAAGGTTACGCCCACTTTTCAGCATTCCTGTCAAATCCCTCCCAATGTCATATCCTTCCTTTCTGTCCTGTTTCATACAGAAAAAAACCTTCGCGATCCAGCAAACTCTCAATTTCTGTTTGAGCTGGACTTAAAAACCCAGAGTACTCATCTCTCCAGGGAAATTACTCCGCTTTTCAAAAAAAAAAAAAAAAGTGAGTGTGAGAGAGTGAGTGTTTTCATAAATGCATGTCTTCAGTAGAGGCAAATGTTCTTGTGCCTTGAGTGACACGGACAACTTTATGAAGTCAGATCCTTTTCTGTCTTACACATTGTTGATTTTTGTCCGTCAGAACGATTTGATGATATCTTTTAGAACTACTGGGAGCCCAAAAACCATTTTGATAGGTAGAATGCAGGATTGTGTAAAAAACTTTTAAGCTATTTTTTTTTTTTTAATTTACAAAATTTGTGGGGGGGGGGGGGGGAGCATTTTTAACAGCAAAATATATATTATTTTACATTGTGTTTGGCTGATGTCACTGGCCTTGGCAGAGGGATTCGCCCACAGGTTTTGTACCATCTCAAAGATGTGATTTGATATGACAAATTTGGAACATGTTACTCAGAAATATGGACATGGAGCACCTGACCTCACTGCATCTATGGGGAAGTTCATACTCAACTGATTTAGATTTAAAAAAAAAAAAAAAAAGCAAAGCAGAAGAGAACTGTGGCCAGATTAAGTTGCTTGGTTTGCAGTACCACCAACCTTGTGTGTCAGATCACATTTCAGCCGCTATAGGATATTTCTCCAGCAAAGTCACATTGACCTCTTCCTCCTCCTCCTCCTCCTCCTCCTCCTCCTCCCCCTCCCCAGTGATACTAAACATAGTACAGCAGGAGTGTTTCACAGTCTGACCTTGAACTGTGACTGAGCGCTGACTTCACCTGCTGTGTCCAAGCAAAAGAACCTTGATTCAGCTTCAATCATGAGATGAGTTATTATATTATAGCCCCAGCTTGCATGTATGGATGGAATAAATAAAAACAGAGTTAATCACACTTGTGTGCCAATAGTTTATGTCTGGTAAAATCAGTGATGGGGTCAACCTCGGATCACATCCTTAAGGTGCCGCTGTTTAAACTCAAGGACAAGAGGAGTTGTTGTACATTTATAGTAAAATATGGGTGCAAACATAGAAATTTTCAGCCTCTCTCTCTCTCTCACACTTCACACTTTAATGCAGATACCAACATTCTCACGCAGTCCCTCACAAGTAAATGGTCATGGACATGTTTACTCCTCTTTTCACGCCTTGTTCTCAATAGCACTTCTTCCTCTTCAAGTCATCACTTAAGTAGGCACATGTGTGTATTTGTGCTACACATTTATCTGTATGCCGAGCATCAGTCTAGAGGCCCTCCAGCCAGAACCAGTCCAGGAGCAGCTCAAGGCCAAACAAGTGTGAGGATTAAAGGACAAATGTGGTCCCCTCATCTCCCGCCTCATCTCAAAGGTGGAAGTGAATAAGCAATGCTCTCCACCGCCTTCCTTAACTACCACCAAAGTGCCCTTGAGCAAGGCTCTTGGAAATGTGAAGTGGCTCACAGTGGCACATTGTCCTGCAAGTAGCAGTTTCCTGTTAGCGAGGTTGAGCAAGAGATTTCATCTTCTATAACAGCTAGTTACCATCTCACATATAGCACATGCATGACAACTGCAGTTATTCACTGGAGGTACACTATTACAGTGCCTGTTTTTCCTTACATAATACAGATTTGTCCCAGAATGCACTGGGTCCTCCCTTGGCCCATGCTCCACCCCTGATAGTCTTTGAAAACACTGTTGACAGACAGATACAGGAAGCAGGAGTATCTTGGTTAAGATAGAAATAAGAAAAAAAAATCTAGCGACAGTAATGGTTGTTATTTGCACCTTGTCGATCCCATTAGAATAGTTATTTTTCTGCTTCTGACAAGCTAATTAAAATGTACAGGTACAGAGTTGGCACAGGGGGAAGTAAAGGAGGGGAAATTGTGAACGCCTGTCAGGGGATGGGGAGCCAGGGAAGGTAAGAATGAGAATTAAACAGAATAATTTACAGAATTGAAGTTAATGAGATCATCCAGCAGGCATAAGGAAATCTGTCTCTCTGTGTGTGTGTGTGTGTGTGTGTGTGTGTGTGTGTGTGTGTGTGTGTGTGTGTGTGTTTGTGTGTGTGTGTGTGTGTGTGTGTGTGTGTGTGTTTGTGTCTGTGTGTGTGTGTGGTCACGGACGAGTGTGAGGTAAGGTTGGGTCTTACATAAATCCCAACCATGTGCATGGAAAATTAATTTGGCACATAGTAATAATTAAATATCCCTTCACACACATATTAAGGTACACAAAAATATTAATTTATGATTATAGACATGTTTTTTTTGTATTTCACATGTAACTGATGGACACAAAATTTCTCCTTCTCTTTGTTTTTGATAGGAGATTCATCAGTATTATATTTATATATGCTGAATGTTGAACCAGGATCAGTTTCCTGAATATTTATGATGTCACAAATCAGAAAGTTTACGCTTTCATCAATGAAAATGAAAACAGTCTTCCATTGTCAAACTCTGTTCTCTGTACATTATTCTTTTTATAAAGCCTTTATTTATTCAGGGGACTGTTACTGAGAACTATACTCTCTTTTGCTGGAGTGAAGCTCGAACATTCAATGAGTAGAAAAACATAGTTTCAACTGGATTTGGACTTAAGGATTTTTAATCAAATCTTACTAAAAAATTCACCAATTTCCTCATGCAACAGGACGATGAGTTGCTTCTTAAATTCTCCAAGTGATTTGAACAAAAAGGTACAACTCCAGTTTTGTGTGTAGTATGACTTCAGTAGGTCTGTGTAAGATCATCTTTTTCAATCTAATATTTTTAAGTGATGGAAATGAGTTAATAAATCACCAGACTTATTTTTTATACACCTCTCTTTGGGTTCATTTTCTATTTTTTTTAAAGATATCAAAGTATGTTTTTTATGTTGAAGCTTGAGTGGAAAGTAAATAACCTTGTGTTCCTGTGTCCAGCGGACACATGTTGGAGAAAAGGCGGGAGTGAATGGTCAAGGTGCTTCTCCGAATAAGAATTCTGGAGAGCAAGCACTATGAGACAAGCCAACAGGAAATATAAAAAAGAGATGGGGAGAGGGATGGCAAGTACAAAAATGTGGAATAACAATAAGGTGCACTTTTTATGTGTGAGAAAGAGACTGCACACAATGATGCTCAAACACAAAATTCCCTCTGTCTCACTGCCTCTCTTTTATTCAGTCTCAGTCACACAGACATGCCTGTGTGCACACACAGTATTATGTAAATAGTCTCTTTGGCAGAGTGCTGCTGTCACTGAGCGAGCATCCTCTGGGCCATCTAGGCAGCCTCATTAAAACAAGGCACAGCATCCATTAATAGATACCAGTACGCGTGTGTATACACACACACACACACACGCGCGCACACACACACACACACACACACACACACACACACACACACACATATACAGTCACTTCACTCACATAGACACAAACACAAATAAAGGACCCCCCAGGAAGAATGTCTTTAAATGTTCCTCAGGTGACAGTCAAAACATGTCTCCAAGGAAACGGCTCAAATGTCATCAGGAACAATGTAAAAAGAGTGTGTGTGCATGGCTGACTAGAGCTAGCATGAAGGAAGAATGGACTCTATAAGCCCTTAAAGCTCAGTGTGTGTGTGTGTGTGTGTGTGTGTGTGTGTGTGTGTGTGTGTGTGTGTGTTTTACTATCATACTGTCCGAACCATCATCCATCTCGTCAAACCCTCCTGTCCTTGTTTGTAATGTGGCACGTTTAACTTCAGGGGATTATAGTGGAGGGACTCAGTGATGTCAAAACCACAAAGAAAATTTCCTGTACAAATTTTAAAACGAGTAAGAAGAGTAAAACAAAGAATTGAAACTATTTTAATGTTCTTTGTTGCATTTCTCAGATCAAGACCAACTTTACAAAAAGAAAAGTAGCTATACTAACAGACAATTCAAACACAAAGCAGACTTCTCTATCACGATCATCGTGATGTGTTTTATTACTCTTCCATCACAGATAAATGTGATCTTAGCGATCACCAACACATCACATTGTCATTATTTCCCTTGCTTACATTTGTTAATTATTCATGAATGTTTAAAAATGTTCTCCAAGGGTGATATCCTTGCCATCTTGAAATAATCACCTATGTCATTTTTTCCCCAAGTTTTTCAGAAAACACAAATAACTTTAGACAAAACATCATAAAGAGTTGATTCAGGCAAAAACAATTGTCAAAAAATGACAGGCAATTATTTTAAGATGGTGACGAAATGGGTTTTTTATAAATATAATATGGCTTCATATTGTCCTGCTATGCTATCTAAATGTTAAAATGTGACAAAGCTCTCTCTTAAATAATGTTTGAATCTTTACATATATACATCATGTATGTTCAAACCCTGTGAAGTAAAGGGGCCCCTGTTTGTTTGTGATCTGCTGGCCCCACAGGTGGCTCCCGAGGTGTGGGATTCATCCGCTTTGATAAGAGGATAGAGGCTGAGGAGGCCATCAAAGGCCTAAATGGACAGAAGCCATCAGGTGCAGCTGAGCCCATAACGGTCAAGTTTGCCAACAACCCCAGTCAGAAGACCAGCCAAGCCCTCCTGTCGCAACTCTACCAGTCCCCTAACCGCCGATACCCAGGCCCCCTCCACCACCAGGCTCAGAGGTTCAGGTTCGTACTGGAACTGGCAAAATGGGGCAGAAAATAAATGGTTCAGTCAATGTAGTAACAGAACCAGTCGGTATTTCTAAATTTGTATAGCTGATGCAGACTTTCCCAACCTCGGTGGCTGGCCTAGAGCTCATTTTGTGACCCTGCCGAAATTCATTTGCAGATTAGAGGGACTGACAAGGTTGTTATGTAACTATTCTGTTGATTTTTTTTGTTCAAAAGATATTGTGACAAAGCAAAATGAAGCACAAGTGCCATACATATGGTATTAGTAAGAATATAGGAAAGATCTGAAGTTTGGGGTCCTGAGACCCACCTGCCCAAAAGGTTGGGAAGCTCCAGGTTAATAGCATGATTAGCATTTCTAGCGTTCCTAGAAAATTTGTCTCAATAAATTCATGTTTTCTGTAGTATAACAGTTGTTTCAAGATTAGCAGTTCAAATATTAGCATCGCCAGTGTGTTTGCTATCCTTGTGGATATGAGACAGATTTCATGACCCGAGAGGTAAAAACATCAATTTCCAAGAAAATCTTGGTTTATGTGACAATTAATATTAATCAAGGAAACACATCAGTGCTAAACAACAGGCCTGATTTGGAAAACATTTGCAACAAATGCAATTTACAGTGTTCAAACAGGGGATATAACGCCTACACGCACAGAGCATGAGTCATAACAATATACCGTATCAGCCATGTTGCAACTTTTCTCCTGTGAAAATTTATTTCAGCAAATATCTCCCCTTTTGGCAACCAGTGTGAGTTTTGCACCTGGTGCAGGTGCCGGTAAATCAGGCCCAGTGAGCACTCACAGTGTGGGTCCACCGAGATCAGAGAGGAACGGTTCATAAGAGACTGTGGGGTTCTGTCGCTCACAATTACGTATTTCCCTCCATGTCATCATCCTGCCATTTTGCCAACACTTCTCAAAATATCAGAGGCCTGGGCAAAAAAAAACACAAAAAAATGCAATGTTTACAAATATGTCTGCTTATCAAACCAAAAAAAATGTAATTTTGTCTCTCTAACCATGATGCTTCAGTCCTGCTTTATTTTGTCACACTCACTGAAAGTGTATTTTAGTTAGATCTTGCATGTAAAACTGGAATAATTAAAGAAAAAAAAATCTTGAATCCAGGGATGAAAAAGAGAATCAATACACGTGATGCCAAAGTCGATGTAATGATTTGAGTTTGAACTGATTTCAGTTTATATATTTGTAAATAATTTGTTCTTTTCTTTTTTTTTGCCCAGCTCAGTAATTACACCAACCATCCCCTAACATCTACAGTATATAGCTGACATACTGTAAATATGCACCCTACCTGGTCATTTCCAGTCACTCAGTAATGACTCATTGTGTAATAAAGATATTTTACAACACCTAGAGGTAGTTCAGGCTCCCTTGTGCAGGTTGCAACCAAAACAAAACTGAGAAGCTGATCTTATGACATTACGCTCCATCATCTGATCCACCAGAATGTTTCAGAATTGTGTAGCGAATATGTGCTCATACAATTGCCTCTTTCTTTCAATAACACTAAGCCGGTTGTGCTGTTTACTCTCCATCAAAGTCAGAGCTTGGAAGGTATTTTTCTTCTGGAGCGGCTTCCCTGGTGTGACACCTGAGCGATGTAGCATGGCTGTGTGTCTGTGATACGCCAAGCCAATTTACAGGCTCCGCAGGAGAGCTGTCGCTTCTCATCACAACTCACAACCACAGGACACTTCCTCACTGTGTCCCCGTGCTCCTGCTCTTTGCTCCCCACTAAAACCCCAACACTTTAGAAGATATAAATGTGCTCCATATGCACACTTTGGCTTTTTTCACCTCAGTCGTGTGAGGACAACACCTCAAAGGACATTTTTATACTTATTATGCAACAGAGTATGCAGTCAGCCCCACTCTACTGTATTCCTTTCTGTTAAAATATTTAGTATTCATATTTTTGTTTCCAACTTTTAAATATGGCAAAATTCAGATGTCATTCACAGATAATTGTGATATTGATAATTCTTTGGCATACTAAACAAGGAGCTACCTACTATTGATCCACATATAAAAATAAACAGGGCTGGTGACAATAAAACCTTCTTCTTTCTCAGTGGTAGATACATCTATCATGTGTGACTGCTGGCCTGCTACAACACAAGTAAACGTAAAATATGCTTGTATGGTCCCCCTCCAAGCAGCAAACATAATCGACTGAAGCACAATACACCAAGCCCTACATCCCAGCTCGTTTCCGATTTAACTAATGGTACTAATTAGCAAATTAGCCTTATTATATCCAGGGCAGGAACCAATTATAATTGAACAGATTTTTGTTACAGAAAAGAAAAGACAAAAACGCCCATTCCTCTATTAACATGCATTGAGAGAAAGCACAAAAGCCCTATTGTTTGTATTGAGATTGGAAAGGCGGTGTGAAAAGCGGAGTGTTTGCATGGCGAGCGTGCGTAAGTGTGCATTTGTACATGAGAGAGATAGAGAGTGTGTTAGCAGCAGGTTGTTTTCTTGTGGCCCAACGGCCCAGCGGCCAGCAGATGTCTTTCTGCTCCTGGGCCTGGAGCTCCTCTCCTCTGAGCATCCATTCCAATTGACTCATTTACCCACAAAGCAGCCTGCTTGTTCCCTTCCCACGTAATGGGCTAATTACTGCTTTAATGATTCCGTATATTCTTTCTCCACTTTTCCTCTTTGTTTTAGTGCTGCTTTCATATATATTTATACAAATATATTTTGGTATTGTTAAGTGAGAAGATTGCCACAGCTCAGACACACTCCACTAGGACAAAACCAAGATAAGTAGGCCTCCAATTTACCGAAGAAATATCCAAATCCAAAGTTGCTAAATAGATTAAAGGGATAGTTAACCAAAAAAAAAAAAGAAAATCATCAATCATCAGCTCGCCCTCATTCCAATGGAAAGTCGGGTGACCAATCCACAAAACAGTGTTAAATTTCATAGGAAAAGGCTTTGCAGTAATCTAATCTAAGTGAATGTTGCTGGTCTGAAGTAATCTGACTTGTTTCCTGGAACTGTCGCTTTATAACCAATACATTTAAATGTGAGAACCAGGGACTACTGCAATTTACAGTTCACAAAAAGGTGCAATATATTCAAATTTCAGTGAAATGTGTGCAGAGATGTCCCACGCGACATCAGACGAAACAAAATGTTTTTGTTTGACAGACGTTCCCGCCAAATTGCACAAAAATCATCTGTAGCTGGGTTTTCAATGAAATTAAAAATAATGGTGTGAATATAAAAATTCCCTCTAATCTTTCAAATCATATTGCAATCACAATATTAATAATAAATAATCAAAATGAGATATTTTTCATAATTGTCCAGTACTAGTACGAGTGTAAATTGTTACAGTACTTTCGCTTTTGGGAAGTCCAACTTCAATCACCTGGAATACTGGTGTTTAACTGAGATGGTCAAAATGCTTGCTGACTCAAACGCACAAAGGGAAACAACCTCAGTATTGGAGTCAAGATTGTAGTGTTTTCGAGATGAACGAGGCGTCAGCAGCCAGCTGTTGGTCAATAAGCCGTGGCCCCTGTCCATTAGGCCAGAGGAGTTAATAAGACATGAGACAGTCCAGACCCAAGTGAGAAATGAAGGTCATTGAGTCACCAAGCAGACTGCATCCATCCAAGAGGCCAACATTTTACACAGCCCACAGCTTTCTCAAGCCCACCCCCCCCCCCCCACACACACACACACACACACACAAACACACGCACACACAAACAAACTCAGCCGGCTGGGTTCTTAAGCCATACATAAATAGACACTCACACTGGCTTACTGCAATGGCTTTAACTCACCGATGAAATTAAGATGAAACCAGAACATTTCGCAAAACGATGCCCTCTGACTAACACTCAGCCACTCCAGCTGACCTTTTAGCACTTGACCCTGACCACAAATACACACATTCACAGTATCACGGCTAGTTTAATGTTGTGTGTGTGTGTGTGTGTGTGTGTTGTTGTTTTTTTTGTTGTTGGTGGTGTTGTCGTTGTTGTTGGTCCACCTCATCACTGCCTCTCTCGCTCACCATCATCCAAATGCCAAACCATTACACTGACAGAACTCAGACCATTTACTTCATTTCCTGTCATCTCAGGTGTTCTCCTAACAGAGACAATTTTTATGAAAACAAACTTTCATTAACCTCCATGTGTTAATACACCATCAAAGTGGTTGTATAAATGATACAGATACCCCCATGCAATTTCCTTTTGCATGATTTGCCATTACTTAGCCCTAAAGCTAGCCCAGCATCTTCCTATAGCCCAGTGCCATGCTAAGCCGCAGCCCTGTGACCAGTCCAAAACAGTCACACTTGTGGTGATCACAATATGCTGCGGCATTAGCTAATTCGGGGGCTATGCTGAAGCCTGCGAACTATCACAGTGACGACCATACTGATGGTACTGTAGGTTCATGAAGCGATGATAGTATTTTCTGGTGGGCTCTTCAGTGTAATGGGCCAACTACAGATGGGTTTGTTTGTTCTTGAGTGAGGAGGACCATGCACTTCCTACAGGGACTTTACATTAGTTCCATTGAGTGAGTCAACCATCTGCCCACCATTAACCCCAGAACCCTCCTTCTCTTTACAGGCTGGACAATTTGCTTAATATGGCCTATGGCGTAAAGAGGTAATTAAAAACTTCACCCAATGCCAGATGTCCATGTTGACTCAATGATTTTTTCAATATTCTTTTTTTCTGTTTTTTTTTTTCTTTAGTTTATGTTTCCTTGTATTTTTGCAGTCACTTTCCATTTGACAATTTGTTCAAGGTTAATTGCATTTTGTGATTTGTTTTGTTTTTTTTCCTCGTCAGCTTTAGTTGGTTTCCAAATCCTACCAACCCCTTAAGGTGTATTAAAAAAAAAAGAAAACAATCAGTCTTTGTTTTCAGTGGTGATGGATTTACTTTGTTTTGATTATGACAAGTGCTGGTGTTGTTTGGATTGTTTTTGGGTTGTTTCTGTGTACACAATGGATTTTGTTCCCTGGTTTAAAGTTCCTGATTTCTAGGTGTGTTTTTTTTTTTTGTTGGTTTTTTTTTTGGGTTTATTTTCTACTGGATTCAGGTTCTCCTGCCTTGTCACTCTGCAGCTATAGAGTCCTCCTAGCTTAGGGAGGCTTCAGAAATAAATACTGAAACTATTTCTTTGATATTACTGGACTTTTCTTCACATTATTCGAATAAAATAAATTTTGAAACACATGATCTACTAGGCACACAATCCTCTGGGTGATAGTTTTACATATGTACAGCAGAAGCCATGTCATAATTCTATATTGCCTTTAACCCCTTTGGGCAGCTCTAGCTGTGATTAGACTTTGCTTAGTAAGGACAAGCGATGAGGCTGGATGAACCTGGATCCTCGCTGGAAACAGGAAATGTTGTTTCACTGCAGACAGCTCCAGCTTTGCTCAGCACTGCTCTGCTCTGCTCGAATTCCTTCCTTTCGCCTCCATGTTTCATTTTGCTTTCTCGCTACCATAGGTGTTACATAACTCAGAGCAGCAGTCACTGTGGTGATGGATGTTTCATGTGCTGATGGTGGCATCCTGCATGTTCCAAACACAGGGGACACCATCTGAAGTCAGCTTAGCCTCCGATAAAGGAATACTTTTATCATAAGCAGGGATCAGGGATAGAGTAACACAGTGATAGTGATGTATCTTGGTATTCACTGGTCTAACCTTCAATTTCAAATAAGCCCAATGTCTTCCTTCTGTTGTTTAAATAATTTTCTAAAGAAAAAAATATTGCCTGAATCAAAGATCCAGAAGGTGTAGCATGCCATCATGTTGGAAGTGCTTGTCAGGGATCTGAGGTTATTATTCCGAGGGAAAGAGAAGAAAGGTGTTAAGAGCTAGAAACGGATGGCTTTAGAAAGGGCAGAAAAGATATCTGGTCAGCTAACACTGTTGCTATGCAACCACGAGTCTCATCTGTAACATTGCTTAGTGTTTGGTCCCACTCTTACGGGTATGTTCGCATGCACATTTACACACATGCACACACAGGCACACTGATTTTCACGTCCTCACAGTATCGGTGTTAGCTAGCATCCAAACTGTCCCTCCCACACTCGAGCCTTACTACAGTAGCACCCAAGTTTATTATAAGGAGCAGCAGAGGCCTGAATGCTGCTGAGCATGACAAACAGTGCCTGGACATGACCGAGCCTGTTGATGCTTCAAGCTGCAGCGACAGTGAGGCCGTGTAGATGAGAAACAACAGAAAGAGAAACATTTGGCATGCCAGAACCACCGGATACAACTTTGATGAAGCTCATATTTATTCTATTTTTAACAAAACAGTTTAGGAAAAAGACATCGCTGTGCCACACAGTGAGAGTGAGCGGTACATTTTTGGCGCTACTGTATACAGAATGTTATCATTCATCCATGTGGCTGCTCACATCCTTATTGTTATAGTTATTATGATTGTTAATTGAGTGGTGCAGGAAAAACCAAGAAATAAGTCAGCTTTGTTGCTTCCTTCATGTTGACGTCAACATTAGTTGTTTTTTTTTTATTGGTTTTCGGTTAAATGCCTGAAGTTATGTCTGTTGGTATAACAAGCTTAATATATTTTAACATTTTGTTTGTGAAATACGACATTAAAATCCCCCACTCTTTATGTTTTTATGTATGTTTACAGTGGCAGTTGCTAACAAGTGGCTAATTGGGACTACATAAGTTGTTACGGACGTTAAACATCATCACACCAAAAACAGAAACACAAAACTGGTTGTGTTGATGTTGAAGTAATGGGTCCGTGGCATCGATCGTTCAAAGTTTTATATATTTAGCGACTGCATGTTATCCCATTGGCTTTTAATGGAGGGAATCCATGGTGATGCTAACTTCTGGGTTGGTCTACAGAAATGCGTGATTCCTGCGGCACTATTGTTCTTTGTGCTTTAGAAGTGTTTGAGATTGGTACCAGAACAGCCGATTGTGAATTTGAATAAGAGTATATTTCAATCAAACAGATACCATCATCTGTTTTACCTTCATCATAGAGATAGGTGCATAGTAGGAGGCCTTTAATCTGCTTATCTTACACTCCCATGGCACTTACCTTTATCAAGAAAAGTCCAATCTTTATTGTAAGCCCTTGAAGTCGGTGATTCAACCATTCTAAGTCGTCGCATTGACGTCTACAGCAGCCTCAGCGGCCAAAAGCAGGCTGTGCATGATCAAAGTCATGCAGGAAGGTCGTAGTGATTGCTGGCCATATATAGTCGCTGGAGAGATAGGTGTGGGGGCCCTGAGCAGCAAGCAGCGCTATCGATCAGTGCCACAAGCTCTGCAATAGAACAGAGCAGAACACCCTGCAGACTGTGGGAAGAGTGGGAGGAATACACTTTGTACCTTAATGCCACTGGGCTGTAAAGTGCTTCCATTTTCCATTTAGTTCTCTCCCTCCTCCCTCCCTCTCCTTAAAAAAGCAGCCGTCTCTGAGACAGCTGCAGCAAAGCGGAAATCTCAATTAAAGCACACCCAATAATGCCTATAGTTGTTTCTTGAAGAGAGGTGGCATAAGAAATGAACCTTTTTATCTCATTTACCTTTTATTTAAAAGTGTTTTTTTTTTCCCTTTCCCCTTTCCTTTGAGCGGAAAGGCAATTAAGTGAAGTCAACTGAGGATTCAAATCTCTTGCATCACAAGAAAAAGGAGAAGATTATGAGGCGAATGAGAACAGATTTAACAGGCTGGTGCATGATCTTTGATGAATTTCTAGCAACGGTTTAATTCAACAACTTTCTGCAATTTAGCTCGTAAAGGAGCCACTCAAGGACACAAAGAGAAACCTTCGTCTGCATCTCCTTCAGCAGAAATGTAGCCCAGCGCACAACGCTTTCGTCATTCCTGACAGGAGGCCTTTCACAGTTGAGGAGCTCAGGGAGGATTTAGTCGTTAGGCAGACGCGCACATACGGACTCATGCATCTAGATGTAAACGTGCACATAGAATAAGCGTCCGTGCATCATAGAGGTGAATGTTTGTGGTTTGCTCAGTAAACTGTACATATTTCAACAGATTTTAAGCTTGTTATTTAGTATGACATGCAGGTGAGTGTCATCACAGCAGGCTTTCGAGGAGAATTTGCTGTCAAAAAAAGAAGATAAAGCTAGGGTTTTTTACAGGTTTATAACCATTTCATGCACGGTAGCTACAGTAGTAGTGTGTGCCTTAACATGTTCGTTTAAAAAGTGCTCTTCTCTCTCTTTCCTTCTTTCTGTCTTCCCTCCATTTCTCCCTCTCAGGTTTTCTCCCATCACCATCGACAGCATGACCAGTCTGGTCGGTATGAACATCCCGGGCCACACCGGTACTGGCTGGTGCATCTTCGTCTACAACCTGTCTCCAGATTCAGATGAGAGCGTGCTCTGGCAGCTGTTTGGCCCGTTCGGCGCCGTCAACAATGTCAAAGTCATCCGTGACTTCAACACCAACAAGTGCAAAGGCTTCGGCTTCGTTACCATGACGAATTACGATGAGGCTGCCATGGCCATCGCTAGTCTCAACGGCTACAGGTTGGGCGACCGTGTCTTGCAAGTCTCCTTCAAGACTAACAAGACACACAAGTCCTGAACTTTAACAGGTAGAAGCAGTTGCCCCGCGACTCTGCCCAATCCAAAATTGCCCCCCACCCCCCCACCTCCACCTCCTCTCGTCCCTTAGCCCCTTAAGTCACCACCACTACCACCCAACTACAGCCATCCAACACAGCAAAGTCCAACTGGAACATAAAGCAACTGACGAACCATCAAACAAATTGAACTAGAAATGGCTTATATTATAACTTTGGACCTATAAGCCAATGTTGCCTAAGTATTACAAAAATGAAATGAAGAAAATGTTCATGAGTTTTTTGGAAGTTCCTGTGATAAAGCAGGCTTCTCTTTGTTGTATATTCTTTCTGTTCGTTGTGGTTGTTCCAATGATTTTTCTCTTCTGTGTAAACAGTAGCAAATCCCTGTATCCCCTAATTTCAGAGAAGAGAATGTCCTTTTTAGATTGAAACCTTTTCTCTGTCTTGATTCAGGATTTGTTTTTCTTTTGTATATCCGGATCCACTGTCGTTAGTATTATAAACCTCCCCGTCTGTGAAAGGGAGGGGGCTCTTTTTTAAATTGGTGAACCATTCATTCATTTTTAGTCTGTCTTAAAAACTTCCCCTTATTGATTATAAACGGGATCCCTGGATCCCAGTTAATTCTGATGTAGAAAAAAAAAGAATTTCTAACATTGTTTTTGTTTTGTATCGCAAACAAAACATAACGTCTTTCCTCACTGGGGTTAAGGGAGATGGGGTGAGGGAGGGGATGGGTTAGCTTTCCTGATGACACGTTCAGTAATTTAAGAAAAAAAAAAATAACACTGTTGCCAAAGAGAAGATCTCTTTGCTTGAAAAAAATGCGTTTAGAAAAAGATAAAAATAAAGAGAAAGAAGATCTATTTTTATAAATGATAATTAAAATAATAATTATTGAAGAATTTTTACAAGAATCTGGATTTGAAAAAAGAGAAAAATATTTTGACTGGCTAACTGGGGAGGGGGGGGCACCACCTTGTCTTGTCGTTCTGCCATGGTACTTTATAGGATCAGAGGTTGTTTGTTTTTTGGGGACTCCAAGTTGGTAGCGATTTTGTAGATGGAAGGTTTTGTGAAAAGGAATGCAAACTGAGGCGGGTGATTTTGGTAATTTTTCACATATGTACTAGTGCGTAATTATTCAACAGCGATACCCAAAAGGGAAGGGAGAGGGGTCTTTCCCAGGCCTAACATCCTTATAGTCCAGAGCCCAAAGCAAGAAGACCCTTTGTCCGATTATTTTCCTGTTTTCCTTCATCGGTCCATATGGGATATCAGTAAATAGATATATGCACATCTATCCATTTAGAAGCATACTATACATTATATCATTTTCTTTGCTCTGCATTTGTGTACTAACATTTGAGAAGAACTTCCTTTAGCGATCAACAGTAGGTGCTATACTACATTATTCACATATCTTAAATATCCAAGTTTGTTGTTCTATGTGTTGTTTAAAGAAAAAAATACTTCGATGTTGGCATTGAATTGAGCTGCTGTTCTTTGTTTAATATTTGTTTATTGTTGGCCCAGACGTCTGGTGAAAGTATTTCTTTGCTGACTAGCCAGATAAACAAATTTGGGCCTTGTAAGAATCACTGAACAAAGTTTTTTATTTTGTACTTCTATTTTTTTGTTTGTTTGTTTGGCTTGCTGACTTTTTTAGTTACTTGCTGAGCGTGAAACGTTTGTCAAAACTTAATGATGATTAGCTAGTTCTGTTAGTCTAGATATTTGTTTCCTTAAAAAGGATCTATGACAACTGTGTCCTTATTTGCTGTGTACAAATAGATGATATATATAAATATATATATAGTCTACATTTGTTTTACAATATCTACTGTACTATCTGAGTTGTCACTGTTCTTTTGTTTGAGCTTGTCTTTTTCATATGACAACTTATTATGAAGTGGTGGTTCAGTTACTTAGAAAAACTTGTGAGGAAACTGTTAAATTGTTGTCATGTTGCTTGTGGAGAAAAAAAAAAAGATTTGGATTAACTTTTCAGTTTACCTACCGCGGCAAAAGAAACCGAACAAAAAGCTTAGAATATAACTGTATTTGTTTAGCAGTTTGTTTACTTATCTATTTTTTAAACTATTTATTTTTCTATTTATTTCTATTTATTCTATATTTATTAATTTATCTGTGTATTTATGTATTTATTTGTTTCATTGTCTGTGTATTTGCGTGATTCTGGTACAGGGAGGGGGGCGTTTCTGAGCAAAAGGGAACAAAGCGACTAGTGGAGAGGCTCTTCCAGTAGTCCACTGCACTGAGAGAACTTTTAGTACGTTTGTGCTTTGTACCAATATATCAAAATTACAATATAAAAAATCTAAAAGTCAAGAAAACTGAAAAAAATGTCTGGAGGGTTGGGGGACGCTCTTCCCTTATTACTAGAAACAGTTACTCGCTATGCATAACCTAGTTAATAGTTAAATTTGCTATTGCTTTTTTTCTTGTCTTGTTAAAATGAACTCTTTAGATCTTTTTCAATAAAGTTTAGTCTTAATAGAATGTTATAAACAGTCGTTCTGGTTCAATATAACCTGTGATAAGTTTGTGTAGTTCTAAAAAGCCACTCCGTCCACACCCTCCCTCCACTTACTACCGCTTTGTGATGAAACCTTATGCAAAAATGTGGGTCTGAAAGCATAGTTTTAAGTTTTCAGTAAAACATTTTATGTAACATTCAGCTATTGGAGGATTGGGCAGATACATTTTAAAGAACACAAATGCCCATTGTTGTTTGAGGGTCATTCATTGCACTGGACTAAATTGGTCTAAAAAAAAAAAAAAAAAAAATCACTTTGAGAGTCAAAACTTATTTTTAAAGATATACATCATGTTTTCAAATTGCATACCAACAAATCTTTAAAAATTCTTACCATTGCACACCAACTGTTATTTACCACAGTTGTTGCTATACTTAAGAAGTACTCTGGAGGTATGAAAAAGGATTGTACCAATTCTATATTTTATATACTCTAATATGAAATATATTATATATTTTGAAAGGTGAAAGGTAAGGGAATGGTTCCAGACGTATAAATATATGGAATTGGATTCTTTTTGTTTGTTATTAAGACTTGAAAACATGAAGGAGGTGTGTGGAGAGCATTTTAAACACTCAGACGCATGCTCGCATCCTCTCTCTCACACCTCACTCATCTGACAGGCCGGGTCATCTGACATCATCACCATTATTCCAGTCGTCAGCTACACCATCCGTTCACATAGTGTTCTAACGTCATTTACGGAAACCAACCAACCAACCGACCAGACCCCGTCATGCTCCTTGCTGCCGTCGGGAGCTTGAATTATGCAACGACCCCAGTAGAATGTTGTTCTGATGTGTGAACTAATTTCCTACACTGTATGACTTTTGAACTCTTACAAAGCGTGCCTGTGTTCCGCCTAAACCCTGTGTGCACGTGTGTGTGTGCGTGTGTGCGTGCGTGTGTGCGGGCGAGCATGTGTGCATGTTTGTATGCATGTCCCTTTATGTAATATGTGCGTGTGTTCTCATACGTTTGTTTGTGTGGATCCATAAGTGTTTATATGTACGTTTTTGTGATTGTGCGTGCGTGTGTGTGTATGTATGTGTGATTCAAGTGTGTTCAGTGCATATGTATCTCCCTTGAGTGCTTGTACGTGTGTGTGCGACAGTGATAGCACATGCGATTGTTGACAAAAATCAGTATGCGTGTGTGTGTGGTGAGGATGTGTGTATGAATGTGTGTGCATGTCAGGGTGTTTGAAACATGGGGCTGCGTCACCTCGCTCTATGTCCAACCCCGATGGCTCACACCATCCCCTGTAGCGCCTTATAGTGGCAGCCTGCCAGTAGGAACAACGCAGCCAGTAGTGGAGGAGGGAAGGTGAACAGAGGAACTAGGCTCTTCTTGTCTTTCATTTTCCTCCTGAGACGTGTTTGTTTACTATCTGAAAAATCTATAAACAAAATCCTTAAAGACAAAAAAGACGAAAAAATGTTCACAGGGCCTCATGACCGCGGCTCTCTCTACTCTCTCCTGCTTATGTTATTACTTAACAATTATCAATGATGATTATTATGATTATTATTGCTATTATTCTTAGTATTCTTATTCTTATTATTAATCCAATTACTGCGATGAATGACTTCATGTTATCCTTGCTAGTTTAGGTCATTTCTGAAACTGGAAACAAAAATAAAAATCTTGCTGTAAATGTTTGTTTTTTCTTTTTCATAAAACTGTTGTGTTTGAATTATTTGTACTTTTGAATGTTGGGACAATAAAATGAGGTGTCAAGAGCTCGGATGTCTCCTGTCGTGATCCACGAGGCGATCAAATATTTCGCTTGATGCATTCTTTTGTCTACCTGTGCGTGTTCTTGATGAATAAGTACGCATATTCAAATATGATGTCGATCCTTCGGTGGAGTTATAGGCAATCTTTGCCTTACAAGTGATAAAATAAAGGACACTGTCACGTTCTAATCTGTTAATCTGAGATTTAGCAGAGTACTGCACTATTAATAACGTGAATTTCAGTGAAACAGCTCATTTTGACAGTGAGACTAAAACAGACGGGACCAAAAACATGTCTCAGTACCAGTTTAACAACTGTTTTTTTGGTTCTACTGTGACATGCTCACAATTGATCTCACTGCCGCGACTGTCGGTCTAGACCCACGCTAGTCGTGTTTGTGTTAAAATGCAGTTTCTCGCGTCCCACAAGCTGCAGTGGCAGGGCCTCCTCTCTCTATTTTTCTCGCTATATCTTATTCTATAAATGTCCTGTTCTTTTCTGTGCTGAGAATTCTGAGTTTGCTGCCGGTGCAGGAAGGGTGTATGAGAGGTGAGCGGGATTTTTGCAGCCCGTTGAAATTACACATGCAGGAACAGACATTAAATGAAAGTGGCACACTTATTCACATCGTCAAACTGATGTTAAAACTGTTAATCTGAGCTAAACGTTGCTTTAAGTGAACGTATTAAGTACACATCTCGGAACATAGTTCAGTCAAAGTCATAAAGTTTTACTTCCAAATGAATTTATATGAAAGTACAGTTTGCTTTTAATTTAAATACCATGGCTGACGAAGTGTCAGGGAAAAATGTTAATGTGGAATTGCATCAGCTCATCGTTTCCACATTTTAAAACTTTGGTCGCACTGTACTTTTACATTTCGCTCAATATTTGAACATAATAAACTTTGGTAACGGGGAATTTCAGTGAAAGAATAATACTTTTTAATGCACCAGTTTGAGTCATATGTATTGAAGTAAAAGGATGTGTTTCCATTTTAAATGAGAGTGATACCTCCCACTCAACATACACAGCAGTTAAGACAAAGCCTAGTAATCTAATATTGTAATTATAATTATCATCTGACACTATCAACATCTCGAACCCTGAAATTTCACAAGTGGTATTTTTTAAATTATTTTTCAATAGAACCGATTGAATAGATTGAACCTTGAATCAAAAATTAAACTGAGAAAGAAAAAGATCATTAATTGCCTCGCTAGAGGAGTGTATTGTTTATTTTTCTGCCTCTGCCTCCTCAGGTATGAAGCTGAAATACTTCAGTTCAATAGAACCGCAACAATAAATCACAGATTTATTGTGTTGTGCGTTCAATGTGACCTTTCACCTGCTGGGGGTCCGTCACTACTTTGAGATGTACAGTGCTGATCTCTGAGGTGCAGCTGCAGGACAGGAGGGACGAATCAGGTGCAGGTGCATCAATGAAATAACGCCGCGCCCCTTTGTTGTACAAAACTGCAAAAATACTGGTATTTATTTTTAGTTAGTAATGCTTTTCCCTGCCTTCTCTGCTTCCCTGAGACAGTACGAGGTCCTGAAGCAGAGAGGAGAGAGAAATGCCATCGTGAGCCCACTGCTGCGAGCCGCATCTGCTCATCAATATCAGCGTTCGAAGATAAAATTACTCAGTAATGTCCTGTGATTACACCCATAAAATCAAAACCACACTGGAGAGCATTACAGAGGTTGTGGAGAAGATGATGGTTGTTAGATTGTGATATGTCCAGACACTCTCTTGCTTCCTCTCCCATTGTTAGAAACTTAATGAGCCACCACTTTCATCAAAGCTAAAGTAGACAGGTGAAGAACATGAGTCAGCGGTGTATGTGCTCTCAAGTCCACTTTGAACCATCTCTTTTAGGTTTAAAGCTTGAAAAAGCTACGGTAGTTTAATAAACAACTGTGACTATGTTCAACATGAGTATTAAAAAGGTCGGACTCAGTCTACTGTGACCAGACATGAAACAGACAAAAATATCTGAAGCAAACAAGGTGATTCAATTCAAAAGGAAGTGAAACTTGCCCTTGTTACTGAGGCTCACTGGGTGTAATGCGACTCGGTCTTCACCATATTCTGTCGCCAGGTGCAACCATATGAAACTGACTCACAGTTTCTATATAAACCACTTTTCATCTGCCTGGGTGAGAGCTGATCACACTCGCTCCGTGGTGTGAATGTCAGCATCCTGCCGCGCTGTGATGAAGAAGGCAGTTCTGCCAAATGACAAGCATGAGCCTCACAGTCGGAAGCATATTATTTCATAAGGAGCTACTTGTCTTTGGCAAATCTTCCGTAGTCAAATCTCTACAGTGGGGGAGCTGTTGTTGCCCTCGAGCTCTCCTTGGTACACACTCTGACATTAATGGGACACCTCTTTTCATCCGTTTTCCCGTTTTAGAGATTTCATGCTGCCTAATCTAGAGACACTGAACTGCTTTATTAAAAGTGCATTTTTAATTTTTTATTAAAACTGCCTAAAATGCACACAACACTTGCTGGCGTGTGTAAAATTAGGTGTAATATAGACGAAGGGTTCCATCTATTTCTGGGTAAAACACGCAGGAATATGGCAACAACAAAAAGACTCAATTCTGTCCACATAACTCACATAGGAACAAAGTGTCGAAGAACCCAGTCCATCCTGCTGACCTCTGACCCTTACTTACAATATTATTCTCCATGCTGTTTTAAGTGTGTATTCCTGGTTTTGTTCATTCATAATCCAGGACCACAGTTGTGGAGCCTGTGCCCACAAGTTTGTTAGGTTCCAGAAAGCTGCTCAGTGAGTAGTAGCATCTTTCCTTTGAGCCATTGCAAACCAAAGAACATCATCTCTGTCCAGAGACAATGCAGACAATAAAACACACCCTCAATTTTAAGACCTGTGGGCACAGATTATGAATCTCGCTACAACAAACTTTACCCGAATACAGATTTACAGTACATTTTAATCTCTCAGATCCTGCTATAACAAGTGCATAAAACATTGGGGGTGATTTAATTCTCCTGCAACTCTGCATTTTCACCAGGAACGAGAAGTGCACGGCTTTCTCCTGTGTCTAAAGCCAGGAAGTGAAGTGCGATCCAATCCTTAGTGCTGACTTGAGACATGTGGAGGTGTATTCTATTGCCAGGTGTGAGCTCTCATGTGATCACCCACCTAGCATGCTGACCAGGGCCAAATAGAATGGTGGTCTTTGTTGCAGTTCCTGAATCCATATCCACCAGACATTTCCCACCAGCATAATTTGGCTATTAATATCACAACTCATCACCTTCATTTTTTCTTGATATGCCCCTGAAGTTTCTTTTTATTTTGTCTTGGAAAGTTCCCCACGACAGCTCTGACAGTGTTAGGACAAACCCTTTAGGAGCTTTTGGCATCACATTACTGCCATCATGCAGCAGCGGGCTCTTGTCCCGGTGATAATTACTGTTCTTTCAGCCATGTTGATATGAGTATGTGTTTTTAATGACTCAGATGAAGATGATGTTCCAGTTTTGAATCAACTACAATGAAACCTGGGTTATAAACACACTGAAAACTAAATCATGCAATATTAAAGGTAGAGTCTGCAAAAAAAGTAGTATTATGCAAATGAATCTGGCTCAATCATCACTTTTGGGCTGGCACCCCACAGTTGGTTTGTGCTAGTTGGTGATTAGCCTGTAAAAGTTGCCATTTAGCTCATCCTAGCAAGCATTTAGCTTGTGCGAACAAGCGTTTAGCTTGTCCTAGCTGATGTTTTGCATCCTAGCCGGCGGGTTTAGCATGTGTCAGGTTGTCTGCGGTGGAGTTTATACACTGAGCCTGAGTGGAGGGGCTCAATTTAAATGAACGTTGGGTACACAAAATGAAAGGAACTCTGCTCCGGACTCTACCTTGAAGTGCAAAATGAAATAAACCAAAAGAAAGTGACTTCATCTCCATTCCTTAATGATAAGCTGATGCTTCCTCTTTCCTATTTTCTTGCCAGTTTATTGTCACTCCACTCTGGAGGTCACTTGATGCTGTGTTTGGATGCTAAACAACTGCATAGCAGATTTGTATCTCCCAGTATCACAACTCTAATGGTGCCAAGACCTTTCAGATGTGCAAACGTTGATGGCTCTGTCAATGCTGCTGCTTGCTTTGAAAGCTAGTGAGACATTTGCAATTGCTTAATAAGCACAAGATGCCATTCAGGAAGTTCAAATCCCTCAGGGTTCTGCATGCAATCTGCTCCCCTATGAAGTTTCTTTATTTAAATGTAATATTTCCAGCACCATTGAATCAAACTGTTTTTTTTCTCAGGGTTCAAAATAAAATTATATGTTTCTATCCAACCATATTTATCATATCAACATTTCTAAACCACAAATATTATTCATATCAACATTTATAGGTACCTGTATATCGCAGTTTGTTGAAATGAAATTCAAAATAATGTTTTATGATGTATAAATGATTGTGTTTACGTGGACCGTAATAATTTGACCGCAGACATAAACTGTCACAGTTGTCTGAACCGTCATGATTTTTACTTTTGAATTCTTATTTCGGTTTTGCACTTTTGAGTGAACTCTTGAGTTACTCTTTTAATTCCCAGTTTGCCCAGTTAACCCTGTTCCCAGTCCGTCTTATCCATTCAGTCCCTTCCTTCACTTGTGTTCTCCTACCTGTTTCTTGCAGAATTACTTGTTCAGTTTGTATTTTACCTTTGTTTCTTCTGTCGAACAGGATTTGTCAAATTATTTTCGTTTTTACTTCCTTTGCCCCTTCCAGGATTTTTTTTTCCCTATGAACTTCTGAGGTTAGTTTTCCCAGGTAAGCGGGTATTTTTGTCCTGCGCTCCTCTTTAGCTTGGCTACAATAAATCTTCAGTTCTTAAGCACCTGCTTCCCCCTCCCTCCTTCCCTCTGTGATAACCAAATAAGACAACAAGTCGATTAAGGTTTTCAGCAAATTCAGGCTCCAGGCTGAAAATGTAAGCCCGCATTACATCCCTGTGTTCTTTAACAGTTTCCCTGCAAAATATGACTTGTAACCGTTTCTGCCATGTCGTCCAAGATGTACTTCAACAATGTAAGTAAGACCATAATTTTCCATGTCAATTATTATTCACGCCAGCTGTGCCCAAATTCTAGGGCAACATAAAATGATGTTCACATGGCCAGTCATGTCTTAGAGTGTTGGATATTGGATATCGTGGGAATATTTCCATCCATGTAAACATAAGACAGGTTCATGTCTGGTTAGGCACTGAAAATAGTTGAGGTTAAAGGTTATAGTTGTGAAACTCACAGTTGACTTGAGCTCTAACTGTAAAGGCTGCAGTGCACCAGCCAGTATCCATGTTAAGAAACTAGCTGGAATATTGCCAGCAATGACGGAATTAAAACAAATATAAATCCAGACTCCAATCCTTTCCCTGTCATAAATACCTGAACAGTTGAAGGAGTCACAGAAGTTCTGCTGTTCAAAGTATGAATTGAAGCAATCGTTCCTGGTCACGATTATGACTCCAGCGTAGCGGAGGAGCTGCGGCAGGGGGGTTTGCCAAAGTTCCATCGATCACGGTGTTGCTGTATCACTGCAGAGCGGGCAGCGCCACACCCCTGCTGCTGTCTAGCCTGCTGTGATGCATCAGAGAAAAGGCCAGGCAGAGTTCAAGATTCATTACAGAGTCTTCATTGATCATCCTCAAATGATGATGACAGGTGTTGCTGGAGATGTTTGAACGAGAAGTCTGTGCTATCTTGATGTTCTGCAGGTTCAGCTGTTGTGTGCTGAGAGATACAAAATAATGGCAGCGTTAGTTGGTCTTTGTTATGTACTGTTAGTTGTATTGATTTACATATTTGCCCTAAACTGAAATACATTGTATGAACAGTTGTTCTTAATTTGTTCTTCCTAATGACTTCATTTGCATTATGCATGCCTGTAATGCGCTGCAACCGTTAGCCTTGAACTCTTGCTGTGTGTATCAGTGTTCTTTTAGGGTTTACACTTGGTTTAAATACATTCCTGCCTTTATTATGGCAACTCCTTAATAATTACATGACTGAATTAAACAATTTTTTTAATTGACTAATATTTGCTGAAATTAACATACCAGATAGATTTTAAAGTGACAGTAGCCTGCAAAGGGAGGTAAAGATTTCATCCTTGTTAATGATTCAAGAGAAAATGTGTGCACGTAAAATCTAACGAGACAAAATCGTAGTTTTAATTGTATTGGCAGAAAGTTTTTCCATCCTAAAAGTCAAAGTTGAATACTTGCGCGACACATTCATTCGCCCATTTTCTGTACCGCTGATCCGTTAAGGGTTGCAGGGACTGGAGAAGCGGGGTGCACCCTGGACGGGTCACCAGTCCGTCGCAGGGCCATGAGGAGCAATAAAGGGTTCAGTATCTTGTTCAAGAACACTTCGATATGGTCACCGGGGGAAGTGAGGATCAAACCAGCGACCCTAGACAGCCACTTTACCTCTGAGCCAGGCTGCCCATTGGCACGACACAAAAATATTCTATTATATCAGACCGTCTTGACTTGCTCTCCTTATTTGCATGAGCAAAACTGCAACCCCAAATTAACTGAGCTGTTTTGTACATCATGCAGCAGCGACAGGCAACAGGGCGGGACTTCATCCGCTGATGACTGGACCAGCAGATGGTGCGTAAATAATGTATACGGTCTTATAGGAACATCTAAGTCTGTCTCATTTGGTTTGACGCAGCAGCCGCAACTCCCACACAAAGTGACCCCTGTAATTATAAAGACGAAAAAACATAATTTGATCAGGAAGAGCTAAAACGATTCCAGGACGGATTTAAACAAAAGGACCATTTGCTAAGATTACAAATTCAGTACATAATACATGCGCTGTCTAACCCCTGTGCACACGAACAAAAACCGTAGTTGTTAGTGTAGTTGTTCCATTAACACTTTACAACTGGGATAAATGAAGAACAATGAGTTAATGATTAGTTATATTTTAGATTGCAGAGTAAACACTACGTAAATACAATAAATGTTCAATTTACATAAACTCCATGAGTAAATAGAGCTGGGTGATCCTTTTACTTTGATGACAATTCTTTCATCCACTTTTTGTTCTTTTAAACCTTGATCTAATAGCTCTCAGACAAGCTCTGTATTGTTAATATGCCGAACCATTCGAGACAAAGACTTGACATAATTAATCCTCATGAGCGAGAGACACAGAGAGGTTCTAAATGTTGGTTTCCAAAACATTTCTCTTAAATTCTTAGCCATATTCTAACTCATCAAATTGGAATATGTATTTAGGGCAGAAAGATTTAATAAAAAAAATAAGTGTAATTGTGATTATGATGGCCGCTAACATAAACATGATATGATTAACAATATTTGACAAAATCCTCCTTCTTGTGTAATCGTTCGCGTTTTAATTTGAAAACCATATTTAAATGGGATATTAAGGATATCTCTGAAGCGCCACAACACATTATTTTCATCCGCATTCAGCCTTTAGCAAATGCCATATTTTAATTTCAGTACAATTATGATTCATTTTTCAAACGTATCTCAAATATAATCATTTTTGTTCTTCCGGATTTTGATTAATGTTCCATCAATTGCCTGGCCCGACTAGTAAATGAGTACTAGACTCATGTTCCCTTACCCTCACAGTATGGTCCCGGACCAAGACTTGCCCTTGTAGCAAGTATTTTCAGTAAAGTTATAACCCCAAACCTATTCATAATGTTTAGATGACCAATGCTACTTCAAAAAAATGATTGATTAGTCCTTCCTGAATGTTTCAAAGAAAGTGTATGTTTTAAGTTTTAACACCACTCGTGACTGGTGAAATATATATTTTGGAGAAGAATATCTATTACACAGGATAATTTCATAAAACAACAAAAGTCATAATGATATGAATTTAATCTATTCCATCCATTTTCTTCCTCTTATTCCTGTTTAGGGTAGTGGGGGGGTGGAGTCTATAGAGACAGACAACCATTCACACTCACAGTCACACCTACAGTCAATTTAGAGTATCAATCAGCCTCGTCCCCTCTTGATGTCTTTGGACTGTGGGAGGAAGCTGGAGTACCAGAGAGAACCCACGCAGGAACAGGGAGAACATGGAGACTCCACACAGAAAGATCCTGTTCAGGAGCTGGGACTCGAACCCGAAACCTTCTTGCTGTGAGGCGACAGTGCGAACCACTGCACCACTGTGGATGCTTTTTTCCTCCGCGAGAAATTCATGATCATACAGTCTAACTAAACACTGTCATTAAAGTGGCTGGGGTGTGAGGGACGCCGCCATGTTGCGCTGTTATTGTTATTGGGGAACGGTTTAGATATGTGTGATCTGGATGCAAATACAGGAGTGATCGGTGTTTTATGGTGTGTGCGTGGCGGGGAGGGGGGGAGGGTGATGGCAGAGGCTGCAAAGATTAGCTGATGACACGTGGGCCATTTTTCTGAGGCAAGAGAAGCCTTCCACAGCAATCGCGAAAAGGCTAAAATTACACTGGATGACAGGCTCACTGAATGTCAGCAGACAGAGTGACCTGAAATGAAATAACTAATTGATATGTACAATTCTGAAAAGGGACTTTGATAACAATAGAGACGACAGATTACCAAAAAAAGGAAAAATTCTATTTGCACTAACTTCAGGTAATTCCACAGCTGTAGCCTTATTTTATTCCAGAAATTATACGATGGGGCAGCTTTCCTCTGCAAAGCTGGCCTGTCTGCCTGGTCGTTGGAGTGTTGTGTGTAAAAGACTCATCAGCTGGTGGCTGCCGTTTAAAGAAGTTAAGGAGCCGAGAGTCAGATTGCACACTGCTCAGCCACTCAGGAAATTATACCACCACATACAGAACACTTTCTCTTCCCTTCAAAATGTGTAGGAGCTGTTTGAAGCTTGAGTACTTCTTCCAAGGTATTAAATCATTACAGTTTGAAGAAAGATCAGTAAATACAGAACTTTAAAGCTATCGTGTATATCATTACATTACAACTGTACGCTGGTGGGACGTTTCTGTTCAAGAAATCGTATGGAAGAATAAAAGAGCAGCGCTACTCTTGACTAGGCTACTCTTGACTAGGCTACTCTTGACTACACTACACTTGACGCGAATGCCATCTGATTTTCCCAAACTTAATGAGCATTGTGAGAACTCGTGTGGCGAGGGCATGAATGTGAGGGATGCTCATTTAGATGAAAATAGAAAACACTGTAGCTTTAAAACAAGTGATTGGGTGTATTTTTACATTTTAACGTAAACCAGAATCATGCAGTACTCATACAGTACAGTCAAAAATCCTTCATAGGTCTGCTACCAACTCTCACCTCTGTGTACAAGAAAAAAAGATATTACTTGATCTAGAAAAATACATAGAAATTATAAATGTGATTTTAGTATATCATTATTATTATGGGATGCTGAAGTTCTAGACTGGATGATGTATGAAGCACGGCAAGAGATGAGTTTCCACGCTTTGTGCCTCAGTGTTGCTTCTATTTGTGACCTTTGAGCTGCTCTTTTCTCTTGTTAAGTCCCCCACTCATCTTCTCTGTTACCCCTCATGATCACACATTCCTGCAGTCTCCCAGCCCTGCCTGGATGTTTGCTTTTGGCACCAGTACCAGCGTGCACTTCTGTGTCAAGAACAGTGGTGTTATTTGTTGCTATGACGCTGATGGCTGTGATGATGGTGGTGGTGACAGTGAGAGCGCTGTTGGCTAGCAGAAGCAGCAGGCACCAGATCCCCTCCTGTTTGTTCAGAGAGACACGCAGCAAAGCTTTACTGTGTTCAACCCAAGACTGCAAACCCCCAGTCAAACCAAAACACTGGCACTGGTTCCAGCGCATATTGTTTTCATGCCATTTCCCAAATTCGTGCCTGTCTGCCTGAGTGTTCAACTGTGCATCTGTCTTACTGTCAGTCTATTGATTCGCTTGCGTCACTGAGTGCCATTATATTGTTCTATGAAGGCTTTTGTAAATGGTTCTTCACTGACTGTCATTATTATAAAGGACATATATGAATACGAAGGTACATGCTTCCAGTTACATATACTGTATATCTGTGCACGCATGGACATTTGCATGCCTTTCTGAAAGTGCGTGTGCGTGCGTGCTTTTGTAATCCCACATATGTGCGAGTGGGTGATTTCAGCTCTGCGAGCCCAGCACCCAACCATCTGTCACAAAGGGGCCACCATGTTCTGAAGCCAATCATCTCCTTCCAACAGCTTCTAGGAGCCTCGCTCCGCTTTCCAGCGATGGTCCGGCACGCCAAATACACATTCACACACAAACAATGACAACGTCTGCCACATGCTCCTATCAGCAGACGCACTGACTCACACACGCACACACGCACACACGCACACACACACACACACAAATTCAACCATCACACAAACACAGGCCTTGAAAAATGTTAAAGCCCTTTTCCTCATTGGAAGTGACTCTGATTAGTTGCTGCCATTAAAGTCACACGCAGGAGCTTAAAAAGAATTTATATAAGATTCAACATATATTTTATTTTATCTGTTTCTATGTCAGACTAATCGATATGCTGAACTAAAACATACAGCATAGAGGATGAAGGAATACCAGAGATGTAAGATGAGCCTATAGCCAAGAGAATGGAAGTCATAAGTACCACCTTGCCTCACCCACCATTCCAGCTTTTGTCCGGACTTCGTTTTTAGCGCAGACTTCAAAGGAATTCAATAAAGGCATTAATCGCGTCTTCAGTCTAAACTTATACTCATTCCCTCAGGACCTCACTGGGATGGTGTTGAATGATTGAAATTGCCCTTCCACCTTTTTTCTTGAGTTCTGGCCAAAAATGTGTTTTGGAACTCATGGTGACGTTTGACTGTTGACAATTAGCTCATACTTGAATCTGACTGAACGTGTAACCATTTTGAATCAGAAGGCAGAATTTCTCATGTTCCCAGTTTGAAATGGGGCAAACCCATGCAAAAGGACCTTGGACAACTGGGAAATTGAGACTGTAAACCACTGAGCTACCATGTCAGAGCAAATGCTTCCTCTCACAAGGAAGCGAAACAGCTCATTGGTTATTTAGAGGGATGTTACCTGTTGGACCATTTCTTGGACCCTTGTCATCAGCTGTTTAAGCAGTTGCCATAATTTTATGGATGAATTGTATACAACGCAGTTATGCATGTCTGCTTTACATGATGTGCTTCGAGTTGCATGGGAACGGGTACAACAATCTGTTTCTCAACAGAACCTTAAAGCTGTCGGTAAACATCCATCACAGGTTACAGACCAACATAAGAGTTCAACCTATTACTATTTTTGAACAGAATTTTGCTATTTGATAAGATATTCATGGAGACAGGCCAGGTGGAGCGAAGCTAGTCCGATTATCTGTTTGTTGACTTAATGGATCTATTTTTACTGCGTTTAAAGATATCACTTGTGGTGAACAATAGGATTCAGGGACACGGGAAGTGGTATTTACAGTCTGCTTCCTTGTGCAAAATTCAAATATCATCAGCTTTGATCATCCTCTCACGCTATGGGACAGCCACACACTGTAGGGGTGTGAGGGATTATTTTACATTGGATTGGACTTGACTTGGCGGAGGTATGCAGTCTATAAGTGCCCTCTAGTTTTTAGCTCAAGCATTCCCAACCATACAGTATATCTTTATTTCCCTCAGAAACCGCCAGCATACGTGTCCTTCTCACCTCGTAAGAGTATATAGAAATCCTTGCTCATAGAAAGATGTGAGTATTTTCACATTTATTTCTCTTAGTCCTTGAATACTGCAACTTTACCTCTAGAGCTTGAACATCTGTGCACAGACAACGTAAAGCTCCTCACTGTCCTGATTAAGGGTGATAAAGAAAAGTAAAGCTGTCAACCGGCACGAGGAAACTTCCAGTGTGAAGGGTGATATTTTATTGTCAAACACGCAAGCATTGAAATCTCACCTCTTAAGATATTTTATCCACAAAGACAAAGAATACAAATAAAGACAAAGTTTGCCACAGCAAATCGTTTCAGCCAACAGATGAGGAGCAAAGGTTGATAAAAACAAAAATCCTCTCCCTGCAGTCTTTCCTTTGAATAGAACACAGCAGACCAGCAGTAGCAAAACATATTTCTTTTGAAGGAGAACTGCTCCACTCTTCATTCCCCTTGGTGGGTTTTTTTTTCTCTTAGGAGAGCAGGTGGGTCTCTTCCTATAACTGTTTCTATTTAAAGGACACTGAGGTGGGACAGTGTAGAGGGGAGGCGTGACAGTGTGCCCCAGGAAACTCAGGCCCTGTTCGGACCTTGTGATAGTTCCTGGGGGAACCGTTAAGATAGAGGTGGTCCGAGTGAGGTGAAAATATAGAATACAATGATTTGCATGTGGATGGCAGCACATAATATTATATGGCTGCATATAATATTATAACAAAGCATGGGATGATTTTATAAAAGCCAATAAGAGATGTAGAACCAGGGCGTCCAATGTCTAAGGTGGTTGGATTTGTCAGGAACACATCCAGGAACAGACCCAATCTGTGTTGTTTTGGTTGTGGACTGATAAGTGAGTGTGTGTGTGGGTGTGTGTGGGTGTGTGTGTTCTGGGTGGGGGGTGGCTTCACCACTGGTTCCCTCTTGAACACATTCCCTGTCAGAGGCTGAAAAGAGTTGCTCACAGCGAACAGGTGTGGGGCCCCAGCTGAGCACCAGTATGTCGAAGTAATCCCTGCAGAGCGAGAGGGCAACCTTTGTCATTGTGCTTGTGCCTGCAAATAACAGATCAGAGCATGGCATTCTGGATGGGGATCTGCCTGGTGAACACACGGTACCACTGGGGACCTTCGAAGCTCACGTTCATCCATAAAGAAACCTTTTCAGGGTGATTTGTTTTTATCCTTAGATCTCTTCAAACATCTTGTTCAACCATATACAATATGTCAACTTTTCCTTCTGCAATTATAAAATGCCATGACAACCAATCGGAAAATGTCTGAAAATAACAGAAACAAGACACAGGTACATTATTATGTTCTATTGATGGACCAAAATGATCTCTTCCAAGTGAAGTGGTACAAACAGTTCAGACTGTGGCCTTCTGATCAGTGGGGGGAAACTTCCATAGTCATCCTTCACTCTGTTCTCAACAAGCAGAAAATTGGGGAAGGGTGCATTCTCCTCGCATGGCTTAGACCCACTGCTCTGCTTAAAGGACAAAAAAGATGTGACTAAATACAAAACCAATTGCAGTGGTCACAGTGCTCCAATCTGCAGGGCATGAGTGCTCACTGAATAGCTTGATAGGTATCACCATCCCAAGAGATTTAGAGGTCCAGACACTTAATAACCGGCAAAGTTACTGCTCTGAAGTAAACGCTCTCATCCGGTACGATGTCGTCGTACAAAGTTTCCAAACCCATCACATGGAAAATGCTCAAGTGTCTTTCCTTTCCTGGACTAATGTTTAAAATTGTAATTGACGCTTTGTATGTCACTATTTTTCATTGCCAGTGGTTGGTTTTAAAACTTAATAGCTGAGAAATAATTAATTTATATAATTCAAACCTGTCACTGACCTAAAGGTTATAGATGTATTACATTATTCTCCTCTTTATACAACAGTCAGAAGACACCCAGCAGTGCAAGCTGCACTCCTAACAGCCCACAAATGTCATGATCACGCATTACATGTGTCTTTTCTTTTAATTCAGATATGCTAATTCCTATTTATTAATGATTTATTTATACGTATGTGACTAGAGATGATCGTAGATGTCATACCATTTCCTCAACTGGAACATTTGACAGTTAGTGGTCATTACTTTCCACGGGAAGAGGTCTCGCTTGTCCACTCCTTTTACAGCAGGTTAATTAGAATTCAACTGAGTAGTGCACTTCACTGATGGAGCACACTAAAATCTTTGACCCTCCTGATTGCACCGTGTGTCCACTAACAGTATAATGGGCTAAGAGTGCTGAACTACTCATGTACTGTAAGTGCCGGCCATTATAAGTTAGAGAGACCATATCTAAATCAATATGATCTATGAAAAACTTAATAGACACTCAACGTAGATTCATTCACGGCTCGAGGTTAGATGCAGCAGTAATTGATTTTTTTTAAACAAATTCTAGCGCATAAAATAAGTGCAGTAGTTGTAGGAAAACCTTTTGATTTAATGGTGTAATTATCCCTTTTGTTTTTGTTTGTTTTTTGTTCAACTTGAAAAAGAAACCTTGCTGATTTCATACTTAAGAACTGTGTGGGTTGTATGCAAATAACACTTTGAGCTCCCTGCTTAGGTGAGGCTGCCCTCTGGATGGCACACTTCACTTCATCTGGAAGACTTAAGCTGGTTCTAGAATAGAGTAGAATTGAATAGAATAAACTTGAAGGCTGCACAGTGGTGCAGTGGTCAGCACTGTCTCCTCACAGCAAGAAGGTTCCAGGTCTGAGTCCCGGCTTCAGCAGGGGATCTTTCTGTGTGGAGTCTCCATGTTCTCCCTGTTCCTGTGTGGGTTCTCTCTGGTACTCCAGCTTCCTCCCATAGTCCAAAGACATCAAGAGGGGCCGAGGCTGATTGATACTCTAAATTGACTGTAGGTGTGACTGTGAGTGTGAATGGTTGTTCGTCTCTATGTGTTGGTCCTGTGATGGACTGGTGACCTGTCCAGGGTGAACCCCGCCTCTCGCCTGAAAGGCTGCTGGGATAGGCTAAGATGAGCAGAAGACAATGGATGGATGGATGGAGAACAGACTTTATTCTCATTGTACATCTAAGCCTACAGTGAAATTAGAGAGAGCATCTCCCCTCCAGCGCAAGAATAAGAACAATTCTAGAATATATAAATAGAATAAAAATAAAAAAAAAACAAACCAAATATATCAGAAGTTTTTGTTCTGGTGATATGTAAAGAAAAATTCCAATTGGGGTAAATTGCACATTCTGGGGCTGTTGTTTGTTGATCATTTAAAATCGAACACTAAAACAACAGCCTTCACAATGCCACCGTGTCTACTGCATAGACGGCACAGCTGAGGAAAAACGCCTCCTCTCCAGTTCTGAAATACTTTAAGAATCCTACAACATCAGCAGAATGTTGCAAACATGACATGAAACTGCAGATGTATAGAAACACGGACGGCAAGCAGGTGTAATTTATTTTATGTACAAAACCAAATAAGAATCAGCAGCTCTTCTTTCAGTATAAAACATTTCTACTCAGCAGCAAAGTTCCTCCTCCCTCACAGATGAAATGGATGCATTGCCATTTTCAGGAGTCAGCTCTTCTGTCCGATGTCAGCATGGTCAAATTCCTTAAACACATTTGCAAAGACGAGGCTTCTTCAGCAATCAGCTTGCATAGCAGACCAGCTCAGCTCCTGCCCTCCACGTTGTGCTGCGATATCGAACCGGTATCTGATTCACTGACCTTCTCGCTGCCTCATGCCTTGCTAATGTAATCTAGAGTTGCTGCTGGCTCATGCCTCTCAGTTCCTCTGCAGTGTTCTCATTCGCTTGCTTTCTGGTTTTTCTACTCACGCATGTAAGCACAATCAGTCACACAAACACACACACACACACAGACAAGGACACACACACATACACAATAGCTTCAGCACACATTCAGCAAGCTGTGCGTCTAACTTTTATTTTTGGTTTGTTGCTTTAACGTTCCACCTTTCGCTAGAGTTAAATATGATTGGAATTTGTTCAAGCGTCAGTGGAGCACCTGAGTTTTGCGTATGTGTGCTCTGATCTGTTTTGGTTGTGCTCTGATTTCTTTTCTTTCTTTGTATTTTTTTTAAACAGCACAATTACAGAAGGGTCTCTTGATGTTTGAGCATATCCTTCTTGGAATAAAACATCTTATCTGCTTCATGTTTATGTGGATGACCAGCTGAACTGAATCTCTCTCTCTCACTCTCTCTCACTCCCTCTCTCATTCTTAATTCATTGTGTTGCTGAGGGGATATGCATCACCATTTTGCCCCAAGCAAAACCTGTCATCCAATCTATAAGTCAGGCAAAGGTAGGTATTTGGTCCTAAAAAACCCCCACCAGAGATCGAATCTAAGGGGGCCAGGGGCATTTGCTGCTCCCAAGCCACAAAGCACCAAGCCCGGCATTTTTTGGCTTGGATCCCTGATGAGCCACATTGGTGGAAGATATCGCAGGAATGAGGAAACAGAGTGTGAGGATAGTAAATCAGGAAGGTGCGTGTGCATGTGCATGTGCATGTGCGTGTCTTGGGGTGGTCACATGTAAAAGAATAGGCACATACAACACTGACATACCCTCATAGGGAATATATAGGCTCACACACAAACACACCTAGGCAGGTGAAATTTTGTATGCATGGCTGTGCTTCCCTTAGCTTTGTCCACGGTTGCTAGGCTACGGTTGATTCCAGTCTTTGGAGGGTACCTGACATTAGGGAGAGCAAATTGACCACAGGAGGCTTTAATCTGCTGTGAAACAACAGCTGGCTCACACACACACGTGTGCCAGTACTACTGTATTTCAACATTCACTCTTCTTTTGATGATGAACTCATGTATTGTAACTGTATCATCTCTATATGTGTCTCTCCCTCTGACATGTGTACTGACTCACACACATACGCACAGACACACACACACGCACATGCAGTAAGCATCTTCTTCGGGCCAAGAGCGTGACCGTCGTGGAAAGAGTTCCTTGGCCCAATAGAGAAGTTACAAATAGGTGATCAGTGTGTGTTTAACTATGTGTGTGTGTGTTTGTGTAAAAGCACAAGATGATGAATGCATAAACAACTGAATGAACCCACTCAATGCACCATTTATTCCTGTTGCACTATCGTGTTCAGATGCTTACATTTTTTCCTCCAGTTTTAAAGATTTCCATCCTTGATTCTTAGAGGATCAAATGTGTTTGATTCCTCAGGTGTCGTAGGAAAAGTGCTGAGAAAAGGCCAGTACTTTGCCAGTTTGGTATTTTTTGCGAGATTTGTTGACAACAATTTAAAAGACCAACAGCCATGAACTGACATTTTAGCTTGATCTTTCTAAGAATAAATTTTGTCATCAGAAACAAAAGAAATCCAAATGTAGGTGTAGAAATGTCACAAAAAGGTTACAAAGTGCAATTAATGCACGATATTCATCACCCCTGTGTATGAAAGAGCTGCTGTGTGACAAGGATGATCTCCTCACTCTTCCCGTGTGTGTAAGAAGTAAATCTAATGAAAATGGATGAAGTGTCACAAAGTTGCAGAGATGTATCTCCTAATCCTCCAGACACAGACACTTTGATAATCTATTTAATGTATTCTCACTCAAACTCTGAAATTTGTTGCAATTACTATGTATTTGACCATTTTCTCTGCGCCTGCATGATCTCATAGTCTCTTAAATTAACCTGTAATGCCATCTGATTTAATTGCCAGTGCAGATGATTCTGCTTTATGAGCAATAACCCATTCACCCCAGGGATATATCAATCCTAATGCATCTATTAAAGTCTGACTCTAACATTATTACGATTAGTCACTTTGTTTTTTCCATGCTGGAACAGTACAAAATCTGAATATGAATAGAGAAATACTGACATGATTATCCACTGTCACTGCACCTTAATCTCTACTAATCTGATATCAAATGTATTCATGTGTCCTTTGCGGACATTCTCAGTTTTTTTTTTTAGGAACAGATGGTATCAATCGGCATGAAATAATTACTCCAGAGAAGCTGCCACTGTTGTTTCCATGATGCAAAAGCCTCATATTCATGAACTCTCCCATCCAGGGATTTGCAGTAACAAAACAACTGGACAGCGTTTAAAACACACTTGACTGCTGAAGCTGGACCGTGAGATTATCTTGAATTAAAAAGTTTGTACCCGCACATTAATTTACAACATTCATGTTGTAATTGTACCACTACTTTTTTGGAAGGCACATTTAAAAATCCCACATTGGCCTTTCACCTGCAGGAGCATAGCTGGACTAACTACCCCACCAAGTGGTCAGGTGTGTCATATCCATATCCAGACGCCTGCTCATGCCTCACTGAATAAACCAGCAACAATTCATCAGTGATTAGTGTTGGGCATTAGGAGACAGGAAATCAACCGGAGCAGTCTGATGTCATCCAGCAGAGGCGTCTATGGAAAGAAGCTCACCGGTGGGTCACGTAGTTATATCACAGCAAACAGACTAATAGTTTAAACTATAAGTAATGGTGGTGTACAAGCTATAAGTAACTTTATACGTCTCTTTAAAAGAGTGAACTAGGCTAAAAGTATTACAACTACCAATATATTTAAGAGGGAGACCATAGTTCCAGTTGCTGGGAAAGTATGAACATTTTCACCAGCATCACATTCCCATTGTAATCTCACATCTTCTCCTACAAGGAGTAATAGAGTTTGATGTGTCATCATGAATTATTCATTGGGGTGGTTATTCCTTTCACTTGTGTTCTGTCATTTGGTTTGGATGCTCATCTCACAAGGAATCTTCTCTCCCAGCAGACTGAAGCGCTACATCTGCCTCTTTGGAAGCGTGCAGGTGACGGATCTGTCTGTGCCGCCTCCAGTGGGAGCACACATACAAAAAAAAAAAAAAAAAGTTGTTTGTCATGTATACAACATTTAGGAACATTTTGGCCTCATCTGATTGATGTATAGATGTGGAAAAATTAATTCATGACGCTTTGAATGTGTGCTTGACTTTCTAAGTACCTGACACCTCTGTTCACCAGGGATACAGCAGAAGGTAATCTCAGGTGTTACAGTCAGTGTTCAACTCCAAACTTCAGAAAATTTATCTCAACTACTGCACACTGAGTTCTGCACGCCAGAGGCATCTTCAAGACTCCCTACTGTAAGCTACTAAATGCA